>NW_028327702.1:0-334541 GCF_031878675.1 Megascapheus bottae | reverse complement strand
TAGGCCACTCTTGAAGCTAGAATTACAGAGATCTGCCATAATACTGGCATGTTGTTATCTAAGTATATAATTTTTCTTCTATTTTTGATGGCTTTTCCTTAGTGTGCATATTTCCTACATATTTTATGGAAAACTTCCTTCCCACTGGGGCCATAAGTGAAGCCTAGTGGAAGAGTTCTTGCCGAGCATGAATGAAGACCCAAGTTCAGTTCCTCAGCACAACATAGATAAAAAAAGATAAAAGTGGTGCTGTGGCACATGTGATAGAACTTGCGCCTTAAGAATAAACAAAAACAAAAACAAGGATCGTGCTCAGGTCCTCAGTCTAAGCACAGTACTGGCAAAAAAGAATTCTGCCCAAAGTAGACATTTAAACTTATTGTACTTTTGAAAAAATTTGTTCTCAAGGTGATATACAAAGAGATTGCTGTTACATATGTAATGAGTACATTTCTTGTAAACACTGTTACCCCCTCCCCCCTTTTCTCTTTCCCTTCCCCCAAGTCATAAATTTCATTTACAACAAATATATATGTATTTTCATTCCTGAAAAAAATAGTTTAAAATGTGTTCAAATAAATAATGTAGGTTGATATACTTATCAAAATGGATTACTTGAACTCTAAAATAAACATTCTAGGTAATTTTTCTCATAAAATTGTAGTAATGCTATAAAACTAATAAAAAAGGAATTTTAGTTATTAATTTCTTATGTTTTACCTTTAACATTATTACACTAAGCATACTGTTTATGGTATTAATACAGACAGCATGAAATATGATTATGTAAAAAAATTAAATGATTCAAAATAGTAAGGTTGGGGGCCAGTAGTTTGGCTTGGTGGCACACACCCTGGACTGGCAAAAAAGAAGTAGGGTTAGATAAAACAGATTTATTTCCAAATGTGTGGAAAATGGTATGATTTCTTGTTTGGCTAGTCCTGGGGCTTGAACTGAGTGACCAGGAACTTTCCTTGGCCACATTTGTTCAAGGGTGGCACTCTGACACCTGAGCCACAGTGCCCCATCTGCTTTTTCTGTGTATGCAGTGCCGAGGAATTGAATCAAGGTCTTCTTGTATACTAGGCGAGCACTCTACAACTAGGCCACATTCAAAGCCAAAGTAGATTTTTGATGCTATTGTGGAGTTTTAATTTTCTTAAATATTTGTACAAAGCACAATGGATATATAAACAGACTTGAACTCACAGAACAGAGTCCCACATAATATTACAGTTACTCTGGCACTTCTCCCGATTGACAAAACACATTTCCAGGCATCTGCTCTGTCCTTAAGCTTTGGTAGCTGACTTATCTATCCATGGAGGCCTGGCCTGGATTCCTGGTGATTCCATGCATTTCATAGTTCCCTGTATATCCAGTAAGGTTGTCTTCTATGGGACCAGACCTGTCTGTTTTTTGGCCCACCCAGGACCTATGTGTCTGAGGTCTCACATTCTAAGTGGAAAATAAAACACAGTATAATAAGGACTGAAGAACTGCACACCATAATATTAACAATGAAAGTTTAATAGTTAGCAAAGTAAATACAATGAATATTTGACAAGAATCATGAGAGCATGGTAAAGAGATGTCTTTTTAGGAAGGGGACAGGGAAGCTCTAAATCCAGATTGGCCTCCAAGTTGCCTTCAGACAGTAATTCTACTTCAGAGTCCTCAGAAGGGTCTCCTTCCTCATGAGAAAAAGAATGTCCTTCCTGAGTTAAGAGGGGGATGGATTCTGGATTGTCGAATGGAGATTGCGTTTCTTTTAGTGAGATGGATGGGTCTGGATATTCTGTGAGGATGGATTCATTTTCCTCCAATGAATCCAGTATTGAGAGTACACTTGCTGCTTCCCATGGGGACATTTTCCATGATCCCAGCGTGTGCCCCTTCAGCTTGCACAATAAGTGGAGTGTTACTCTGACTCAGATGGACTGACTCTGGGTGGACTGTGAAAGGAAACGGAAGGAAATCTGACTGCTCTTTTTCTTCCTCCATAGTATCTGCAGGTTCAACTGTGTCACACATGGGATTCAGAGCAAAAGGTATATCCACAGGACTCTAAACCTGTTTGGTAATTTCTACAGAAGGCCCATGCTTTCTGGAGTGCAGTGATGATTCACTGTCTCCATCAGTCACCAGCTCCATTGGTGGGTTTTTCATCCGGAGTTCAGGATAAGCTCTTCCACGATGACCCAAACCTAAGAATGGAAATAGGTACAGAGTGGACAGAGTGGACTCTGCAAGTTGAAGTGTCACTCAACTTCCATGAGGATCTAATGGAGGAACCTGTAGAACTGGAGTTTGGACTGAACTCTGAGGAGGTGTAGGGTCTTTCTAATGAGTGCTTATTCCCGAGTCCTTTCAGAGGACAGATATTACCTGGCTGACACCACCCATAAAGGGCATTTTGCCAAGCTCTGTAGAAGTAAGGGCCAACCAATATCTAGACCACATGGGCTTCCTACTCACAGGCTCTGAGGCACCCACACCAGGACTTCTACTTTTTCTTGGTCTTAGTGGTTGCACATTCCTCCAGCTGGTCAAAAATTATGTGTTTAGAAGAGCAGGACTAAAGCCGGCATGTGGAGCCCCATATAGAGCTTGAGTTGTGTCAGGGTGTGGCAGTTCTTGAACTCTTAGAAATCACTGGGGTAGAAGTCCATTCACATCGTATAGATGGAACACATGATGCTGTGGCCACATTCGGTACAAGGAAAGCGAGAGCCTTCTCTCTCCATCCTGAGCCTTCTACCAAAGCCCCTTTCTTGCAGGACTCTAATGCTGTGGCTGTCCTGCAGATATGTGCACTTATGTGCTTGGAGGGAGGTAAGAGACACTGGAGAACAGGATGACTTTTACACCCCACTTCCAGAAGCTTCTGAGAGAGGCCTCTATGCATCTGTTCAAAGTAAACGCACCTTAAATTAACTAAGTAAATGCTCTAAATAAATCAATAAGTGAATGCTCTAAATAAAGAACTAAATGCTCATTCCTCTAATCTTAGTCACCCAGCAGGCTGAGCTCTGAAGATCACAGTGGAAAGCCAGTCTAGTCAGTAAAAGTCTAAAGGCACTTGTCTTCAATTAGGCAGCAAAAAGCCAGAACTTGACCTATGACTCAAATGGTACAGTGCTAATTTTTGAACGCCAAAGGGATGGCATTTAGACCTGGGTTCAGTTTCAAGTGGCAGCACTGGACCACACACCAAGATGTAAATGCTTTCAGGTTCTAACAGGCAAAGCTATCAAAATCCCTCCCTGATGGCTCAAAAGTGATTCAGCCCCCAGCTTTTCCTCTCACTCCAGTATTTCACAGGCCTCCGCCATTAGTACTGACACCTCATTTCTTACTGGGAAATGGGATTTCCTAGGATGTCACCTAGGTGAGGGCTGCAGTTGGGAGCCACTTACTCATGCCTGAAATCCAACTTCTCAGTAAGCACACTGTTGAGACTCCAGTAGCTTGTGAGGGAAATGAAATGGCATGGTGTCCCAGTCATAATAAAGTAGTTTGTGCACTTGTATCATGCTTAGCTCCCCTGTGAACACCGCAGTGAACCAAACAGGCTCAGAGAGGAGCGAAGTATTCCAAGACTTGGCCAGGAGGGGTGAGCAAACCTGGGTTTGGAGGGGGAACACTCACTTTTTCAAGAGAATTTCCAGCAACTACTACATTGTCCTCCACTATTTGAAATTGTGCAGGAAGTTTCCCACATAAAAGAGATCACCTTTCTGGTAGGCAGTGATCAGCTTTGTCAGCAGCATCTCCAACAGGCCTTCCTCCAGGATCCATAGGTTACAAGGCTCATTCAGAGTCTGAGCTGACTTACCATCACACTATGTTGGCAAAACAGTGGATATTTCAAACGTAGGAATGGGACCACACTTCACACTGAGGAATTGGAATAGAGTAGATTGGAAATGACACACTCTAATCTCAGTATAGTCACTTGAAAGCACACAAGTAGGTGTAGTGTGTGGGCAGTATGCTGGGTTCAAATAGGTTTCCTCTCAATATACCTCATCTGAGTTGCCCTGGAGTTTCCTGGCTTTCTTCCTAGAGAAATGCCTGATATAGTGGAATTTTGGCTTGGCACTGATCCAGCATCTACTTCTTCAAGTGAGACATCCATATCTCTCATGCCTGAGATGCGAGCCTCCTGACCTTTGGCAACAGCACAGCAACATCTTTCTGGTTCCTGAGCCACAGGCCAAGGGAGCTGGCTTGAGCTGGTTGTCACATACAGTGGCTTAGTTACCAGGGTTCCATATTCTGTTCCATTGTGAGGGAGGTAGGGTCACCTTTCAAGGCCCAATGACCAAAGCTCCTTGCTCACAGAAGACCTCCCCAAAGACATACTGGAGGCTGAATCTCCCTTCCCACCTCACATATGGATGTAGTAAACAGCACACCTTTTTGTTCAAATCCCAACTCACTAACTAGGCGTAAGTGCTAGCCTGGTCTCAGGCTCAAGGAGCCTTTCTTATGTAAGATCCAAACTTATCTGTCACTATTCCCCTTACCCTTCACAAGACATTTTGCTTCACAGTGCCTTCTCGGCTTGCATTTTGCCTCTTGCACATTTTATTTTGCTAGTCCTGGGACTTGACCTCAGAGCCTGACCATTGTTCTTAGGCTTTCTTTAGGCTATAGCTCTACCACCAAGCCACAGCACTACTTCCAGAGTTTTCTATGTATATGGTACTGCAGAATCAAACCGGAGTCTTTTTGTGTGGTAGCCAAGCACTCTACAAATAGATGAAACACCCAAGCCATCTTGCACATATTTTTCACTTCAATCTACTAGGACGTTGTTAGGTTTCTGTATCCTAATCTATTTTTCTTCCTGATGAATATCTGTGCTGTCATCTGTAAAAATGCAAGTGGGAAAATCACAGAAGCATTGGTGACATAAAAAAAAGTCTTACAGACATAGATAAGTGTTCATTCTTTGTAGGAGAAAGGATATTTTGATACAATGATGACTATTTATAAATACTTTATCGGGGTTTAGAGTATGGCCCAGTGGTAGAGTGCTTGCCTAGCATCCATGAAGATCTAGGTTTGAGTCCTTAATATCACACAGATATAAAAATCCATATGGCAATGTGGCTCAAGTGGCAGAGGGCTAGACTTGGGGAAAGCCAAGAGTAGTGCTGAGGACCTGAGTTCAAGCCCCATTAATGGCAGAAAAAAAAGAAAAGAAAAGAAAAGAAAAGAAAAGGAAAGAAATGTGCATTTTTCAAGTTATGCACTCACAGCATTTGCCTCTGAATTCTTCGCTTCTGCATCTGGTGACTTATCCCTTTCCTTAAATGTAGACAAGAAAAACAGATTTTATTACTTGCTATCCTGTTGTCCAATCTTTGGATATTAATTCAAAATACAATATTGCCTGAGATATTGTGTGTGTGCATGTGTGTGTGTATCTGCCAATGTGTGCATCCACACATGTGTACAGGGTTTAGGGCTTACTCATAAGGCCTGTGTGATAACCCTCAGCATCTTTTCCTCAAAGGTATTGGTCTTTCACTTCTAGCTTATTATAGCTAATTGGAGTTGAGAGATTCACTCAATTTCTTGCCCTGTGCATTGGAACCCAGCAATGGGTTCCCATATTGTTAATTGTATCTATAGAGAAGGCTGAGGTCTGGGGATCCTCGTTAGAATCCAGCCCCTGAAAGAAAGTCACTGATAAAAATCTTTATCTTCAGTTAAGCACGAATAAATAAGGCAAAATTGGAACTGTGGCTCAGTTCCTCTTGTACCAGCCATGAGAAAATTAGTAATTGGTAGCACCTGGTCCCTGAGAGAAATCCTTAGCACTGGTTCAAAAAAGAAAGAAAATAGTGAAAAAAAATTAAAACTTGCTGAGGAATCCATAAGGATAAATGTGCCTGTGAATAGTCTTGACATTTCAGATTCCCTCAAGAGCTTATGACTCTCTATATTTTATCAAGTTTTTTTTAAAGATATTTACATATTTTCTATCTTTCTTAAACAGAGATAGCCATCCACAAAACACAAACACAAACTCTCACACAGTATACCACCCACCCATAAGTGTCTGGCTATGTATATATGTATAGTCATATGTATTGATCTGTCTCTCTATACTAATATATAAATGCATAAACATATGTATTTAGACAAACAGGAAACATACAAAGATAGGTCTCAGGCATTTCCATATTTTGTGCAAGTCTTCTGAGTGCAACTTACCATTGTTTTGTTTGTCAAGATAGAGTCCCTCTAACTTTTGGACAGCTTCTTGTCCTTTGATACATTTTTCTGCCAGTCCTGGGTTTTGAACGCTAGGCCTGGATGCTGTCACTGAGCTTGAGCTTCTTGCATTCAGTAGTTTATTGCAAATAAGAGTCTCATGGAGTTTCTGTCCTGGGCTGGCTTTGAATTGTGATCCTCAGATCTCAAACTCCTGAGTAGCTAGGATGACAGTCTTGAGCTACCAGTACCTGGTTCCTTTGCCTCTTTTACCCTTTTTTTGGCCCCACCACACCCATGGTATCTACCTTCCTATGTTCTCTCCACCTGCCCCCAGACAGGGGTCTGACAGATGCTTTCCACCCACTTATTCATGTCCTCCTCTGTATTGGCTGACAGCTAAGACATGCACTCACTTGTCTGGATGCCAAACACAAAGCCATGTGATTATTTCTCAGTCTGGAACATCCTATCAGATTTATAGCACCACAGAGGGTCAGGTTGATGCTCCTCCAGGGCTTCTTAAATTGTTCTCATATTAATCCACAACACGTTTGTCATCACTTGTCCAGCTAATTCATGGACTAAACCAGCATTCCCTACAAACTTAGATCCCAATACCATGAGGACACTCAAGGGTGCATTAGGAGTGTGACCTGCAGGGGGATGTGAGCCTGTCTAACTTGGAGGGGATTTCTCCACCACAGGAAATGGAATACAAATTTAGAATCTGCTTTCATGAGGTGACAATCTCTGGCAGATGTTCTTATCAAATGTGGCACTGCCTACTTCCAGCTTAAAACATGGGTTGATGACCCAGCATAACAGAGAATGTATTCACCCAGGCCCATCACATAGGCTGGGACCCTGAACTTTCAGGTAGCATTTGGCTTTGAAGGTCATGAGATCTTAGTCTACAAATGATGAGCCCCCTCCCGTGAGGCATAGCAAACGGAGCCAAAGTGCAACCCAGTTAAGCACCAGATCAAGCTTCCCTTCTTCAGTAGGGTATGGTTTGAAAACTGTGCATAGATTCTGTTTGAAGACAGTCCAGAAAGGAAAGTCCGTGAAACTCTCCTTTCCAGTTAACTGCCAAGAAAAAGCCAAAGATAGAGATGAAGCTCAAGAGAGGTAGAGAGCCATCTGAAAAGAATGGTTACACCCTGCAACATCCTCATTATCTGATCTTGACACCATCTTTGCGTGCATCCCAGCATGCAGCCAGCATCTGGGCGTGACAGTGAGCCCTGCCCCCATTGGCAATCTGCACTGTCTCTGATATCTGTAATGTGAACCTCATTCTGTTGGGTTTGTGAAGCGGTGTCAACCCTGCAGAAGGAACCAACTGTGCCCTAACTCCCACTGTCCCCTGGGGCCCCTAGCATTCCCCCATCTGCACCCCTCCTGTGGCTTCTGATCCTAGGGAGCCATCCTGCCCTGTCCAACATTCACATGAAGTGCATATTTCTTCTCCTGGGGCAACTTCTCCACAGAGAGTACATGACATGCCCACTCTCCAGGCAAGGGGAGATCCTGCCAAAGTACCAAATCAGTGATAAGGACATAAAGTGATGAATAGAATTTTAGATCCTGATGGTAGACAGTCTGCAAAATCCAAGGGAGAATGGAATTGGAGGGGACCAGGGATCAGGATGTGGGCATGGAGCTTCCCTGCCAAGGGGGTGGGGGAAGTCACAGGCTGGGGGATGCACAGGATGATCCATGGGCCCTGTGCAGCTACTGGGTCACCCCCTTCAGCATCTCAGCCTTAGGCTTTGAGCTCTGTGATCGTCAAGATGTGCACAGTCTGTACTCTGGCTGGATGAAGAAAGGACCCTGGGAAGACAATTGTAGACCCTTAGTGAGTGTAGGAAGGGGTAGGCTGGACACCCAGTCCAAGAGGAGCTAAAACTGGAGTCGAGGGGTGTGCAAGGAGTGGGTGTGAGGGTTGTGGGCACTCACAGTCACGGCAGAGGTGGCTCTGTCTGTCGGGTGAGTGCCTCCCTGCAGGCACAGCACTGGAGATATCAGAGATCCACATGAAAAGGAAAAGCTGGAAATGGCACTATGGTTCAAATGATAGAGCATCAACCTTGAGCAAAAGAGCTCAGGGACAGTACCCAGGACCTGAGTTCAAGCCTCATGACTGTAAAAGAAAAAGAACCAGGACTATGAGAGGGAACCTGGTACTCTCTTGGTCTAATCAGACACAAGAAGAGGCCGGGATAGGCTGTGGAAAAACACAGAGAACATCTTCCCCCAGCTCATCCTGTCCTGCATGCAGGGACAGCCATGTAACTAGGGCTACGGTGAGATCATCTTCACCCCTGTGCTGCCATCTGAATTGTAGGCCTCTGTCCTGGCATGGGGTGTCCTGATGGCTGAGCAGGTGCCCTAACCCTAGATGGAGAGCAGCCACTGACTATGGTAGCTAAGGAGAGATCTGTTCCATAGCTATCAGGCCACCCAGCATGGGAGCCATAACCACCCCTCACCCAGGTAGAGGCCAATGGTTCTCCAGGTGCTACTAACATTGCCCCACCCCTAGCTCTGGGTACACGTGACATTCCCTCCACAAGGAGCAGGACAAAGTGAGGGATCAGGAAGCTGCCTATGGGCTTCAGATGATGGCCAGGCTGGCACTACAGATGGCCTCACTCTGTCACCACCTTCCCCTGCCTCCATCTTTCCTCCATCATGCCTCTCTACCTTCCACCCATTAACCGTGGAAACCAATGAACTGAGCTCTCATCATTCCTCTCATCTCTTCACCCACCTTGCCATGCGTCCATCCCTCTGTCACTTCCACCCCACACACATCCCACCACCAGCCACCCTGTAGCTTTTGAGGATCCCAGAGGAAGCTCTTGGTGAAGGGCTTGTGACCACAAAACAGTTACTATCACCCGCTCCGGCCTGATCCACCACAGAATAAGAACAGCCAAGCAGGCACACACTGCAGCAGAGTTGCTCTGCTGCCACCCTGATTTCTTCATGGCCAGGACTTGGCTCTCCTCAGCCTCTCAGCTCAGTAACCAGAACATTGTGCTTTCACAGAGCCATGGCTTCCAGTGTCCATGGACACAATGACATCAAGGTGATGCCAACTTCCCCATCTCTATATACTTCTAACTATGGGATGGGAGCTGAGGTTCTCTTCTGTGACTTCATCCGCTAAGTTGCTCATGCAGATTTCTATCTTTGCTCATCATGGTGACTCTTTGGTTAACAAGTCACTGCTGGGATTGCAGTTCACCACATATAGAACCCATACTCCAACACTTTTCTTAGAAGGACTGATGACTTTTAAATATTCTCTAGTTTTAAATTTCTAGTTCCTTCTCTCTTTCATTTATATATTTTCCTTCCTCACATACTTCCCTTTTTTTACCTTCCTTCTTTCATTCCTGGCCTTGAACTCAAGACCTAGAGCTTTTTCTTAGCTTTTCTTTGCTCAAGGTAGCACTCTAGCTCTTGAGCCACAGCTCTACTTCAATCTTTGTTTTTGCTCTAAACTGGGAGTAAGAGTCTCATGCATTTTTCCATTTGCTGGGTTGGTTTTAAACTACAATACTAAAATCAGGATCCTGAATATGCCTCGGATTACAGGTATTATCTAATCAAAACAAATTCTTGATTTCTTTTTTAGACATAATTAGTTCTTTCAGGTGAGCCACCAGCCACTCATGCAAGAGCATTTCAGGATCCCAGCATTCATCTTGTCTCCAGTCTTATTCATCCATCTCACAATGGCCATCTAAAACACCCTGCTGCATGCCTGAAGTCGCTAGGATCGTTCTCAACGCCATGAGAAGCCCCCTTAAGCTCTGCCTCAGATATGCCCAGCTCCCATCCCACTTCCACATGAGCATTTGTTTAGGAGAAATTTCCTGAGTACATCATCATCTTTTCCTCACCATTCAAATTTCATCTTTGGAGTCATTTCTCCCAGACAAAGAGGAACATGATCCATGGTTTGATAGCAGCTCCAGCTTCATAGTCCCAGCCACCAACACCCCCCCATTACCCTGCCAGACACCTGAATTCAAGAACAATGTTTTCACTACCCCTGACTCTTTTCAAATGTTTTAACTTATACAGTGCATTAAAATAATTTTACTAAATGGAATAAACACATGGCATCAAGCTTCAGAATATTTGCACCTGAACTTTTAGTGAATAAGAGACACACCAGCATTTCTGTAGCCAACAGAAATCTTAGCTTTGAGATTTCAGCATTGCTGGTATCCAAGTTTGGATGTGCTAACACTGCCCTTAATGGGGCACTTCAATCACACAATCCCACAACAATCAATGTCATTTGACATTCACTGGTAGGTGGTGCTAGGAAAAAGACTGATGTGCCAACTCCATGCTGGCTTGACCTATGCCATCTTCAAACCTGGAGCCAGTGGGGCTCCTCTCTCCATGACACCTTTTGTGTACTACCCCAGGAGGACCTTTACCTTGAGACAAAATTATGAAGACTATCTCTAACAGCAAAGATTCCAGTGAGATGTGCCTACATGGATAAAGCTAAAATCTCACTAAAGTGACGTTGTTGTCAGTGCTGGAGTCTGAACTCAGGGCCTGGGCACTAAGCATTTGTACTCAAGACTAGCCCTTTACCACTTGAGCCCAAACTCCATTCCCAGCTGTTTTTATTTTTGGTAGTAAGAATCTATCAGACTTTCCTGTTCTAGGTGACTTGGAACTTCCATACTCAGATCTCAGCCTCCGGACCAGCCTGGATTAAAAGTGTGGATCAGCCATGCCCCACACCTGAGGACTTCTGCCAGCACATTTTTTCCCAAAAATTGGAAGAGGAAGATGAGGGAGGGTTGGGCTCATCCTGCCCTGCATATGAATGAGAGCATCAGCGCCTGAACTTCATTCCCTGTTGTAGGCTGCTGGAGGAAAAGGAAGCAAATAGGCACAGGCTGGCAGCAGATGCCACAGAACAACTTGTGACCAAGACTCCCAGAGCAGACCTCAGAATCGGTGACAGAGTTGGATCTACCCAGTAACAGAGGCAGTGGTGACACCTGAAACAGCGCGTTTGAGCCTTTGCTGCTAGTAAACAGGGCCACCTATGTCTCAATGAGAAAGGTGAGATTTTGGTGGAGAAGGTGAGATTAAACATTATGTATCATGCAAGAAATCAGACTATAAGGGGTCTTTTATTATTCCAAGTGAAATTTTGGATTTCCTCTTCTGTTTCTTTAAAGAATGACATTGGTATATTGATGAATATTGCACTGAATTTGTAGATAGTCCTTATCAAGATTGCCATTTTTACAATATTACTTCTTCCAAACCAGGAGCATAGGTTTTTGCATTTTCTTTTCTCTCTCTCTCTCTCTCTCTCTCTCTCTCTCTCTCTCTCTCTCTCTCTCTCTCTCTCTCTCTCTCTCTCTTTCTCTCCAATCCTTAGTCTTGTACTCAGGGCCTAAGCTACTTTTGCTCAAGGTTAGCCCTCTACCATTTGAACCACAGTGCTGCTACTGGCTTGCTCTTTTCACGTAGTATTGAGGAATCTAACCCAGGCCTTCATTCTTGATAGGTTAGCATTCTACCACTAAGCCACACAGTCAGCTTTTAGAGGTTTCTGACAAAGGTTTTCCTATATGGTAGTATTTCTTCTGTGAGTGCTCTTAATGCTTGCTGAAGGTTGACTTTGTTTAGAAGACTTACCCTAATGCTCCCATATACAGAGATTCTATATATAGCTAAATGTTTTTCTTTACTCAGAATTTCTCTATTTCTCTATTGTGTATGTTCTGAAATGTACTGAAGACTGACTTCTGATTAAAAGTCATTGCACATTTGTTCTATTCATTAGTTTTCTTTTCTTCTATGGGAATCAGGTTTGTGATGAACACAGAAGTATGCCTTCCAGGTCAAACACTTTCCACATTTGTAATATTCATAAGGTTTTTCTCTCCTATGTGCATTTTATACTTAGTCATGCGTTCATGATGGATTTTTTCATATTCTTATATTCATACGATTTTTATCCTGTGTCCATGTGGTATCATGCAAACTCAACTATGAGTTCTTCAAAAAAATTTCCCTTTCATTTTATTCATAGGATTCTATCCTGTGGGTGTTTAGTGATAAATCTTGACTTGTGCCTTCTGGAGAAAAGACTGAACATTTGCTACATTCATTAAGGGTTTTATCTTGTGTTGGTTCTGTGACACAAGCTGAGCTTTCTTCCACACACTAAAAAGTCTTTCCTATTTACTACATTGCTAAGGCTTCTCATATGTGTGAACTCTCTTACGCTTGCTGAAGGGTGAATACTGCACGAAAGACTTTCAACTTTGGTTATATTCCTAAGGTTCCTAATATGTGTGAATTCTGTTATACCTCCTGTAGTGTGACTTCCATCTGAAGGTCTTACTACATTTGATGCACTCGTAGAGTTTCTGTCCTGTGTGTATTCTCTGATGCAATTTGAGGGAAGACTTCCATTTGAAAGACATTCCACATCGGTTACATTCATAAGGTTTTTCTCCTGTTTGAATTGTCTTATGCATGTTGAGGTTTGGCTTCTGTGTGAAGTACTTTCCACATATGTTACACTCATAAGGTGTTTCTCCTGATTATATTCTCTGATGAACATGGAGTTTTACCTTCCATTTGAAAGACTTTCTGCATTCACTACATGCATAAGTTTTCTCTCCTGTGTGTGTTCTATTATGCCCATCAAGATATGACTTCCACTTGAAGGTCTTTCCACATTTGTTGCACACATAAGGTTTCTCTCCTGTGTGTGTTCTTTGATGCAATTTGAGGGAAGATTTCTGTCTGAAAGACTTTACACATTGGTTACATTTATAAGGTTTCACTCCTGTGTGTATTCTCTGATGAACACGAAGTTTTGCCTTCCCTTGGAAAGACTTTCCACATTCATTACACTTATAAGATTTCTCTCCTGTGTGTGTTATTTGATGAACACGAAGGTGTATCTTCTGGGTGAAAGACTTTTCACATTTGTTACATTCATTAGGTTTCTCTTCTGTGTGTCTTCTCTGGTGCAAAGTGAGGTATGATTTCAGTCTAAAAGTCTTCCCACATTTATCCCATTCATAAGATTTCTTTTCTGTGTGAGATCTCTGATGTGTGCTGAGAGCTGAATTCTGGGCAGAAATTTTATTACGTTCCTCATATTCATAAGGTTTGTCTTCTCTTAGAGATCGAGGTTGGAGTGTCAGGTCTAACTTCTCAGAAATCAATTTTCATATTTCATTACTGAAAGATTTCTCACATTCACTACATGTATGAGGAGTCTCTCCTGTGTACATCTTTGGATGTGTAGTGATGGTCGGTGTTAAGTACAATATTTTTCATCACACAGTACATTTAGCGGTTTTCCTCCCTCCCTGAAGAATTTCTTGGGTAGGGAGAACAGAATTATGATAATGCAGACCTTTGGACTGTCACAATCATGAATAAAATGCTCTGAATATCCGATGGATTTTTTAAGAACAGGAGACATACGAGATCTATATGCAGCATGCATCTCATCAGGCTTAGGAGACAGAAGCATGTTCTGACACTTAATGAACTCCTCAGTCCTCACCCCTAAGTTGTTACCGTTATTACTAATCAGCTCTGGATTATGTGTAGAGCTCAAATTTAAAGTTGTTGCTAATCTCACGTTTTCCCCACTTCGATACTACTTGCAACTGCTACTTCACAAATACATTCATGTGGACTTTCTTGGCAGGTCTTGAACACATTTTCCATTACCTGGACATCTAAAATGAGTCATAGAAAAAAAGACACAAACATACATGAGATAAAAATATTCCTTACTGTAAAGGTAATGACTTTACTTTCCCATCCTAAGTGTTAGATATTTTAAAATATAAAAGTGGAAATTGATTTGTGAGAAATATATGCTTTTCTCCCTAACATATTAAGAAAATGATATTTTACAATGACCAATAATGTTTTTCTGTGTTTTAGTTCTCTTTTTATATCACAGGAAATATTTATTGAAATTACCCAACTATGTATTGCTACAGTTTTAAGCTGAGTACTACCTATAATATACCTGCAGCTGTTTTTTTTCAAATACTGTTTTGTTTATACATTGAGGAATAGCTGCCTTTCTTTTATTTTTGAGAAATAATCTAAATATTGTGCTGTTTTGCATCTTTTTAAAACTTTCTTTTCTTTACTTTGTTTTTTTTGTAGTTCATAGGCCTCGGCCCTGTCCCTGACCACTTCAGCAGAAGACTATAACCCCCATCCTTGAGCTACAGCCCCACTTCCTATTTTCTAGAGTTAACTACAGATAAGAATCTCAGGTCCTGAGTAGCAGATAGGATTACCTTACCCAGTTTCAATGCTGTTTGCTTTTTAACCATTAAGTGAGGAACACGAATTTTTTCTAGATTCAGCGGCCACAAGTTTGGTTTTTATGCCTGTTTGCCTTTGATCCAAGCAAGAACGATTCTTGAGAGTAAGGACTTACACCTATATCCCTTCAGTTACAACTTCTCTCTAAAGTCTCAATTTAGGTATTTGTTGGAATTTTGATATTTGTCTCTTTCCACTTGAAGTCTTATAAAAATTCCTTTTCTAACACTCCTGTCCCTCAGAACCATGGAAGACCAGAAAATCTCCAGCTCATTGTCTAGTTAACTTTCTTATGTTGATTGAAACTTTGTTGTTTTTTCTTTCCTTCCATTCCTGGGTTTGAACTTAGGACCTAACCACTGTCCTTGGGTTTTCTCAAGACTAGAACCCTACCAATGAAGTCACTACTTCTGGCTTTTTCTATGTATGTGGTAATAAGGAATCAAACCTGTGTCTTTGTGCATGCTAGGCAAGCACTCTACCACTAGGCTCAATTTCTGGTGGAAAGGTCTGGTTCTGAATACCAGTCTCTTCCTACCAGCAAAAAGATATTATCCTTATCAGAGAATAATGCCCTCACTTATTCCTTGTTTGCTCAATCATTTATAGTCTTAGTTTTGAAGAAATGAAATATCATTCTTTCTTTCTCTCTTTCTTTCTTTCTTTCATTCTTTCTTTCTTCCTTTCCTTCCTTCCCTCTTTCTTCCCTCTTCTTTCTTTCTTTCTTTCTTTCTTTCTTTCTTTCTTTCTTTCTTTCTTTCTTTCTTGTTTTGCAGTCATGGGACTTGAATTTTAGAGCTGGCTGTTCTTCCTGAGCTCTTCAGCTCAAGGCTACTGCCCTATGTCTTTAACCTCAACCCCACTTCTTATTTTCTATTGGTTCATTGGAGAGAAGAGTCTAAGGTGTTTTTGTGATAGGTCAGTCTTTGAACCTTGATCCTCAGATCTCAGCCTCCTAAGTAGCTAGGATTACAGGGATGAGCCACGGGCTCATGGCTTTCTCATTTTATTTTGTTTCACAGTGATTCTACAGAAAAATCTAACTTTAATTCTCCTGCCACATAGAATTCATTATATCACCCTATGATTCTTGGTGCCGGGGGTTTGGGCTAGCATGCACAAAGACCTGGTTCAGTTCCTTGGTACTACATGCAAAGAAAAAGCCTGAAGTGGTGCTATGACTCAAGAAGTAGAGAGCTAGCCTTGAGAAAACCCAAGGACCATTCTTAGGCCCGGAGACCAAGCATAGGATTGGGAAAAGAAAATGATTCTTGATTCATTCACAAAGAATTCCATAGGTTCCACACAGGATTTAGGGTAACTAAGAATATTATTGCTCAGTACATCACAACATGAACTTACCAATGGGGCTGAGGCTCCAACATCAATATGAAGATGCATTCACTCACCTGTGATATTTTTGTCAGAGGAATTTCCTATCCAGAGTTCTGCACAGTGCTCTAGCTTGTCAATTAATACAGGTTTGGGAACACAGGGCCCTGTAAATTAGAAACAGTAGAGAATTCTTGCTTATGCTGTGTCATCATTGCTTTAAGTTCGCAGACATCCTACTCACAAGTTATCTATTAAATCTTTTTTCTCATTTCTCACTGGCTCCATGGTTGACTTTTTCCCAGCTCTGGATTCATTTTGTATGGCATAAACTTAACTGTCTTGCTCAAGGCTAGAAAAATACCAGTTTGAGTCCCAGCTCCACTTACATACATAGGTCTTCATGCATGCTAGGCAAGCACTCAACCACAAAGTCAAACTCTTGACACTCCACTAACATTTTTGAGGGGTTACTTGGGGTTATAGAGTTTCATGGCAATTTTTATGCCATTGCTGGCTTCAAATTAGAATTCTTAGATTTCTTCCTCCTGAATATTTTAAGATTACATGCTTGAAATATTGCACCTAGTGCCAGGTTTCCATTATAAACTCACTGTTTAGTGATTTGTAGATCCTATTTCCAATAATGATATATATTCTATTCTGGATTGTTTATCCACTTACAATTACTGTGTAAGTTTGGAATGTCGTCTCCATTAGAGGAAGCATAATTTAGAACTGTTGTCAAAGTATCCTGAAGAATGAGTACAAAATTACCTTAGGTTTTCTTTAGAAAGTAATGATACTTCTCAGGGGCCTGGAATCTTTCATTTAAATAGTATTGAAAGTTTGATAAACATTCACGTATCTGCAAAATAACAAGGCACTTGGCCTTGCAAGTGAATTTGACTTTTGCTCACCTAAGGACACCAGGTTGCTGTAAGTCTCCAGCATTACATCTCTGTACAGGGTCCTCTGAGCATTGTCCAGATGCTGCCACTCCTCCCAGCTGAAATCCACAGCTACATCATCAAATGACACCAGCTTCTGGAATGGCACATTTTCATCAAGAATTAGCACCGATTTATAAACACACCATGTCTGGAATTTTATTCTTTTATTGTTGGAATTTTATTCCTTTACTTAAATGTTTAGACTTACATGAAATATTGACCTGAAAAGCTTAGGGATGGTCCCTAGGCCCAGAGTTCAAGTCCCAAGACCCACAAAAAAATAAAAAGGCAAGCCAGGTGTTGGTGGCTCACGCCTGTCATCCTAGCTACTCAGGAGACTGAGATCTGAGGACCATGGTTCAAAGCCAGCCTGGCACAAAATTCCATGAGACTCCTTTCCAATTACCGACCATAAAATGTTTAATGGGTTGTGGCATATCATGGTAGAGCAATTGTGGTATCGACAAAAAATAAGTCGGGGGAGTAGATTTAGGTTATAAATGGAATTATTCCATTGAAAAGGAACTACATTATATGATGACATATGCTGGTACTGTGAGAATATTGCAAAATCTTAGGGTATCAAGTAATAGTACTGTGAAGTACACCCAGAATGTTAATGTTCTATGTCTGGCATAATAGTCACTTGGGGAAGAAAGTTTTTTTTTCTTTTTTTTGGCTGGGGGATTTGTAAGGCTTGACCTCTGGGCCTGGGCACTGTTCCTGAGCTCTTCAACTCAAGGCTATCACCCTACCTATGAAGCCACAGTGCCATTTCCCATATTCTAGTGGTTAACTGTAGATGAGAGTCTCATAGACTTTCTAATGCCCAGGCTGGCTTGGAACCAAATCTTTAGATATCAGCCTGATATCTGAGTAGCTAGGATTACAGGTAGAAGTCACTGCACCTGGCAAGAAATTTATTTCTTGCTGTTTTATACTACAAATTTACTGTATGTTTTACTTTTTCAAAAAGACTTAGGATGACCTTTGTTCTGTATATAAAGGGAAGAGGGGTAGGGAGCTGTGAGCAGAAGAACTGAGGGGCAATACTCAGGGTAGGACAATAGCCTTGAACTAAAGAGCTCACGGCCCAAGGTCCAAGCCCCATGACTTTCCCCACTACCCCACAAAAAAAGGGAAAAATTGGAGATTGGAGAGGATTTTCTAAAAAGAATATATAGAAATAGTAGTTCAAAATGTAGAAAGAAGTTCAATATTAACAGTCATGAGAAAAAATTACAATGAAATCATTACTTTAAATATGTTAATATAAATACAGTTTAAAACAAAAAGATCCACATACACACACACAAACACACACACACACACACAAGCATACAAAAAAACAACTTTCAAAGTCTAACTATTACTGGGAAGGTAGTGAGAAGAAGTAGAACTTTGGAATAGTTCTGCAAGGAATATAAAACAATCAAAAATTGCGTGGATAGTGCTAAAAAAGTACTAAATATAGAATTACATAGAAATATGGTCCAACACTTCTATTTCTAGATTTGTACCTAACGGAAGAGAAAGCAGAGACTAGAACAAATATGTGGAGAATCCATTCACAACTATTAATAATAATCAAAAGATAGAAATATGCAAAAGAATGCATTGAAAAGGAAGAACATTTTACTATATTTTACAGATGAATCTTGATTACAGTAAACTAAAAATACAGCAGTCATAAAGGAAGAGCTAGGGTATGTTATCCCCTCCAGAGCTTCCAAGGATCAACAAACCCTTAGAGCCAAAAAGCAGGATGGTTCCAGAGAATGGAGTAGAGAGGAACAGGAGCTGAATGTTTAATGATTATACATGGAAGATGAAAATTGCTCTAGATGGGTAGAATGAAGAGAGAACTGTACCCTAAAAAATGGTTATGTAGCCACACAGGATGGGACACACCTATACTCCCTGATCTTGGGAAACTCAAGAAGGATTTCTAGCCATCCTAGATGCATGGAAAGATCTATCATAAAAACTAATGTGGAGGGGCTGGGAGTTTGGCATAGTTGTAGAGTGCTTGTATGAAGACGAAGGTACAATTCCGCAGTACCACATACACAGAAAAAACCAGTAGTGCTGTGGCTCAAGTAGAAGATCACTAGGCTTCAGGAAAGCTGAAGGACAGTGCTCAGACCGAGTTCCAGCCAAAGGGCTTGTTTAAAAAAAACCAGAAAGCTGAGCATGATGGGGTGGTGGCTCACTTCTATAATCCTAGCTACTCAGGAGGCTGAGATCTGAAGATCAAGGTTTAAAGCCATCCTGGCACAAAAAGACCTGAGACTCTTATCTCCAATTTACCTTTAGAAAATGGGAAGTGGGGCTTGGCTCCAGGGTAAGGTGGTAGCCTGGAGCTGAAGAGCTCAGGGATAGTGCCCAGGCTGAGTTCAAGCTCTATGACCCACCAAAAAAAAACAAAAAACAAAAAATAATGTGGAAAAATTTGGATTCTGTGAATTTTATCAGGCATATGTCTTTTTTTGCTGTTGAAATAACAAATTGTTTGGAAACATTTTAAAAGTTTTTACCTAGAAATGTACACTACAAATGGAATTAATAACAAACACAAAATATGCAAAAGATACAAATTATCACAATATGGGTATCCTGCTTCTGTATCTTTTCACTGACTCCTGTTCAAATGAGTCACATATTCTGAATCATTTCTCCCAGTCGATATATGCCACACATGTTAGCTTGTACTCAACTTCTTGGGAAATGAAAAGCAAATACTAAGCAAATGTGTGTTAGATTTTGTCAACAGTGATATTTCAAATATAAATCCCTCCTCATTGCATTATTTAATATCAATGCCGGAATCTAACTTACACTGGCAGAATCTTCAATCTTTTGAGAATCTTCAAAAGGGTGTGTAAATATTTAGGATCATTATGTCTTCCTGGAGGAAAGATCCCTTTAGTAGTACGTAGTCATCTTCTTTGTCTTTTCTTACTAATTTTAGTTTGAAGTCTATTGTATCTGATATGAGGATGGCAACTCCAGCCTGTTTATGGGGGCAGTTAGCTTGATAGAGTTTATTCCAACCTCTCACATTCAAAACATGATTGTTTTTGGGTAAGATGTGACTTTTTTTATTTTAATATATTTTTATTGTAATTAATAGAAGGGTTACATTATATTCACCAGATAGAAGGTGCATTACTTCACAAACATTGATACCCTTTCTCATGTCTTGGTCCCCAGTTCCCTCTCCCCACCCCCAACCCTCATCTTGTTTTACCCGCTTCCCTATCCTATTTCAAATAACCAAATATGCATATATACAATATATCAGACAATCAGGTGAAATACTGTAACAATATGAGTTAGCCAAGAGACAGAAAAAGAGATGAGAGATAACATAGTACATTAAGGACAACCATCACTCATTATATGGCTTTTGTTTCTATATACTGCAGGTTCTTTCATTTAGCATCATATTATATGTCCTTATGTATCAAGATTTTGCTCAATTGCAAATCTCTGCTACTAGAGCCCAAGGTTTCTACTGATTATGACAAATGAGGGAAACCGTTGAGCTTGTGTTCCTTTGGGTCTGGCTTACATCACTTAATATGATTTTTTCAAAGTCTTTCCATTTCTTTAAAAATGGGGCAATGTCGTTGTTTCTGACAGCAGCATAGGATACCCTTGTGTATAAATACCACATCTTGTTGATCCACTCATCAACTGAGGGGCATCTGGACTGGTTCCATATGTTTGCTATGGTAAATAGTGCTGCAATGAATATTGTTGTGCTAGTGAATTTAGTATGTCCTTGTTTCTAGAGTAGTGGAATTTCTGGTTCATAGGGGAGCTCTATGTTTAGTCTTTTGAAGAATGCCATACTGTTTTTTCCATAGTGGTTGAAGGAGTTTGCACTCCCACCAACAGTGTAGTAGTGATCCCTTCTGGCCACATCCCTTCCAGCATCTGTTTTTATTAGATTTCTTGATCCTGGCCATTCTAACTGGAGTGAGGTAGAATCTTAGAGTTGTTTTGATTTGTATTTCTTTTATGGCCAGACATGTTGAGCATTTCTTCATGTGTCTGTACGCCATGTAGGGTATTTATCTAGACATTTTCCTTATCTTTATAAAACATCTAGAAGATTGGGTCTAACTGCAGAGATTAGGTATTTTGTTTTAACTTTTGATTCGGCCCAAATCTTGACTATTTAACTTAGATTTAGAAGCCAAATATAATGTTTTACATCATTGCCTTATTCAAATTAAAAAATAAAGAAAACAAAAACCTTCTGTGCTGGAGATGTGCTAGAGATTGAACCTAGGGCCTTTCATAAGTGAGTACATGCTGTACCTTCGAGATACATTTCTATCCTTATATTATTTTCTTTCTGATATGTAAGTCCAGCTGCTAATGCTGAATGGATCAGAAACAAATAGCAATTCAACTGGAATTTGCAAGTTCATCCTGGAATTCAGAGGGGAATGGAGACCCCTGGCTGAAGTTTTTCTCCTTTTCTTTTTCTTTTTTTCCATAATTCTTTTTTTTAGAATTTTTTTATTGTAATTAGTAAAAGGGTTACATGATATTTGCCAGATAGAAGGTGCATTAATTCACATACATTGTTACCCTTTCACACGTCTTGGTACCTGTTTCCCTCCCCCCCACACCCCCCTCCCGTCTTGGTTTTCCCCCTTTCCCTATCAAATTTCAAATATCCAAATACAAATAAATTCAATATATCAGATAACAAAGTGAGATACTATACCAATATGAGATAACCAAGGGACAGTAAAGGAGATGAGAGACAACATAGTACATTAAGGACAACAATCATTCATTATATGGCTTTTGTTTCACTATCCTGGAGGTCCTTTCAATTAGCTTCACATTATATGTCCTTATGTATAAAGATTTTGCTCAATTGCAAATCTCTGCTAGTAGAGCCCAAGGTTTCTACTGATTATGACAAATGAGGGAAACCGTTGAGTCTACGTTCCTTTGAGTTTGGCTTACTTTACTTAATATGATTTTTCCTAAGTCTTTCCATTTCCTAACAAATGGGCCGATGTCATTCTTTCTGACAGCAGCATAGAATTCCATTGTGTACAAATACCACAACTTGTTGATCCACTCATCAACTGAGGGACATCTGGGTTGGTTCCATATCTTTGCTATGGTGAATAGTGCTGCAATGAACATTGTTGTGCTAGTAGGTTTAGTATGTACTTGTTTCTGCTTGGTTGGGTAAATGCCAAGTAGTGGAATTGCTTGGTCATAGGGGAGTTCTATGTTTAGCCTTTTGAGGCACTGCCACACTGCTTCCCATAGTGGTTGAACGAGTTTGCACTCCCACCAACAGTGTAGTAGTGATCCCTCCTGGCCACATCCCCTCCAACATCTGTTGTCATTCATTTTCCTTATCCTGGAGATTCTAGCTGGAGTGACGTGGAATCTTAGAGTTGTTTTGATTTGCATTTCTTTTATGACCAGAGATGTTGAGCATTTCTTCATGTGTCTATAGGCCATTTTTGTTTCTTCTTCAGAGAAGACTCTCTTTAAGTCTTTGGCCCATTTTTTAATGGGATGGTTGTTACTTTGGAGGTTAGTTTTGAAGTGATTCAATTTTTTGAGTTGTTGATATATTTTAGATATGAGGCCTTTTCCGTTGTTTGTTTGGTGAAGATCCTCTCCCACTCTGTAGGCTTCCTGCTTAGTTTACTAGCTATGTCCTTTGCCATACAAAAGCTCTTCAGTTTAATGCAGTCCCACTTATCCAGCCCTTCTCTGATTTGTTGTGATTCTTGGTCCTTATTAAGAAAGTTTCGACCTGTGCCAAGGAGGCCTAGTGTACCTCCTATTCCTTCCTGTAGAGTTTTCGGTGTGTCAGCTTTTACCTCCAGGTCTTTGATCCATTTGGAGTTAATTCTAGTGCAAGGTGACAAAGAAGGATCCAGCTTTAGTTTTCTGCAGGTTCTTAACCAGTTCTGCCAGCACAACTTGTTGAAGAGGCTGTCTTTCTTCCATTCCATTTTTTTGGCTCCCTTGTCAAAGATTAGGTGGCCATAGGTCTGTGGTTTAATATCTGGGTCCTCAGTTCTATTCCATTGGTCTTCAGGCCTGTTCTTGTGCCCGTACCAAGCTGTTTTGAGAATTATAGCTCTGTAATGGAGTCTAAAGTTTGGAATTGAAATTCCTCCAGCGCTGTTCTTTCTGGTAAGAAGTGTTTTGCTTACGGGGTCTTTTATTATTCCATATGAAATTTTGGATTCACTAGTCTATTTCTTTAAAGAATGACATTGGGATGTCGATGGGTATTGCATTGAATTAGTAGATAGCTCTTGGCAAGATTGTCATTTTCAGAATGTTGATTATTCCAATCCAGGAAAATGGGAGGTTTTTCCATTTCCTTAGTTCTGCTTTAATTTCCTTTTTTAGGGTTATAGTTTTCGTCAAAAAGGTCCTTTACATTCTTAGTTAAGCTAATTCCTAGGTACTTTATTTTCTTTGAGGCTATTGTGAAAGGAGTTTCTTTCCTGATTATTGCCTCTTTCCTCTCACTGTTGGCGTAAAGGAAGGCAGTTGATTTGTGAGGGTTGATTTTATGGCCTGCTACCCTTCCAAAACTTTGAATCAGTTCAAGGAGCTTGGGAGTAAAGTCTATAGGATTCTTTAAATACAGAATCATGTCATCTGCAAAGAGGGATAGTTTTATTTCCTCTTTCCCTACTTGGATCCCCTTTATGCTTGCTTCTTGCCTTATTGCACTGGCTAGGAATTCTAGTACTATGTTAAAGAGTAGTGGAAAGAGTGGGCATCCTTGTCTCGTTCCTGGCTTTAGATTTTCACCATTAAGTGTAATACTAGCAGTAGGTTTCTCATACACAGCCTTTATTACATTGAGGAATGTTCCATGGATTCCTAGTTTCTCCAGAGCTTTTAACATAAAGGGGTTTTGGATCTTGTCAAATGCCTTTTCCGCGTCTATTTAGACAATCATGTGATTTTTGGTCCTTGCTCCTGTTGATGTGTTGAATTATATTAATTGATTTGTGTATGTTGAACCAGCTTTGCCTCCCTGTGATGAATCCAGTTTGATCATAGTGTATAATTTTTTGATGAGTTGTTGTAGACGGTTGGCCAGTATTTTGTTGAGAAGTTTTGCATCGATGTTCATCAAAAAACGGGTCTATAGTTCTCTTTCTTTGATGAATCTCTGTCTGGTTTGGGAATGAGGGTTATACTGGCTTCATAGAATGAGTTTGGTAAGGAACCTTCATTTTCAATTTCGTTGAAGAGCTTGAGGAGTATTGGTGTGAGCTCTGCTTTGAAGACCTTATAGAATTCAGCTGTGAATCCATCTGGCCCTGGGCTTTTCTTAGGTGGAAGTTCTCTAATTGCCATTTCTATTTCAGAGCTTGCAATAGGGCTGTTGAGTTGGCTTAGTTTTTCTTGGTTCAGTGTGTTTATATTAACATTGGCTAGGAATTCATCCATTTCTTCTAGATTCTCAAATTTGTTGGCATAAAGTTTTGAGAAGTATTCCCTCATGATATTCTGGATCTTGGTAATTTCTGTCGTGATATTACCATTTTCATCTGCGATTTTGTTTATTTCGATATGCTCTCTTGTTTTTTTGGTAAGATGGGCTAAGGGCTTGTCAATTTTGTTAATTCTTTCAAAGAACCAACTCCTTGTTTTGTTGATTCTTTCTATAGTTTTTCTGGATTCCAAATCATTTAATTCTGCTTTGATTTTAATTATTTGCTTTCTTCTACTGGGATTAGGGTTGGTTTTGTTGCTCTTTTTCCAGGAGCTTAAGGTGAGACATTAACTTGTTGGTTTGCAATTTTTCCAACTTGTTGTTGTAGGCACTCAGCGCTATAAATTTTCCTCTGAATACTGCCTTTGCTGTGTCCCTAAGGAGTTGATATTTGTGTGCTCCTTACTGTTAAATTTCATAAACTGTTGGATTTCTGTTCTGATCTCTTCGATTACCCATTGGTGATTCAACAATGTGTTGTTCAGTCTCCATGAGTGACAGTGTTTTCGTTGGTGGAGATGTGTGTTCAGTTCCAGTTTGATGCCTTTGTGGTCTGAGAGTGTGCATGGAGTAATTTCAGTGTTTCTGAATCTGTCCAGGTTTGTTTTATGGCCTAAGATGTGATCTATTTTGGAAAATATTCCATGTGCTGCTGAGAAAAATGTATATTGTGTTGTTACTGGGTGGAATATTCTGCAGATGTCTGTTAGATCTAATTGGTCTATGTAGTTTTTGAGTTCTAATGTTTCTCTGTCAAGTTTTTGCCTTGTTGATCTGTCCATAGGTGAGAGTGGTGTGGTAAAGTCACCAACAATCACTGTATTTCGATCTATGTATGGTTTCATTGTAAGTAAAGTTTCCTTGATGAAGTTTGGAGCTCCGGGATTGGGTGTGTAAATATTTATGATCGTTATGTCTTCCTGGAGGAAAGATCCCTTTAGTAGTATGCAGTAACCTTCTTTGTATTTTCTTACTAATTTTGGTTTGAAGTCTATTGTATCTGATATGAGGATGGCAAATCCAGCCTGTTTATGGGGGCCGTTAGCTTGATAGAGTTTATTCCAACCTCTCACTTTCAAAAGATGCTTTTTTTTTGAGTAAGATGTGTGTCTTGAAGACAGCAGAACGATGGCTCTTGCTTTTGATCCAACTAGACAGCCTATGCTGTTTAATTGGAGAGTTGAGTCCATTGATATTGAGAGTTAGTATTGAGAGATATTTATTAGTTCCTACCATTTTTAAAAGCTTTTAGTAGGGCCTGTGTCTTGACAGTTCTTGTAGTACTTAGATGGTATGCTGTTTAGGTGCCGTTTCTTTCCCTATATTGCATTTATTTCAGTTTTCTATGTATAGAACATCTTTCAGAATTCTCTGTAATGTTGGTTTTGTTGCGACATATTGTTGCAGCTTTTCCCTGGAATGGAATGTTTTTATTGTTCCCTCAGTTATGAATGAGAACTTAGCTGGGTACAGTATTCTTGGTTTGTAGTTATTTGACTTAAGGGCATGACATATATGCTTCTAGTCACTTCTTGCTTGCATGGTCTCTGCCGAGTAATCTGGGGTTATTCTGATTGGTTTTCCTTTATAGGTTACTGAACCCTTTTCCCTGGCTGCCTTTAGGATCCTTTTTTTGATTTCTACTGATCCAGTTTGGATTATGATGTGGCGATGAGATGTTCTTTTCTGGTCAGGTCTGTTTGTGGTTCTAAAAGCTTCTTGTATCTGGATGGGTCTGCCCTTCTGGATGTTTCAGGAATTCTCTGAAATGATTCCCTGAAGTGTATTTCCAATACCATTGACCTCTTTTTCTAGACCCTCCTCAATACCAATTAGCCTTAAATTAGGCTTCCTAATTGTATCTTGGACCTCCTGAAGCGCTCTCTCATTTTTCCTAGATTTGTATTGACTCATTTTCTGTTATTTCTCTATAATAACTAAATTATCTTCAGCCCCGGAAATTCTCTCTTCTGCATTGTCTAACCTGCTATCAAAGCTATCTACTTTATTTTTCATCTCCCTTGGTACTAATTGCTCATTTTTGATGCCTTGCATCTCTTCTTTTAGAACATGTATGGATTTCTTTAGCTCCTTGATTTCCATTTGGGTGGTTAGCTCAGTAGCTTTATTTTCTTTGAACATTTGCTGGCGTTTGGTCACCTTTTTATTTGTGGATTCTATGAATTCATACATCTTTCTTTGACCACCCTTTATTATGGCTTCCTTTATGGCTTCTTCTTTTTCACTTCTCACCTTGGTTATGGTTTCCTCTTATTCAGGTATGGCTTCCTCCCTTATCTCTTTCTTTATATTTTCACATTTTTCATTAATGATGTTTATCAATTGCATTTGTACAGCACTTGGAAGACTCTCCTCTAGGTTTGCCAGTGACTGTTCCATTGGCTGTTTACATTGGGTGGGGGAGGTGGGAGGTGTTGTTTCTTGATTTGACATTTTTCTTGAGTTTCTTGTTCTGCCCATTTGAAAATGGGAGCAAGATTAATACTAAACACGATTATAGTTTTTCAGATATAACCAACCTAGTCCTCTGTAGCTGGCAGACTCTAGATGTTCACAAGTTTTGATTGGTGTTATCACTCTTTCTTTTTGTGCAGTTAAAATGACTAGTCTAATTATTCACTGATAAGCGATTTATATCCAAAACAATAAGCCTCTCAATCCAATCTCTATTGTCTTTAAGTCCCTCTGAGCCTAGAGAATAATTAAACACGTAGATATACAATGTTGTTCAACATCCATCAATTGAACATCAAGTGTAGATCCATGCAGTATAAGGGTTGAAAGAGGAGCAGAGGTCCAGAGATAGAAAAATAGAATGAGAGTGGTCAGGGGGTAAGTAGGTAGAATATTTGAGTACAAAGTTTGGAAAGTATTAGAATAAAACTTATGTGTTGCTGTGCAACTAGATCTTAGCCCAACCAGTGGCCTCACAGTGGACCATAGGATGGATCTGCGAGCTTCCGTCTGAGCGTGGTTGGCGGACGTTTTCCTGTGCTGCTTCCTGGGGCGGCCCCAAGCCAAGGGTCTGAGGATTGAGAGTTTCAGGAGCTCTCAGCAGGACCAGCAGGAGGCTCCTCTGTTCCCAGGGGCGGGGCCCAGCTGGGGATGTGGGCTCCAAGGGCGGAGCTGGGCCTTTTTGGTTCTCAGAAGGGGAGCTTGGCTGCTGGTTGGCCCTTCAGATCCCTGCTGTGTTTCCACTGCTTTGTCAGAGTCTGTGACTGTGGGGGGGGCCCTCGGTGGTGTCTTGCTCAGGATTCCCAGCTGGAGGATGCCCCGCTCGAGAATTGAGGGGGGGCAGATGCTGGCTCCTATTTACCCACACCCCCTACCCTCTGTTGTAAGGCAGTGTCCCAAAGCCCTCCACTCTCCAGATCCAGTGGCCTGGGTGAGGAGCCTGGTGGGCGGGTGGGAGCTGGGACAGCTCCGCCTCACCTGGTGGGGTGCTGAGTCTTAGGGTCCGCCAGCTTGTCAGTCTCCAGTCAGAGGGCTGGGGGTTGAGCCCGTTGGGCGGGTGGGAGTTGGGACAGCCCCGCCTACCTTGGTGGGGATGCTGGGTCTTATGGGTAGCCTGCCTGTCAATATCCAGTCAATGGCCTGAGGGAGGGGGCTGTTGAGGGGAGGGACAGGATTCTAAATTCCTTGCCCCCCTGCTCCCGCCAGTCTTTCTTGGGCGGGTGTTGGGGTCTGAGTTAAGTTCAATTGCTTGGCACCCGCTCCGCTTTCCCAATGTGTTTGGGGATGCACTGTATTACTCATGCCTCTGCGTCTGTCTGCGGGTGCTGCACAGTGATGGGGAGCCTTTCACTCCCTTTGGGTCTCAGCCGCAGCCTGTGTTCTGCGTCTGGGCTCCGCTGCTTGCTGTTCTGGTTCCGCGTCTGTGTTCTGCTGCTTCTGCCGGTTCGCTGGCGCGGTTCTTTGCTGCTTTCTGCTTTGTGATCCAACTAGACAGCCTATGCCATTTAATTGGAGAGTTAAGTCCATTGATATTGAGAGTTAGGATTGAGAGATATTTATTAGTTCCTACCATTTTTAAAAGCTTTTAGTAGGGCCTGTGTCTTGACAGTTCTTGTGGTCCTTAGATGGTATGCTGTTTAGGTGCCATTTCTTTCCCTACATTGCATTTATTTTGGTTTTCTATGTATAGAGCATATTTGAGAATTCTCTGTAGTGTTGGTTTTGTTTCGACATATTGTTGCAGCTTTTCCCTGGAATGGAATGTTTTTATTGTTCCCTCAGTTATGAATGAGAGCTTAGCTCGCTACAGTATTCTTGGTTTGATTTAAGGGCATGACATATATGTTTCCAGTCACTTCGTGCTTGCATGGTCTCTGCTGAGAAATCTGGGGTTATTCTGATTGTTTTGCCTTTATAGGTTACTGATAAATTTTCCCTGGATGCCTTTAGGAGGTACAAGAGGATTAACGTAGGACTGTAAGAATATTGTAGTAATGAAGAAAAGGTATAGCATAAGGATAACTGACCTAAGTTGGTAAGTAGGTAGCTTATTTGAGTACAAAGTTTGGAAAGTAGTAGAATAAAACTTTTGTGTTGCTGCACGACTAGCTCTTAGCCCAACCAGTGGCCGCACAGTGGACCATGGGATGGATCTGTTTTTCTTGTCTACATTGAGGGAAAGGGGTATTTCACAAGATGCAGAAGCGAAGATTTCAGAAGCAAATGCTGTGAGTGAATTAGCTCGTAAAAACCATTTTTGTTTTCTTTTACTTTCTGCCAGTCTTTGGGTTTGAATTCAGGGCCTGAGCACTGTCCTCGGGTTTTCTCAAGTCTAGCCCTCTGCCACTTGAGCCACAGTGCCACATCTAGATTTTCTATCTATGTGATACTGAGCAATCAAACCCAGATCTTCATGGATGCTAGGCAAGCACTCTACCACTATGCCAAACTCTCAACCCTGACATAGCAATTATAAAGTCATCATCTTCATATCAATATATCCTTTCTCCTACAAAGAATGAACACTTATCTATGTGTGTAATGCTTGTTTTAAAATTTCACTAATTTTTCTGTGTTTTTCCCTCTTGCAATTTTTACACATAACAGCAAAGCTAATCATCAGGAAAAAATTGATTAGGATACAGAAACCTAATAATATCCTAGTAGATTGAGGTCAAAAATATGTGCAAGATGCCCTGTGTGTTTGACTAGTGGTAGAGTCCTTGGCTACCACGCAAAAAGACTCAGGTTTGATTCCTCATTACCACATACATAGAAAACGCTGCAAGTGGTGCTGTTGCTCGGTGCGACAGCTAAAGCCTAAAGAAAGCCCAGGAATAATGTTCACACTCTGAGGTCAAGTCCCAAGACTAGCAAAAACAAAAAAAAATTCGACAAGGGGAAAATGCAGAGAGAGAATGCACTGTGAAGGAAATGATTTGTAAAGGATGAGGGCAATATTGACCCTTAAGTTTGGATCTTACCTAAGAAAGGCTCCTTGAGCCTGAGACCAGACTAGTAGTTGGGCCTAGTGGAAGACATTGGGATTGGACAAATAAGGTGTGCTGTTCACTACATCCACATGTATATTGTGAGATTGGAGGAGAGATTCAGCCTCCAGTATGTCTTTGGTGAGGTCTTCTGTCAGCAAGGGTCTTTGGTCATTGGGCCCTGAAAGGTGACCCTGCCTCCCTCACAATGGAACAGAATATGGAACCCTGGTAAACAATCCACTGTAACTAACAACCAGCTCAAGCCAGCTCACTTGGCCTGTGGCTCAGGAGGAAGAAAGATGTTGCTGTGCTGTTGCCAAAGGTCAGGAAACTCGAGTCTCAGGCATGGAAATTGTGGCTGTCTTACTCGAAGATGTACATGCTAGATCATTGCCAAGCCACAAATCCAGTATAACAGGCCTTTCTCTAAGAAGAAGGCCAGGAAAATCCAGGGCAACCAGATGAGTTATATTTCTAAGAAGAAATGTATTTGACCCCATCATCCTCTCCACACACTACAACTTTCTTTTTTTTTAATTCTTTTTATTGTAATTAGTAAAAGGGTTACATGATATTTGCAGGATAGAAGGTGCATTAATTCACAAACATTGATACCATTTCACATGTCTTGGTACCCATTTCCCTCCAACCCCACACCCCCCACCCGTCTTGGTTTTCCCCCCTTCCCTATCAAATTTCAAATATCCAAATACAAATAAATTCAATATATCAGATAACAAAGTGAGATACTATACCAATATGGGATAACCAAGGGACAGCAAAGGAGATGAGAGACAACATAGTACATTAAGTACAACAATCATTCATTATGTGGCTTTTGTTTGAATATCCTGGAGGTCCTTTTAATTAGCTTCACATTATATGGTCTTATATATGGCCTTTTGCTCTATTGCAAATCTCTGCTAGTACAGCCCAAGGTTTCTACTGATTATGACGAATGAGAGAAACCACGGAGCCTAAGTTCCTTTGAGTCTGGCTTACTTTACTTAATAAGATTTGTTCTAAGTCTTTCCATTTCCTAACATATGGGGCGATATCATTCTTTCTGACAGCAGCATAGAATGCCATTGTGTACAAATACCACAACTTGTTGATCCACTCATCAACTGAGGGACATCTGGGTTGGTGCCATGTCTTTGCTATGGTGAATAGTGCTGCAATGAACATTGTTGTCCTAGTGGGTTTAGTATGCCCTTGTTTCTGGATTGTTGGGTAAATGCCAAGTAGTGGAATTGCTGGGTCATAGGGGAGTTCTATGTTTAGCCTTTTGAGGCACTGCCACACTGCCTTCCATAGTGGTTGAACGAGTTTGCACTCCCACCAACAGTGTAGTAGTGATCCCTCCTGGCCACATCCCCTCCAGCATCTGTTGTCATTCGTTTTCCTGATCCTGGCCATTCTAACTGGAGTGAGGTGGAATCTTAGAGTTGTTTTGATTTGCATTTCTTTTATGACTAGAGGTGTGGAGCATTTCTTCATGTGTCTATAGGCCATTTTTGTTTCTTCTTCAGCGAAGACTCTCTTTAAGTCTTTGGCCCATTTTTTAATGGGATGGGTGTTTCTTTGGAGGTTAGTTTTGGAGTGATTCAATTTTTTGAGTTGTTGATATATTTTAGATATGAGGCCTTTGTCCGTTGTTTGGTTGGTGAAGATCTTCTCCCACTCTGTAGGCCTCCTGATTAGTTTACTAGCTATATCCGTTGCCATACAAAAGCTCTGCAGTTTAATGCAGTCCCACTTATCCAGCCTTTCTCTGATTTGTTGTGATTCTTGGTCCTTATTAAGAAAGTTTCGACCTGTGCCAAGGAGGCCTAGTGTATCTCCTATTCCTTCCTGTAAACTTTTCAGTGCGTCAGCTTTTACCTCCAGGTCTTTGATCCATTTGGAGTTAATTCTAGTGCAAGGTGACAAAGAAGGATCCAACTTTAGTTTTCTGTGGTTTAATATCTGGGTCCGCTGTTCTATTACATTGGACTTCAGGCCTGTTTTTGTGCCAGTACCAAGCTGTTTTGAGAATTATAGCTCTGTAATAGAGTCTAAAGTTTGGAATTGAAATTCCTCCAGCTCTGTTCTTTCTGCTAAGAATTTATTTTGCTTACGGGGTCTTTTATTATTCCATATGTAATTTTGAATTGCCTCTTCTATTTCTTAAAAGAATGACATTGGGATGTTGATGGGTATTGCATTGAATTTGTAGATAGCCCTTGGCAAGATTCTCATTTTCACAATGTTGATTCTTCAAATCCAGGAGCATGGGATGTTTTTCCATTTCCTCAGTTCTGCTTTAATTTCCTTTTTTAGAGTTTTAAAGTTTTCATCTAAACGGTCCTTTACATTCTTAGTTAAGCTAATTCCTAAGTACTTTATTTTCTTTGAGGCTATTGTGAAAGGAGTTTCTTTCCTGATTATTGCCTCGTTCCTCTCACTGTTGGCGTAAAGGAAGGCAGTTGATTTGTGAGGGTTGATTTTATGGCTTGTTACCCTTCCAAAGCTTTGAATCAGCTCAAGGAGCTTGGGAGTAGAGTCTATAAGATTCTTTAAATACAGAATCATATCATCTGCAAAGAGGGATAGTTTTATTTCCTCTTTCCCTACTTGGATCCCCTTTATGCTTGCTTCTTACCTTAGTACACTGCCTAGGAATTCTAGTACTATGTTAAAAAGGAGTGGAGAGAGTGGGCATCCTGAATGCTACCTTTTAGCACTTTTATGCAAAGCTTAGGCCTGTGGCATTTTAAGCACAATTCAACGCTCTGTTTTTTGCTGGTTAATTAGAGGTAAAAATCTTATGGAATTTATTGCATGGCTGATTTTGAACTGGAATCCTCAGGTCTCAGCTTATCTTGAGTAGCTAGGATTACAGTACTTTTACAACCTGTATGCTCATACACATCGCTTCTGATCCAAACACTCATTGTTCAATTTAACTAACAAGATGTGAGGAAAGATGATTGAATGTAATTTACTAGATGAGCTTCTAGTGAGTATATATTTCCACTTCCACTCAGAAGCCAGGGAAATGTTTCTGGTACATGTTTCAACTATCTCCCAAAGAGGAAATTATGTGTGAGTACGTTTGCTAGCATTTCAGATAGTAGATACACTTTGGTGTTTGGAACCTGTTGGGCAGAGTGTATCAGCTGGGCTGTGATAACAGAGATGATGTTTCAGACAGGAATATTTTCATCCCAGACAAACTTAATCCAGATCCTTGCATTTCAGGCCTTGAGTAGATAGAATTACAAGTGTGAGCTTCCACCACCACCTGGTTCATTTTGGAAACCTTAATTGCTTCTCATTTGTTCCTTTCCTTTTTTGGAAGATTGATCTAAGCTGGCTGATTGTGCATCACAATGAAGTGATTGGCCTCAGGAATTGCAAATATTTGTTTCATCAGCACGGAATGAATGAAGTTGATCTAAACCCAATAGTATTTTACTTCTGATAAATAGGGAACTTACCTATACCATTTTTCCTTTCCTTTGCTTTCCCAAAGCAAGCAACATGTTTCGTAAAAACTATATTTCATGAGAATATTATAATTACAAGCTATCTTCTGCACACTTCAGAATAGTCCTTGCATTTATAAACTTATATTACAATATTAGGTAGAAGAATGGTGACTGTTAGTTTCATAACTATTTCATATGTTTTACTCTTTAAGGCTCATTAACTCAAGAAGGGATTAAATACATTTAGATAATAGTAGAACATAGCTGCTGCTGATTTGATGTGTGTGCAGATGATACACAGATTTATTAGGATTACTCAAAAGTTTTCTTCAAATTTTCAGTAGTAGACTGCTATGCTAACTGGAAGGTGATAGTAATGATGCTGAAATTCTATGAATCAGCTATGAAGCAGAATTTCAGGGGAGAGTATTTGCTAGGGACTTAATTTCTAAGACGCATATCAAGAATATTGAACTATAACACCAAATGATGGAGGACTCAGCCTCACATATTGTTTGTTTTATGCAAGTCCTGGGACTTGAACCCAGGGCCTGGGAACTGTCCTTAAATGTTTTTTTTTGCTTCAGGCTAGTGTTCTACCACTTGATCCACAGCTCCACTTCCAGAATTTTGGTAATGAACTGTAAATCAGAATATCATGCAATTTGTTTGGGCTGGATTCAAACCTGATTCTGTGTAGATAGGATTCCAAGTGTGAGCGCACAGAGCCTGGCTAGTATCATTCATCATTCAAGTCATGGGACTGCAATTCTGCACCTGAGTTTTGTCACTGAGCTTTTCAGGTCAAGACTACTGCCCTATCCCTTGAGCCATATGGCCACTTCTGGGTTTCTGGTGGTTAATTGGAGATAAGAGTCACATGTACTTCAGTGCCCAGGCTGACTTTGAACTGCTATCCTTGGATCCCAGCCTCTTGAGTAGCTACATTTACAAGTGTGAGCCACCATACCCGGCTAAATTATTTTTTAAGTTAATTTTTTTTGTTAAGTCAATATATTGTTGGCATACAGTTACATAAGTAATGATCACATTTCTTAAGAAATTTTTATACCGTCCCTCATTTTTCTCTGTTTTCCTACCCTCAGCCCCCTCTCCACCCAGATTGTTCAGTTCATTTCCGTTTAGTGTCTTCCAAGTATCACTGTTCAATTGGTTCACCCTTTTTCCTTTGTTTTTTTTTTACCATTTTATTATACCCTCTCCATTCCCCAAATCACATAAACCTATGTACAAGACACAGGGTACCCGAATTCAACACAGTGACTACAGAGAATAAAACTAAAGGGAAAAAGAAGAAAAGAGGTGAAAAGCAAACAAAATGAAAGAACATCATACAGTACCTTAGAAGCAACAACACTGAAAAAACAAAACATAAAACCTTGGGCTGAAAATGTAGCTTGCCTAGCATGTATGAAACCCTGGATTCCATTCCTCAGCACCACATAAACAAAAACTGGAAGTGCCACTGTGACTCAGCTGGTAGATTTCTAACGTTCAGCACAGAGTGTCTCCAAGTGACAAAAATCTGTCACATTTAAGTCAGGCTTCAAAACTTTGCTAGGAACCAGTTACGTGATTTGGAAGAAAGTCCAATTTTCAAAAAATTACGAGCCAGGCGCTGGAGGGTTATAATTGTCATTCTACTAGCCAGGGAGAAGGTGATTCAAAGCCTTTGCAAGCAAAAAAACGAAAACAAAAAAAACTGTAAGATTCTTCTCTCCACTTATCCACCCAAAAACTAAGTGGAGTTGTGGCTAAAACTGGTACAGCATTAGCCTTGAGGAAAAAGAACTAAGAGACCTTGCACAGGTCCAACGTTCAAGCTCCCCACCAAGAAAGAAAAAAAAGGTGTCCAGATACCTTAGTTTCAAAAGTATATCTGGATATCTTAGTAGATTTTTCTGATCGTTCCTCATTCATCTCATGGAACCACATAATCTTGATCCTGATCTGACTAAGAGCCTGCATTGTGCTTAATAAAGTCATTTCACATATTCCAGTGGAATCTGGACAGCTAAGAGCCACTTACCAATGCTTTATTCTACGTTTAGGCCAGTATGTCTTCATACCATCTACACAGTCAGCTATATCATCTTTCCAGAAGTAGCATTGAGTGTAGAACACTCAGAACTAAAATAATTGCATAAAGATGTAATAAAACCCCTTGATTCATTAAAAAAATTTCTGTACCACTTAGAGCAAGTACATTAGTGGTATTTACCTCTAGCCACTTTTTAAAAAAAATTTATTAACAATGAATTTTACCTCATATTTCAAATGTCATGTTTAACCAACAAGTATTCAAGAAGGGAATCGCTATACAATCACTGGCACATAAATTTTAGAATATAGTAAAAATTAACCTGAGTCCTTGTATGACATAGATACAGATTAATCTATAATAAAACACATGTCTATAGAGTGTATAGTCTATCCTAGATTTTTATGTCTATGTAGTTATGTTTATATCTCCAAAATTATGTCCAGAACTTTGGGTATCAACTATTCAATCATCGCTCTATTATTGTTTGAAACTAATATCCATATATTAAGGATACCATGTACCTTTTGTTCCTTGGTCTTGACTTATCTCACTCAACAGGATTCACTCTAATTTCATCCACTACCCCAAAAATGCCATTATTATTTTTTCTGTGCAGATCTTCTTTTTATGTATTTATTTTTATTGTAATTTATTGAAGGGTTACATTATATTCACCAGATAGAAGGTGCATTACTTCTCAAAATTTGATACCCCATGTAATGATATGGTCCCCATTTCCCTTCCCCTACCCCCACTCATGTTCGTTTCCCCCCTTCCCTATCCAATTTCAAATAACCAATTAGGCACATATGAAATATATCAGAAAACAAGGTGAAATATTGTAACAATATGATATAACCAAGGGATAGCAAAAGAGATAAGAGATCACATAGTTCATTAAGGACAACAATCACTCATTATGAGTTTTGTTTCTTTATCTTGGAGGTCCTTACATTTAGTGTCATACTATTTGTCACGATGTCTCTAGATTTTGTTCTATTGTAAATCTCTGGTAGCAGAGCCCAAGGTTTCTACTGAATTTGACAAATGAGGGAGACTCTTGGGCCTAGGTTCCTTTGAGTTTGGCTTACTTCACTTGATATGATTTTTTTCCTTTTCATCCACTACACCGAGAATGCCATTATTTTATCTTGTCGGTTGGCTATGTATCATTCCATTGTGTGTGTGTGTGTGTGTGTGTGTGTGTGTGTGTGTGTGTGTGTGTATGATATTTTTTGTAGTAGGGCATCTGGTTGTTTCCATCATCCAGCCTCATTTTCTACAGATATTTTTATAGTCTCTTTTTTATTTTCAGGGTAATGTATAGAGGGGTTATGATTACATTTACAGGTAGTGGACTGCATTACTTCTCACACATTTATTCCACTCCACATGTTTTTGTCCCCAGTTCCCTCTCCCCTCCCCTTCCCAATCATCTTGTTTCCCCCCTTCCCTTTCCTATTTGACATAAACAAATAAACATATATATACAATATGCCAGGGAAAAAATCAGATACAGTAACAATCTGACATTAACCAAAGGGCAAAATAAGAGATGAGAAATAACATAGTAGATTAAGGACAAAAATCACACAAGATTAAGAGCAACGATGACACAAGATATAGCTCTTGTTCCCATATCCTAGAGATGCTTTCATTTAGTCTCATCCTATACGACCTTATATACCTAGGTTTTTGAGTTATTGTAATCCTCTGCTAGGAGAGTCCTAGATGTGAACTAATTATTACAAATGAGGGAAACCATTGAGCTTATGTTTCTTTGGGTCTGGCTTGCTTCACTTAATATGAGTTTTTCCAAGTCTTTCCATTTCCTTACAAATGGGGCGATGTCATTCCTTCTGATGGCAGCATAGCATTCCATTGTGTATAAGTACCACATCTTCTTGATTCAGTCATCTACTGAGTGGCATCTGGGTTGGTTTCATATCTTTGCTATGGTAAATAGTGCTGCAATGAGCATCATTGTGCTAGTGGCTATAGTATGCCCTTTTTTATGGACAATTGGGTAGATGCCAAGTAGTGGATTTGCTGGATCATAGGGGAGCTCTATGTTCAGTCTTTTGAGGAACCACCACACTGCTTTCCCTAGTGGTTGAATGAGTTTACACTCACACCAAGAGTGTAGGTGTGATCCCCCCCGGTCACTTCCCCACCAGTATCTCTCATTAGATTTTTTGATAATGGCCATTCTGACCGGAGTCAGTTGGAATCTCAAAGTTGTTTTGATTTTCATTTCCCTTATTGCTAGAGATATGGAGCATTTCTTCATGTGTCTAAAGCCCATTTTAATTTTTTCTTCAGAGAATACTCTTTTAAGTCTTTAGCCCACCTTTTAATAGGATGGTTGTTTCTTTGAAGATTTGTTTGGGAGAGATTCATTTTTTTCTGCTATAGGTATATTTTAGATAACTACATATATTTTTGTAGAAAAAAGAATGGAAGCCATCATGCTGGCTCACAACTTAATTTCAGCTACTTAGGAGGCTCAGGGCTTAGGATCACAGGTCAAAGCCAAGCAAGGCCCTACAGTGTGTGAGATCAAACTCTGTGAACATACAAGGACTGTAAGAGGAATCTCACTGCCTGGAAATGTAGCCTAATGGTAGAGTGCTCACCTAGAATGCATGAAGACCTAGGTTCTATTCACCGGTACCGCATACTCAGAAAAAAGCTAGAAGTGGTGCTGTGTCTCAAGAGGCAGAGCACTCACCTTGGGCAAGCGAGTCCAATGAAAATGTCTAGGCCCTGAGTCCAAGCCCTAGGACTGGCAAAAAGAAAAAAAAAGAGCAATCTTACTTAAGTAACAAGGAATGTACCGTATATTTATACAGAATGAAAAATTCATTAAGAAATTAGAAAATATGTATAAAGTGCATAATTTCTTTTGTGTGTTGGCACTGGGTCTTCAACTGAGTGCTTCAGCTCTATCTCTGACCTTTTCTGCTCAAGGCTAGCACTCTACCAATGCAGCCCCAAATCAACTATCTTCAATTGAGATATAAGTGATGAATATTTCAGGGTGCTTCATGAAAAACATTTTTAAAAATGGAAACTTTCAACACAGTCTTATTTTAGTATGAATGTTGAGATGTGAAGAGGCAGGAAAAGTGAAATGTTTCCTGATCCCCATAGAGAAGAGACTCAGCAGAACCACTGTGGTCTGCAGGCTTTGTGAGTTTTGTTTGCTTGTTTGATTTTTTCAATTGTGGGGCTTTAACTCTGGGCCTAGGCCCTGTCCCTGAGCTCTTCAGCTCAAGGCTAGTGCTTTAATCTGTGATCCACAGTGCCACTTCTGGTTTTTCTGGCAGTTAACTGGGTACTTTGGCTGGCTTTAAACTTTGATTCTCAGATCTTAGCCTCCTGAGTAGCTAAGATTATAGGTGTGAGGTACCATCACCAGGCTGCTGCTCTGTTACTATGCAGGTTCTGGATCAAGAACTTCAAGTTCTTACTTCAATTTTTTCTTCTCTTGCCTTATACTCTGCCATTTGAACGAAGACCCAGTTCCTGGTCTTTGTTGGTTAATGAGAGATATTATGATTTTCTAATATTCAGAGCAATGATTATAAAACCCAGCATTTTACTTACTTGAATAAATTAAGAGACAGGACCTAGTGAGATGGAAAACACAAGTTTTTTTTCAAGTTGCTATCCTGTTCTAATGCATAAGTCTGGCTATTTTGCTTACACACAAATATGTATTTTACCAGTTTCTACTCTATTTTTGCTTAGCTTAAAAGCACCACTGCCATTTCATAGATTTTGTTGTTCTTGTTTGCGGTGCTTGAACTCTGTGCCTGGGCTGTTCCTCAGATCTTCAGTTCAATGCCAGTGCTCTACTACTTTTGATTTGGCCAGTCCTGGGCTTGAACTCAGGGACTGAGCACTGTCCTTATATTTTCTCAAGGCTAGGGCTCTACCACTTCAGCCTCAGCACCACTTCCAGCATTTTTCTATGTATGTGGTATTGAGGAATTGAACCCAGGCCTTCGTGCATGCTAGGCAAGCACTCTACCACTAGGCCAAACTCCCAGCCCTAAATTATTCATCATTACTATTAGCTATCTTCTTTTTTTATTATTGATTCGTCATGGTGCTTGGACTTTGGGCCTGGACACTGTCCCTGAGCTCTTCAGCTCAAGGCTAGCGCTCTTCCTCTACAGCTCCATTTTTGGTTTCTGGTAGTTAATTGGTGATGTAAGTCTCACAAACATATGTGTCCAGGCTGGCTTTGGGCTTTGAACCAAGATCCTCCAATCTCAGCCTCCATAGTAGCTAGAATTACACGCTTCAGCCAGCAGTGCCTGACTGTTTGATGTCTTTGTATCTGTCTCTCTGTCTCTGTCTGTCTGTGTGTCTGCCTGTCTCTCTCTCTCTCTCTCTCTCTCTCTCTCTCTCTCTCTCTCTCTCTCTCTCTCTCTCTCTCTCTCTCTCTCTCTCTCTTTCTCTGTCTGTCTTTTGGTTGTAAGACTTTAATTGTGCACCTGGGCAGTGTCCCTGGGCTCTTCAGCTCAAGGCTACAACCTTAAACACCTTGAGCCACAGTGTCACTTCTGGTTTTCTGGTGCTTAAGTGGAAGTAACAGTTTCATGGACTTTAGTGTCTGGCATGGCTTTGAACTGTGATCCTCTGAACCCAACCTTCTGAGATCATTTCCAGCTTTTTTTTTGGTGTAAGTGGTACAGAGTAATTGAACACAGGGCTTTGTGCATACTAGGCAAGCAAACTACCACTAGTGTGCACTCCAGCCTTAGATAAGGGCTTTCTTTTTCTTTTTCTCTTTTTCACTCATGGGGCTTGAACTCTGGGCCTGGATGTTTACCTTAAGCTCTTCAGCTCAAGGCAAGAGCTCTACCACTTGAGGCACATTGTCATTTTGAATTTTCTGGATTATTTGGAAATAAGATTCTCACAGATTTTTATGCCTGGGCTGTCTTTGAACCTCGATCCTCCAGGGTAGCTAGGATTACCAGGGTGAGCCACCAGTCACGGGCATTAAATTATTATTTTTAGCATGTCCTATGGCATCAACTCATGGCCAGAGCACTGTCCTAGGGCTTGCTCAAGGATAGCACTTTACTTCAGCCAGCCAAATCCTGGTCCAAATAGGCCACTCTTGAAGCTAGAATTACAGAGATCTGCCCTAATACTGGCATGTCGTTATCTAAGTATATAATTTTTCTTCTATTTTTGATGGCTTTTCCTTAGTGGACATATTTCCTACATATTTTATGGAAAACTTCCTTCTCACTGGGGCCATCAGTTAAGCCTAGTGGAAGAGTACTTGCCGAGCATGAATGAAGACCCAAGTTCAATTCCTCAGCACAACAAAGATAAAAAAGATAAAAGTGGTGCTGTGGCCCATGTGATAGAACTTGCGCCTTAAGAAGAAACAAAAACAAAAACAAGGATCGTGCTCAGTTCCTGAGTCTAAGCCCAGTACTGGCAAAAAAATCTGCCCAAAGTAGACATTTAAACTTATTGTACTTTTCAAAAAATTTGTTGTCAAGGTGATATACAAAGAGATTGCTGTTACATATGTAATGAGTACATTTCTTGTAAACACTGTTACCCCCTCCCCCCTTTTCTCTTTCCCTTCCCCCCAAGTCATAAATTTCATTTACAACAAATATATATGTATTTTCATTCCTGAAAAAAAAAGTTTAAAATGTGTTCAAATAAATGATGTAGGTTGATATATTTATCAAAATGGATTTCTTGAACTCTAAAATAAACATTCTAGGTAATTTTTCTCATAATATTGTAGTAATGCTATAAAACTAATAAAAAAGGAATTTGAGTTATTAATTTCTTATGTTTTACCTTTAAAATTATTACACTAAGCATACTGTTTATGGTATTAATACAGACTGCATGAAATATGATTATGTAAAAAAATTAAATGATTCAAAATAGTAAGGTTGGGGGCCAGTAGTTTGGCTTGGTGGCACACACCCTGGACTGGCAAAAAAGAAGTAGGGTTAGATAAAACAGATTTATTTCCAAATGTGTGGAAAATTGTATGATTTCTTGTTTGGCTAGTCCTGGGGCTTGAACTGAGGGACCAGGAACTTTCCTTGGCCACATTTGTTCAAGGGTGGCACTCTGACACCTGAGCCACAGTGCCCCATCTGCTTTTTCTGTGTATGCAGTGCCGAGGAATTGAATCAAGGTCTTCTTGTATACTAGGCGAGCACTCTACAACTAGGCCACATTCAAAGCCAAAGTAGATTTTTGATGCTATTGTGGAGTTTTAATTTTCTTAAATATTTGTACAAAGCACAATGGATATATAAACAGACTTGAACTCACAGAACAGGGTCCCACATAATATTACAGTTACTCTGGCACTTCTCCCGATTGACAAAACACATTTCCAGGCATCTGCTCTGTCCTTAAGCTTTGGTAGCTGACTTGTGTTTCCATGGAGGCCTGGCCTGGATTCCTGGTGATTCCATGCATTTCATAGTTCCCTGTATATCCAGTAAGGTTGTCTTCTATGGGACCAGACCTGTCTGGTTTTTGGCCCACCCAGGACCTATGTGTCTGAGGTCTCACATTCTAAGTGGAAAATAAAACACAGTATAATAAGGAGTGAAGAACTGCACACCATAATATTAACAATGAGAGTTTAATAGTTAGCAAAGTAAATACAATGAATACTTGACAAGAATCATGAGAGCATGATAAAGAGATGTCTTTTTAGGAAGGGGACAGGGAAGCTCAAAATCCAGACTGGCCTCCAAGTTGCCTTCAGACAGTAATTCTACTTCAGAGTCCTCAGAAGGGTCTCTTCTGGTTGTCACATACAGTGGCTTAGTTACCAGGGTTCCATATTCTGTTCCATTGTGAGGGAGGTAGGGTCACCTTTCAAGGCCCAATGACCAAAGCTCCTTGCTCACAGAAGACCTCCCCAAAGACATACTGGAGGCTGAATCTCCCTTCCCACCTCACATATGGATGTAGTAAACAGCACACCTTTTTGTTCAAATCCCAAGTCACTAACTAGGCGTAAGTGCTAGCCTGGTCTCAGGCTCAAGGAGCCTTTCTTATGTAAGATCCAAACTTAACTGTCACTATTCCCCTTACCCTTCACAAGACATTTTGCTTCACAGTGCCTTCTCAGCTTGCATTTTGCCTCTTGCACATTTTTTTGCTAGTCCTGGGACTTGACCTCAGAGCCTGACCATTGTTGTTAGGCTTTCTTTAGACTATAGCTGTCCCACCAAGCCACAGCACCACTTCCAGCGTTTTCTATGTATATGATACTGCAGAATAAAACCGGAGTCTTTTGTGTGGTAGCCAAGCACTCTACAAATAGATGAAACACCCAGGCCATCTTGCACATATTTTTCACTACAATCTACTAGGACGTTGTTAGGTTTCTGTATCCTAATCTAGTTTTCTTCCTGATGAATATCTGTGCTGTCATCTGTAAAAATGCAAGTGGGAAAATCACAGAAGCATTGGTGACATAAAAAAAATCTTACAGACATAGATAAGTGTTCATTCTTTTTAGGAGAAAGCATATTTTGATATGATGATGATGACTATTTATAAATACTTTATCGGGGTTTAGAGTTTGGCCCAGTGGCAGAGTGCTTGCCTAGCATCCATGAAGATCTAGGTTTGAGTCCTTAATATCACACAGACATAAAAATCCATATGGCAATGTGGCTCAAGTGGCAGAGGGCTAGACTTGGGAAATGCCAAGAGCAGTGCTCAGGCCCTGAGTTCAAGCCCCAGGAATGGCAGAAAAAACAAAAGAAAAGAAAAGAAAAGAAATGTGCTTTTTACAAGTTATTCACTCACAGCATTTGCCTCTGAATTCCTCGCTTCTGCATCTTGTGACTTATCCCTTTCCCTCAATGTAGACAAGAAAAACAGATTTTATTACTTGCTATCCTGTTGTCCAATCTTTGGATATTAATTCAAAATACAATATTGCCTGAGATATTGTGTGTGTGCATGTGTGTGTGTGTATCTGCCAATGTGTGCATGCACAAATGTGTACAGGGTTTAGGGCTTACTCATAGGGCCTGTGTGATAACCCTCAGCATCTTTTCCTCAAAGGTATTGGTCTTTCACTTCTAGCTTATTATAGCTAATTGGAGTTGAGAGATTCACTCAATTTCTTGCCATGTGCTTTGGAACCCAGTGCTGGGTTCTCATATTGTTAGTTGTAGCTAAAGAGAAGGCTGAGGTCTGGGGATCCTCGTTAGAATCCAGCCCCTGAAAGAAAGTCACTGATAGAAATCTTTCTCTTCAGTTAAGCACGAATAAATAAGGCAAAAGTGGAACTCTGGCTCAGTTCCTCTTGTACCAGCCATGAGAAAATTAGTAATTGTCAGCACCTGGTCCGTGAGAGAAATCCTTAGCACTGGTTCAAAAAAAGAAAGAAAATAATGAAAAAAATTAAAACTTGCTGAGGAATCCATAAGGATAAACGTGCCTGTGAATAATCTTGTCATTTCAGATTCCCTCAAGAGCTTATGACTCTCTATATTTTATCAAGATTTTTAAAGATATTTACATATTTTCTATCTTTCCTAAACAGAGATAGCCATCAACAAACACAAACACAAACTCTCACACAGTATACCACCCACCCATAAGTGTCTGGCTATGTATATATGTATAGTCATATGTATTGATCTGTCTCTCTATACTAATATATAAATGCATAAACATATGTATTTAGACAAACAGGAAACATACATAGATAGGTCTCAGGCATTTCCAGATTTTGTGCAAGTCTTCTGAGTGCAACTTACCATTGTATTGTTTGTCAAGATAGAGTCCCTCTAACTTTTGGCCAGCTTCTTGTCCTTTGATACTTTTTTCTGCCGGTCCTGGGTTTTGAACGCTAGGCCTGGATGCTGTCACTGAGCTTGAGCTTCTTGCATTCAGTAGTTTATTGCAGATAAGAGTCTCATGGAGTTTCTGTCCTGGGCTGGCTTTGAATTGTGATCCTCAGATCTCAAACTCCTGAGTAGCTAGGATGACAGTCTTGAGCTACCAGGCTGGTTCCTTTGCCTGTTTTACCATTTTTTTTGGCCACACCACAGCCATGGTATCTACCTTCCTATGTTCTCTCCACCTGCCCCCAGACAGGGGTCTGACAGATGCTTTCCACCCACTTATTCATGTCCTCCTCTGTATTGGCTGACAGCTAAGACATGCACTGACTTGTCTGGATGCCAAACACAAAGCCATGTGATTGTTTCTCAGTCTGCAACATCCTATCAGATTGATAGCACCACAGAGTGTCAGGTTGATGCTCCTCCAGGGCTTCTTAAATTGTTCTCATATTAATCCACAACACGTTTGTCATCACTTGTCCAGCTAATTCATGGACTAAACCAGCATTCCCTACAAACTTAGATCCCAATACCATGAGGACACTCAAGGGTGCATTAGGAGTGTGACCTGCAGGTGGATGTGAGCCTGTCTAACTTGGAGGGGATTTCTCCACCACAGGAAATGGAATACAAATTTAGAATCTGCTTTCATGAGGTGACAATCTCTGGCAGATATTCTTATCAAATGTGGCACTGCCTACTTCCAGCTTAAAACATGGGTTGATGACCCAGCATAACAGAGAATGTATTCACCCAGGCCCAACACATAGGCTGGGACCCTGAACTTTCAGGTAGCATTTGGCTTTGAAGGTCATGAGATCTTAGTCTACAAATGATGAGCCCCTTACCGTGAGGCATAGCAAACGGAGCCAAAGTGCAACCCAGTTAAGCACCAGATCAAGCTTCCCTTCTACAATAGGGTATGGTTTGAAAACTGTGCATAGCTTCTGTTTGAAGCCAGTGCAGAAAGGAAAGTCCATGAAACTCTCATTTCCAGTTAACTGCCAAGAAAAAGCCAAAGATAAAGATGAAGCTCAAGAGAGGTAGAGAGCCATCTGAAATGAATGTTTACACCCTGCAACATCCTAATTATCTGATCTTGAAACCATCTCTGCGTGCATCCCAGCATGCAGCCAGCATCTGGGGGTGACAGTGACCCCTGCGCCCATTGGCAATCTGCACTGTCTCTGACATCTGTAAAGCGAACCTCATTCTGTTGGGTTTGTGAAGTGGTGTGAACCCTGCAGAAGGAACCAACTGTGCCCTAACTCCCACTGTCCCCTGGGGCCCCTAGCATTCCCCCATCTGCACCCCTCCTGTGGCTTCTGATCCTAGGGAACCCTCCTGCCCTGTCCAACACTCACATGAAGTGCATATTTCTTCTCCTGGGGCAACTTCTCCACAGAGAGTACATGACATGCCCACTCTCCAGGCACGGGGAGATCCTGCCAAAGTAGCAAATCAGTGATAAGGACATAAAGTGATGAACAGAATTTTAGATCCTGATGGTAGACAGTCTGCAAACTCCAAGGGAGAATGGAATTGGAGGGGACCAGGGATCAGGATGTGGGCATGGAGCTTCCCTGCCAAGGGGGTGGGGGGAGTCACAGGCTGGGGGATGCACAGGATGATCCATGGGCCCTGTGCAGCTACTGGGTCACCCCCTTCTGCATCTCAGCCTTTGGCTTTGAGCTCTGTGATTGTCAAGATGTACACAGTCTGTACTCTGGCTGGCAGAAGAAAGGACCCTGGGAAGACAATTGTAGACCCTTTGTGAGTGTAGGAAGGGGTAGGCTGGACACCCAGTCCAAGAGGAGCTAAAACTGGAGTCGAGGGGTGTGCAAGGAGTGGGTGTGAGGGTTGTGGGCAGTCACAGTCACGGCAGAGGTGGCTCTGTCTGTGGGGTGAGTGTCTCCCTGCAGGCACAGCACTGGAGATATCAGAGATCCACATGAAAAGGAAAAGCCGGAAATGGCAGTATAGTTGAAATTGTAGAGCATCAACCTTGAGCAAAAGAGCTCAGGGACAGTACCCAGGACCTGACTTCAAGCCTCATGACTGTAAAAGAAAAAGAACCAGGACTATGAGAGGGAACCTGGTACTCTCTTGGTCTAATCAGACACAAGAAGAGGCCGGGATAGGCTGTGGAAAAACACAGAGAACATCTTCCCCCAGCTCATCCTATCCTGCATGCAGGGACAGCCATGTAACTAGGGCTACGGTGAGATCATCTTCACCCCTGTGCTGCCATCTGAATTGTAGGCATCTGTCCTGGCATGGGGTGTCCCGATGGCTGAGCAGGTGCCCTAACCCTAGATGGAGAGCAGCCACTGACTGTGGTAGCTAAGGAGAGATCTGTTCCATAGCTATCAGGCCACCCAGCATGGGAGCCATAACCACCCCTCACCCAGGTAGAGGCCAATGGTTCTCCAGGTGCTACTAACATTGCCCCACCCCTAGCTCTGGGTACACGTGACATTCCCTCCACAAGGAGCAGGACAAAGTGAGGGATCAGGAAGCTGCCTATGGGCTTCAGATGATGGCCAGGCTGGCACTACAGATGGCCTCACTCTGTCACCACCTTCCCCTGACTCCATCTTTCCTCCATCATGCCTCTCTATCTCCCAAACATTAACCTTGGAAACCAATGAACTGGGCTCTCATCATTCCTCTCATCTCTTCACCCACCTTGCCATGCGTCCATCCCTCTGTCACTTCCACCCCACACACATCCCACCACCAGCCACCCTGTAGCTTATGAGGATCCCAGAGGAAGCTCTTGGTGAAGAGCTTACTATCACCCGCTCCGGCCTGATCCACCACAGAATAAGAACAGCCAAGCAGGCACACACTGCAGCAGAGTTGCTCTGCTGCCACCCTGATTTCTTCATGGCCAGGACTTGGCTCTCCTCAGCGTCTCAGCTCAGTAACCAGAACATTGTGCTTTCACAGAGCCATGGCTTCCAGTCTCCAAGGACACAATGACATCAAGGTGATGCCAACTTCCCCATCTCTATATACTTCTAACTATGGGATGGGAGCTGAGATTCTCTTCTGTGACTCCATCCGCTAAGAGGCTCATGCAGATTTCTATCCTTTGCTCATCATGGTGACTCTTTGGTTAACAAGTCACTGCTGGGCTTCCAGTTCACCACATATAGAACCCATACTCCAACACTTTTCTTAGAAGGACTGATGACTTTTAAATATTCTCTAGTTTTAAATTTCTAGTTCCTTCTGTCTTTCATTTATATATTTCCCTTCCTCACATACTTCCCTTTTTTTACCTTCCTTCTTTCATTCCTGGCCTTGAACTCAAGACCTGGAGCTTTTTCGTAGCTTTTCTTTGCTCAAGGTAGCACTCTAGCTCTTGAGCCACAGCTCTACTTCAATCTTTGTTCTTGCTCTAAACTGGGAGTAAGAGTCTCATGCACTTCTCCCTTTGCTGGGTTGGTTTTAAACCACAATACTAAGATCAGGATCCTGAATATGCCTCGGATTACAGGTATTATCTAATCAAAACAAATTCCTGATTTCTTTTTTAGACATAATTAGTTCTTTCAGGTGAGCCACCAGCCACTCATGCAAGAGCATTGCAGGATCCCAGCATTCATCTTGTCTCCAGTCTTATTCCATCCATCTCACAATGGCCATCTAAAACACCCTACTGCATGCCTGAAGTCGCAAGGAACGTTCTCAACGCCATGAGAAGCCCCCTTAAGCTCTGCCTCAGATATGCCCAGCCCCCATCCCACTTCCACATGAGCATTTGTTTAGGAGAAATTTCCTGAGTACATCATCATCTTTTACTCACCATTCAAATTTCATCTTTGGAGTCATTTCTCCCAAACAAAGAGGAACATGATCCATGGTTTGATAGCAGCTCCAGCTTCATAGTCCCAGCCACCAACACCCCCCCATTACCCTGCCAGACACCTGAATTCAAGAACAATGTTTTCACTACCCCTGACTCTTTTCAAATGTTTTAACTTATACAGTGCATTAAAATAATTTTACTAAATGGAATAAACACATGGCATCAAGCTTCAGAATCTTTGCACCTGAACTTTTAGTGAATAACAGACACACCAGCATTTCTGTAGCCAACAGAAATCTTAGCTTTGAGATTTCAGCATTCCTGGTATCCAAGTTTGGATGTGCTAATACTGCCCTTAATGGGGCACTTCAATCACACAATCCCACAACAATCAATGTCATTTGACATTCACTGGTAGGTGGTGCTAGGAAAAAGACTGATGTGCCAACTCCATGCTGGCTTGACCTATGCCATCTTCAAACCTGGAGCAAGTGGGGCTCCTCTCTCCATGACACCTTTTGTGTACTACCCCAGGAGGACCTTTACCTTGAGACAAAATTATGAAAACTATCTCTACAAGCAAAGATTCCAGTGAGATGTGCCTACATGGATAAGGCTAAAATCTCACTAAAGTGAGGTTGGTGTCAGTGCTGGAGCCTGAACTCAGGGCCTGGGCACTAAGCATTTGTACTCAAGAGTAGCCCTTTACCACTTGAGCCCAAACTCCATTCCCAGCTGTTTTTATTTTTGGTAGTAAGAATCTATCAGACTTTCCTGTTCTAGGTGACTTGGAACTTCCATACTCAGATCTCAGCCTCCTAACCAGCCTGGATTAATAGTGTGGATCAGCCATGCCCCACACCTGAGGACTTCTGCCAGCACATTTTTTCCCAAAAATTGGAAGAGGAAGATGAGGGAGGGTTGGGCTCATCCTGCCCTGCATATGAAGGAGAGCATCAGCGCCTGAACTTCATTCCTTGTTGTAGGCTGCTGGAGGAAATGGAAGCAAATAGGCACAGGCTGGCAGCAGATGCCACAGAACAACTTGTGACCAAGACTCCCAGAGCAGACCTCAGAATCGATGACAGAGTTGGATCTACCCAGTAACAGAGGCAGTGGTGACAACTGAAACTGCGCGTTTGAGCCTTTGCTGCTAGTAAACAGGGCCACCTATGTCTCAATGAGAAAGGTGAGATTTTGGTGGAGAAGGTGAGATTAAACATTATGTATCATGCAAGAAGACAGACTATAAGGGGTCTTTTATTATTCCAAGTGAAATTTTGGATATCCTCTTCTGTTTCTTGAAAGAATGACATTGGGATATTGATGAATATTGCACTGAATTTGTAGATAGTCCTTATCAAGATTGCCATTTTTACAATATTACTTCTTCCAAACCAGGAGCATAGGTTTTTGCATTTCCTCAGTTCTGCGTTAATTTCCTTCTCCAGGGTTTATAGTTCCATCAAAAAGGTGCTTTACATTCTAAGTTAATTCCTAGGTATTTTATTTTCTTTGATAGCAAAATGAGTTGCTATCCTGATTCTTGCCTCATTCCTCTCATTTGTTGGCATATAGGAAGGCAGTTGGCATTGAGGGTTAATTTTATACCCTGCTACCTTACCAAAGTTTTATATCAGCTCAAGCAGCTTCGGAGTAGAGTCTATAGGGTTCTTTAAATACAGAATCATGTCATCTGTAAGGAGGGAAAGTTTCAGTTCCTCTTTCCCTTTTCCTCCTCACTACAGTTAGAATGGCCAAGATCCAGAAATCTAATAACATAGGCTGGAGGGGATGTGGCCAGGAGGGATCACTACTACACTGCTGGTGGAATTTCAAACTCGTTAAACCACTATGGAAAGCACTATGGCAGTATCCCAAAAAGACTAAACATAGAGCTCCCCTGTGATCCAGCAATTTCACTACTTGCCAATCGTCCAGATAGGACATACTAAATTCACTAGAACAATAACATTTATCACAGCACTATTTACTATAGCAAAGGTATGGAACCAACCCAGATGCCCGTCAGTTGATGAGTAGATCAAATATGCTATTTTTACACAATGGAGTTCTGTGCTTCTGTCAGAAAGAATAACGTAGACGAATTTGTAAGGAAATAGAAAGACTGTAAAGTTTAGAAATTAGTTTCTGTCTCCTTCTCTCTCTCCTTCTCTATCTCTGTAAAATTTAGAAGTTCCTGTTTCTCTCTCTTTCTCTCTCTTTCTCTCTCTTCTCTCTCTCTCTCTCTCTCTCTCTCTCTCTCTCTCTCTCTCTCTCTCTCTCTCTCTCTCTCTCTCTCTCTCTCTCTCTCTCTCTCTCCAATCCTTAGGCTTGAACTCAGGGCCTGAGCTACTTTTGCTCAAGGTTCGCACTCTACCATTTGAACCACAGTGCTGCTTCTGGCTTGCTATTTTCACGTAGTATTGAGGAATCTAACCCAGGCCTTCATCCTTGATAGGTTATCCCTCTACCACTAAGCCACACAGGTAGCTTTTAGAGGTTTCTGACAAAGGTTTTCCTACATGCTATTATTTCTTCTGTCAGTGCTCTTAATGCTTGCTGAAGGTTGATTTTGTTTAGAAGACTTACCCTAATGCTCCCATACACAGAGATTCTATATATAGCTAAATGTTTTTCATTACTCAGAATTTCTCTATTGTGTATGTTCTGAAATGTACTGAAGACTGACTTCTGATTAAAAGTCATTGCACATTTGTTGTATTCATTAGTTTTCTTTTCTTCTATGGGAATCAGGTTTGTGATGAACACAGAAGTATGCCTTCCAGGTCAAACACTTTCCACATTTGTAATATTCATAAGGTTTTTCTCTCCTATGTGCATTTTATACTTAGTCATGCGTTCATGATGGATTTTTCATATTCTTATATTCATACGATTTTTATCCTGTGTCTGTGTGGTATAATGCAAACTCAACTATGAGTTCTTCAAAAAAATTTCCCTTTCATTTTATTCATAGGATTCTATCCTGTGGGTGTTTAGTGATAAATCTTGACTTGTGCCTTCTGGAGAAAAGACTGAACATTTGCTACATTCATTAAGGGTTTTATCTTGTGTTGGTTCTGTGACACAAGCTGAGCTTTCTTCCACAGACTAAAAAGTCTTTCCTATTTACTACATTGCTAAGGCTTCTCATATGTGTGAACTCTCTTACACTTCCTGAAGGGTGAATACTGCACGAAAGACTTTCAACTTTGGTTATATTCCTAAGGTTTCTAATATGTGTGAATTCTGTTATGCCTCCTGTAATGTGACTTCCATCTGAAGGTCTTACCACATTTGATGCACTCGTACAGTTTCTCTCCTGTGTGTGTTCTCTGATGCAATTTGAGGGAAGACTTCCATTTGAAAGACATTCCACATCGGTTACATTCATAAGGTTTTTCTCATGTTTGAATTGTCTTATGCATGTTGAGGTTTGGCTTCTGTGTGAAGGACTTTCCACATATGTTACACTCATAAGGTGTTTCTCCTGAGTATATTCTTTGATGAACATGGAGTTTTATCTTAAATTTGAAAGACTTTCCGCATTCACTACATGCATAAGTTTTCTCTCCTGTGTGTGTTCTATTATGCCCATCAAGATATGACTTCCACTTGAAGATCTTTCCACATTTGTTGCACACATAAGGTTTCTCTCCTGTGTGTGTTCTTTGATGCAATTTGATTGAAGATTTCTGTCTGAAAGATTTTACACATTGGTTACATTCATAAGGTTTCACTCCTGTGTGTATTCTCTGATGAACACGAAGTTTTCCCTTCCCTTGGAAAGATTTCCACATTCATTACACTTAAAAGATTTCTCTCCTGTGTGTGTTATTTGATGAACACGAAGGTGTATCTTCTGGGTGAAAGACTTTTCACATTTGTTACATTCATTAGGTTTCTCTTCTGTGTGTCTTCTCTGGTGCAAAGTGAGGTATGATTTCAGTCTAAAAGTCTTCCCACATTTATCCCATTCATAAGATTTCTCTTCTGAGTGAGTTCTCTGATGTGTGCTGAGAGCTGAATTTTGGGCAGAAATTTTATTACGTTCCTCATATTCATAAGGTTTGTCTTCTCTTGGAGATCGAGGTTGGAGCGTCAGGTCTGACTTCTCAGAAATTAATTTTCACACTTGATGTACGCATCACATATCTCAGGATATTTGCTCTGAGGTATTGTAAGGCGTATTTCATTACTGAAAGATTTCTCACATTCACTACATGTATGAGGAGTCTCTCCTGTGTACATTTTTGGATGTGTAGTGATGGTCGGTGTTAAGTACAATACTTTTCATCACACAGTACATTTAGCAGTTTTCCTCCCTCCCTGAAGAATTTCTTGGTCAGGGAGAACCGAATTATGATACTGTAGATCTTTTGGACTGTCACAATCATGAATAAAATGCTCTGGATATCCGATGGATTTTTTAAGAAGAGGAGACATACGAGATCTATATGTAGCATGCATCTCATCAGGCTTAGGAGACAGAAGCATGTTCTGACACTTAATGAACTCCTCAGTCCTCACCCCTAAGTTGTTACCGTTATTACTAATCAGCTCTGGATTATGTGTAGAGCTCAAATTTAAAGTTGTTGCTAATCTCACGTTTTCCTCCACTTTGATACTACTTGCAACTGCTATTTCACAAAGACATTCATGTGGACTTTCCTGGCAGGTCTTGAACACATTTTCCATTACCTGGACATCTAAAATGAGTCATAGAAAAAAAGACACAAACATACATGAGATACAAATATTCCTTACTGTAAAGGTAATGACTTTACTTTCCCATCCTAAGTATTAGATATTTTAAAATATAAAAGTGGAAATTGATTTGTGAGAAATATATGCTTTTCTCCCTAACATATTAAGAAAATGATATTTTACAATGACCAATAATGTTTTTCTGTGTTTTATTCTCTTTTTATATCACAGGAAATATTTATTGAAATTACCCAACTATGTATTGCTACAGTTTTAAGCTGAGTACTACCTATAATATACCTGCAGCTGATTTTTTTTCAAATACTGTTTTGTTTATACATTGAGGAATAGCTGCCTTTCTTTTATTTTTGAGAAATAATCTAAATATTGTGCTGTTTTGCATCTTTTTAAAACTTTCTTTTCTTTTCTTTTCTTTATTTTTTTTGTAGTTCATAGGACTCGGCCCTGTCTCTGAACATGTCAGCAGAAGACTATAACCCCTATCCTTGAGCTGCAGCCCCACTTCCTGTTTTCTAGAGTTAACTACAGATAAGAGTCTCAGGTCCTGAGTAGCAGATAGGATTACCTTACCCAGTTTCAATGCTGTTTGCTTTTTAACCATTAAGTGAGGAACACGAATGTTTTCTAGATTCAGCGGCCACAAGTTTGGTTTATATGTCTGTTTGCCTTTGATCCAAGCAAGAACGATTCTTGAGAGTAAGGACTTACACCTATATCCCTTCAGTTACAACTTCTCACTAAAGTCTCAATTTAGGTATTTGTGGGAATTTTGAAATTTGTTTCTTTCCATTTGAAGTCTTATAAAAATTCCTTTTCTAACACTCCTGTCCCTCAGAACCATGGAAGACCAGAAAATCTCCAGCTCATTGTCTAGTTAATTTTCTTACGTTGATTGAAACTTTGTTGTTTTTTTTTTCCTTCCATTCATGGGTTTGAACTTAGGACTTAACTACTGTCCTTGGGTTTTCTCAAGACTAGAACCCTACCAATGAAGTCATTACTTCTGGCTTTTTCTATGTATGTGGTAATAAGGAATCAAACCTGTGTCTTTGTGCATGCTAGGCAAGCACTCTACCACTAGGCTCAATTTCTGGTGGAAAGGTCTGGTTCTGAATACCAGTCTCTTCCTACCAGCAAAAAGATATTATCCTTATCAGAGAATAATGCCCTGACTTATTCCTTGTTTCCTCAATCATTTATAGTCTTAGTTTTAAAGAAATGAAATATCATTCTCTCTTTCTTTCTTTCTTTCTTTCTTTCTTCCTTTCCTTCCTTCCCTCTTTCTTCCCTCTTTCTTCTTTCTTTCTTTCTTTCTTTCTTTCTTTCTTTCTTTCTTTCTTTCGTTCGTTCGTTCTTTCTTTCTTTCTTTCTTTCTTTCTTTCTTTCTTTCTTTCTTTCTTTCTTGTTTTGTAGTAATGGGACTTGAATTCTAGACCTGGCTGTTCTTCCTGAGCTCTTCAGCTCAAGGCTACTGCCCTATGTCTTTAGCCTCAACCCCACTTCTCATTTTCTATTGGTTCATTGGAGAGAAGAGTCTAAGGTGTTTTTGTGATAGGTCAGTCTTTGAACCTTCATCCTCAGATCTCAGCCTCCTAAGTAGCTAGGATTAGAGGCATGAGCCACGGGCTCATGGCTTTCTCATTTTATTTTGTTTCACAGTGATTTCTACAGAGAAATCTAACTTTAACTCTACTGCCACATAGAATTCATTATATCACCCTATGATTCTTGGTCCCGGGGTTTGGGCTAGCATGCACAAAGACCTGGTTCAGTTCCTTGGTACTACATGCAAAGAAAAAGGCAGAAGTGGTGCTATGACTCAAGAAATAGAGATCTAGCCTTGAGAAAAACCAAGGACCATGCTCAGGCCCTGAGACCAAGCATAGGATTGGGAAAATAAAATGATTCTTGATTCATTCACAAAGAATTCCATAGGTTCCACACAGGATTTAGGGTAACTAAGAATATTATTGCCCAGTACATCACAACATGAACTTACCAATGGGGCTCAGGCTCCAACATCAATATGAAGATGCATTCACTCACCTGTGATATTCTTGTCAGGGGAATTTCCTATCCAGAGTTCTGCACAGTGCTCTAGCTTGTCAATTAATACAGGTTTGGGAACACAGGGCCCTGTAAATTAGAAACAGTAGAGAATTCTTGCTTATGCTGTGTCATCATTGCTTTAAGTTCGCAGACATCCTACTCACAAGTTATCTATTAAATCTTTTTTCTCATTTCTCACTGACTCCATGGTTGACTTTTCCCCAGCTCTGGATTCATTTTGTATGGCATAAATTTAGCTGTCTTGCACAAGGCTAGAAAAATTCCAGTTTGAGTCCCAGCTCCACTTACATGCATAGGTCTTCATGCATGCTAGGCAAGCACTCAACCACAAAGTCAAACTCTTGACACTCCACTAACAGTTTGGAGGGGTTACTTGGAGTTATAGAGTTTCATGGCAATTTTTATGCCATTGCTGGCTTCAAATTAGAATTCTTAGATTTCTTCCTCCTGAATATTTTAAGATTACAGGCATGAAACATAGCACCTAGTGCCAGGTTTCCATTATAAACTCACTGTTTAGTGATTTGTAGATCCTATTACCAATAATGATATATATTCTATTCTGGATTGTTTATCCACTTACAATTACTGTGTAAGTTTGGAATGTCGTCTCCATTAGAGGAAACATAATTTAGAACTGTTGTCAAAGTATCCTGAATGTATCCTGAAGAATGAGTACAAAATTACCTTAGGTTTTCTTTAGAAAGTAATGATACTTCTCAGGGCCTGGATTCTTTCATTTAAATAGTATTGAAAGTTTGATAAACATTCACGTATCTGCAAAATAACAAGGCACTTGGCCTTGCAAGTGAATTTGACTTTTGCTCACCTAAGGACACCAGGTTGCTGTAGGTCTCCAGCATTACATCTCTGTACAGGGTCCTCTGAGCATTGTCCAGATGCTGCCACTCCTCCCAGCTGAAATCCACAGCTACATCATCAAATGACACCAGCTTCTGGAATGGCACATTTTTATCAAGTAATTGGCACTGAGTTATAAACACACCATGTCTGGAATTTTATTCTTTTTTTGTTGGAATTTTATTCCTTTACTTAAATGTTTAGACTTACATGAAATATTGACCTGAAAAGCTTAGGGATGGTGCCTAGGCCCAGAGTTCAAGTCCCAAGACCCACAAAAAAATAAAAAGGCAAGCCAGGTGTTGGTGGCTCACGCCTGTCATCCTAGCTACTCAGGAGACTGAGATCTGAGGACCATGGTTCAAAGCCAGCCTGGCACAAAATTCCATGAGACTCCTTTCCAATTACCCACCATAAAATATTTAATGGCTTCTGGCATATCATGGTAGAGCAATTGTGGTATCGACAAAAATACGTCGGGGGAGTAGATTTAGGTTATAAATGGAATTATTCCATTGAAGAGGAACTACATTATATGATGACATATGCTGGTACTGTGAGAATATTGCAAAATCTTAGGGTATCAAGTAATAATACTGTGAAGTACACTCAGAATGTTAATGTTCTATGTCTGGCATAATAGTCACTAGGGGAAGAAACTTTTTTTTCTTTTTTTTGGCTGGGGGATTTGTAAGGCTTGAACTCTGGGCCTGGGCACTGTTCCTGAGCTATTCAACTCAAGGCTATCACCCTACCTATGGAGCCACAGTGCCATTTCCCATGTTCTAGTGGTTAACTGTAGATGAGAGTCTCATAGACTTTCTAATGCCCAGGCTGGCTTTGAACCAACTCTTTAGATATCAGCCTGATATCTGAGTAGGTAGGATTACAGGTAGAAGTCACTGCACCTGGCAAGATATTTATTTCTTGCTGTTTTATACTACAAATTTACTGTATGTTTTACTTTTTCAAAAAGACTGAGGATGACCTTTGTTCTGTATATAATGGGAAGAGGGGTAGGGATCTGTGAGCAGAAGAACTGAGGGGCAATACTCAGGGTAGGACAATAGCCTTGAACTAAAGAGCTCACGGCCCAAGGTCCAAGCCCCATGACTTTCCCCACTACCCCACAAAAAAAAGGGAAAAAATTGGAGATTGGTGAGGATTTTCTAAAAAGAATATATAGAAATAGTAGTTCAAAATGTAGAAAGAAGTTCAGTATTAACAGTCATGAGAAAAATTAAAATTACAATGAAATCATTACTTTAAATATGTTAATATAAATATAGTTTTAAAGAAAAAGATCCACATACACACACACAAACACACACACACACACGCATACAAAAAAACAACTTTCAAAGTCTAACTATTACTGGGAAGGTAGTGAGAAGAAGTAGAACTTTGGAATAGTTCTGCAAGGAATATAAAACAATCAAAAATTGCGTGGAGAGTGCTAAAAAAGTACTAAATATAGAATTACATAGAAATATGGTCCACCACTTCTATTTCTAGATTTGTACCTAACGGAAGAGAAAGCACAGACTAGAACAAATATGTGGAGAATACATTCACAACTATTAATAATAATCAAAAGATAGAAATATGCAAAAGAATGCATGGAAAAGGAAGAACATTTTACTATATTTTACAGATGAATCTTGATTACAGTAAACTAAAAATACAGCAGTCATAAAGGAAGAGCTAGGGTATGTTTTCCCTTCCAGAGCTTCCAAGGATCAACAAACCCTTAGAGCCAAAAAGCACGATGGTTCCAGAGAATGGAGTAGAGAGGAACAGGAGCTGAATGTTTAATGATTATACATGGAAGATGAAAATTGCTCTAGATGGGTAGAATGAAGAGAGAACTGTACCCTAAACAATGGTTATGTAGCCACACAGGATGGGACACACCTATACTCCCTGATCTTGGGAAACTCAAGAAGGATTTCTAGCCATCCTAGATGCATGGAAAGATCTATCATAAAAACTAATGTGGAGGGGCTGGGAGTTTGCCATAGTTGTAGAGTGCTTGTATGAAGACGAAGGTACAATTCCGCAGTACCACATACACATAAAAAACCAGTAGTGCTGTGGCTCAAGTAGAAGATCACTAGGCTTCAGGAAAGCTGAAGGACAGTGCTCAGACCGAGTTCCAGCTAAAGGGCTTGTTTAAAAAAAACCAGAAAGCTGAGCATGATGGGGTGGTGGCTCACTTCTATAATCCTAGCTACTCAGGAGGCTGAGATCTGAAGATCAAGGTTTAAAGCCATCCTGGCACAAAAAGACGTGAGACTCTTATCTCCAATTTACCTTTAGAAAATGGGAAGTGGGGCTTGGCTCCAGGACAGGTGGTAGACTGGAGCTGAAGAGCTCAGGGATAGTGCCCAGGCTGAGTTCAAGATCTATGACCCACCAAAAAAAAACAAAAAACAAAAAATAATGTGGAAAAATTTGGATTCTGTGAATTTTATCAGGCATATAAATGTCTTTTTTTGCTGTTGAAATAACAAATTGTTTGGAAACATTTGAAAAGTTTTTACCTAGAAATGTACACTACAAATGGAATTAATAACAAACACAAAATATGCAAAAGATACAAATTATCACAATATGGGTATCCTGCTTCTGTACCTTTTCACTGACTCCTGTTCAAATGAGTCACATATTCTGAATCATTTCTCCCAGTCGATATATGCCACACATGTTAGCTTGTACTGAGCTTCTTGGGAAATGAAAAGCACATACTAAGCAAATGTGTGTTAGATTTTGTCAACAGTCATATTTCAAATATAAATCCCTCCTCATTGCATTATTTAATATCAATGCCGGAATCTAACTTACACTGGCAGAATCTTCAATCTTTTGAGAATCTTCAAAAGGGTGTGTAAATATTTAGGATCGTTATGTCTTCCTGGAGGAAAGATCCCTTTAGTAGTACGTAGTCATCTTCTTTGTCTTTTCTTACTAATTTTAGTTTGAAGTCTATTGTATCTGATATGAGGATGGCAACTCCAGCCTGTTTATGGGGGCAGTTAGCTTGATAGAGTTTATTCCAACCTCTCACTTTCAAAACATGATTGTTTTGGGGTAAGATGTGTCTCTTGAAGACAGCAGAACGATGGCTCTTGCTTTTTGATCCAACTAGACAGCCTATGCCGTTTAATTGGAGAGTTAAATCCATTGATATTGAGAGTTAGGATTGAGAGATATTTATTAGTTCCTACCATTTTTAAAAGCTTTTAGTAGGGCCTGTGTCTTGACAGTTCTTGTGGTCCTTAGATGGTATGCTGTTTAGGTGCCATTTCTTTCCCTATATTGCATTTATTTTGGTTTTCTATGTATAATGCATCTTTGAGAATTCTCTGTAGTGTTGGTTTTGTTTCGACATATTGTTGCAGCTTTTCCCTGGAATGGAATGTTTTTATTGTTCCCTCAGTTATGAATGAGAGCTTAGCTGGCTACAGTATTCTTGGTTTGATTTAAGGACATGACATATATGTTTCCAGTCACTCTGTGCTTGCATGGTCTCCGCAGAGAAATCTGGGGTTATTCTGATTGGTTTGCCTTTGTAGGTTACTGATCCCTTTTAACTGGCTGCCTTTAGGATCTTTTCTTTCGTTTCTATTGATCCAGTTCGGATCACAATGTGGCGGTGGGATGTTTTTTTCTTGTCAGGTCTGTTTGAGGTTCTAAAAGCTTCTCGTATCTGGATGGGCCTGCCCTTCTGGATATTTGGGAAATTCTCTGAGATGATTCCCTGAAGTGTATTTCCAATACCATTGACCTCTTTCTCCACGCCCTCCTCAATACAAAGTAGCCTTAAATTAGGCTTCCTAATTGTATCTTGGACCTCCTGAAACGAACTCTCATATTTCCTAAGTTTGTATGACTAATTTTCTGTTCTTTCTCTATAATAACTGAATTATCTTCAGCCCCAGAAATTCTCTCCTCTGCATTGTCTAACCTGCTATCAAAGCTATCTACTTTATTTTTCATCTCCCTTGCTTCTAATTGCTCATTTTTGATGCCTTGCATCTCTTGTTTTAGATCATGTATGGATTTCTTTATCTCCTTGATTTCCTTTTGAGTGGTTAGCTCAGTAGCTTTATTTTCTTTGGACATTTCCTGGAGTTTGGTCACGTTTTTACTTGTGGATTCTATGAATATATCCATCTTTCTTTGAAAAACCTTTGTTATGTCCTAATTTATGGCTTCTTCTCTTTCATTATCACCTTGTTTTCACTTTCCTCTGGTTCAGCGATGGCTTCCTCCATTATCTTTTTCTTTATATTTTCACATTTTCCATTAATGATGTTTATCAATGGCATTTGCGTAGCACTTGGAAGACTCTCCTCTAGGTGTGCAAGTGACTGTTCCATTGTCTGTTTACATTGGGTGGGGGATGTTGTTTCTTGATTTGACATATTTCTTGAGTTTCTTGTTCTGCCCATTTGAAAATAGGAGCAAGATTACTACTAAATACGATTATAGTTTTTCAGATGTAATCAACCTAGACCTCTGTAGCTGGCAGACACTAGATGTTCACAAGTTTTGATTGGTATTATCACTCTTTCTTTTTGTGCACTTACAGACCAGTCTAATACAACCACTGATAAGCGATTTATACCCAAAACAATAAGCCTCTCAATCCAATCTCTATTACCTTTAAGTCCTTCTGAGCCTAGAGAACAATTAACCACCTACATATACAATATTGCTCAACACCCATCAAGTGTAGATCCGTGCAGTATAAGGGTTGAAAGACGAGCAGAGGTCCAGAGATAGAAAAAAAGAATGAGAGAGGTCAGGGGAGGTAGAAGAGGATTAACGTAGGAGTGTAAGAATATTGTAGTCATGAAGAAAAGTTATAGCATAAGGATAACTGACCTAAGTTGGTAAGTAGGTAGCATATTTGAGTACAAAGATTGGAAAGTATTAGAATAAAACTTATGTGTTGCTGCACGACTAGCTCTTAGCCCAACCAGTGGCCTCACAGTGGACCATGGGATGGATCTGTTTTTCTTGTCTACGTTGAGGGAAAGGGGTATTTCACAAGATGCAGAAACGAAGATTTCAGAAGCCAATGCTGTCAGTGAATTAGCTCCTAAAAAGCGTTTTTATTTTCTTTTATCTTTCTGCCAGTCTTGGGGCTGGAATTCAGGGCCTGAGCACTGTCCTCGGGTTTTCTCAAGTCTAGCCATATGCCACTTGAGCCACAGTGCCACATCTAGATTTTCTATCTATGTGATACTGAGCAATCAAACCCAGATCTTCATGAATGCTAGGCAAGCACTCTACCACTATGCCAAACTCTCAACCCTGACATAGTAATTATAAAAAATTGATTAGGATACAGAAACCTAATAATATCCTAGTAGATTGACGTCAAAAATATGTGCAAGATGCCCTGTGTCTTTGACCTAGTGGTAGAGTCCTTGGCTACCATGCAAAAATACTCCGGTTTGATTCCTCATTATCACATACATAGAAAACGCTGCAAGTGGTGCTGTGGCTCGGTGGGACAGCTAAAGCCTAAAGAAAGCCCAAGAAAAATGTTCACACTCTGAGGTCAAGTCCCAAGACAAGCAAAAACAAAAAAAAATTCGACAAGGGGCAAAATGCAGGCAGAGAAGGCACTGTGAAGCAAATGTTTTGTAAAGGATGAGGGCAATATTGACCCTTAAGTTTGGATCTTACCTAAGAAAGGCTCCTTGAGCCTGAGACCAGACTGGTAGTTGGGCCTAGTGGAAGACAATGGGAATGGACAAATAAGGTGTCCTGTTCACTACATCCACATGTATATTGTGAGATTGGAGGAGAGATTCAGCCTCCAGTATGTCTTTGGTGAGGTCTTCTGTGAGCAAGGATCTTTGGTCATTGGGCCCTGAAAGGTGACCCTACCTCCCTCACAATGGAACAGAATATGGAACCCTGGTAACCAAGCCACTGTAACTAACAACCAGCTCAGGCCAGCTCACTTGGCCTGTGACTCAGGAGGAAGAAAGATGTTGCTGTGCTGTTGCCAAAGGTCAGGAAACTCGAGTCTCAGGCATGGAAGTTGTGGATGTCTTACTGGAAGATGTACATGCTAGATCTTTGCCAAGCCACAAATCCAGTATAACAGGCCTTTCTCTAAGAAGAAGGCCAGGAAAATCCAGGGCAACCAGATGAGGTAAATTTCTAAGAAGAAATGTATTTGACCTCATCATCCTCCCCACACTCTCCAACTTTCTTTTTTTTCATTTTTTTATTGTAATTAGTAAAAGGGTTACATGATATTTGCCAGGTAGAAGGGGCATTAATTCACATACATTGATACCCTTTCACATGTCTTGGTACCCATTACCCTCCAACCCCACACCCCCCACCCGTCTTGGTTTTCCCCCCTTCCCTATCAAATTTCAAATATCCAAATACAAATAAATTCAATATATCAGATAACAAAGTGAGATACTATACCTATATGGGATAACCAAGGGACAGCAAAGGAGATGAGAGACAACATAGTACATTAAGGACAACAGTCATTCATTATATGGCTTTTGTTTTAATATCCTGGAGGTCCTTTCAATTAGCTTCACATTATATGGCCTTACATATGGCCTTTTGCTCTATTGCAAATCTCTGCTAGTAGAGCCCAAGGTTTCTACTGATTATGACGAATGAGGGAAACCAGTGAGCATAACTTCCTTTGAGTCTGGCTTACTTCACTTAATAAGATTTGTTCTAAGTCTTTCCATATCCTAACAAATGGGGCGATGTCATTCTTTCTGACAGCAGCATAGAATTCCATTGTGTACAAATACCACAGCATGTTGATCCACTCATCAACTGAGGGACATCTGGGTTGGTTCCATATCTTTGCTATGGTGAATAGCGCTGCAATGAACATTGTTGTGCTAGTGGGTTTAGTATGCCCTTGTTTCTGGATTGTTGGGCAAATGCCAAGTAGGGGAATTGCTGGGTCATAGGGGAGTTCTATGTTTAGCCTTTTGAGGCACTGCCACACTGCTTTCCATTGTGGTTGAACGAGTTTGCACTCCCACCAACAGTGTAGTAGTGATCCCTCCTGGCCACATCCCCTCCAGCATCTGTTGTCATTCGTTTTCCTGATCGTGGCCATTCTAACTGGAGTGAGGTGGAATCTTAGAGTTCTTTTGATATGCATTTCTTTTATGACAAGAGATGTTGAGCATTTCTTCATGTGTCTATAGGCCATTTTTGTTTCTTCTTCAGAGAAGACTCTCTTTAAGTCTTTGGCCCATTTTTTAATGGGATGGGTGTTACTTTGGAGGTTAGTTTTGGAGTGATTCAATTTTTTGAGTTGTTGATATATTTTAGATATGAGGCCTTTATCCGTTGTTTGGTTGGTGAAGAACTTCTCCCACTCTGTAGGCTTCCTGATTAGTTTACTAGCTATATCCGTTGCCATACAAAAGTTCTGCAGTTTACTGCAGTCCCACTTATCCAGCCTTTCTCTGATTTGTTGTGATTCTTGGTCCTTATTAAGAAAGTTTCGACCTGTGCCAAGGAGGCCTAGTGTATCTCCTGTTTCTTCCTGTAAACTTTTCAGTGTGTCAGCTTTTACCTCCAGGTCTTTGATCCATTTGTAGTTAATTCTAGTGCAAGGTGACAAAGAAGGATCCAACTTTAGTTTTCTGCTGGTGCTTAACCAGTTCTGCCAGCACAACTTGTTGAAGAGGCTATCTTTCTTCCATTCTATTTTTTTGGCTCCCTTGTCAAAGATTAGGTGGCCATAGGTCTGTGGTTTAATATCTGGGTCCGCAGTTCTATTCCATTGGTCTTCAGGCCTGTTCTTGTGCCCGTACCAAGCTGTTTTGAGAATTATAGCTCTGTAATAGAGTCTAAAGTTTGTAATTGCAATTCCTCCATCGCTGTTCTTTCTGCTAAGAAGTGTTTTTGCTATACGGGGTCTTTTATTATTCCATATGAAATTTTGAATTGCCTCTTCTATTTCTTTAAAGAATGACATTGGGATGTTGATGGGTATTGCATTGAATTTGTAGATAGCCCTTGGCAAGATTGTCATTTTCACAATGTTGATTCTTCCAATCCAGGAGCATGGGAGGTTTTTCCATTTCCTTAGTTCTGCTTTAATTTCCTTTTTTAGGGTTTTAAAGTTTTCATCTCAACGGTCCTTTACATTCTTAGTTAAGCTAATTTCTAGGTACTTTATTTTCTTTGAGGCTATTGTGAAAGGAGTTTCTTTCCTGATTATTGCCTCGTTCCTCTCACTGTTGGCGTAAAGGAAGGCAGTTGATTTGTGAGGGTTGATTTTATGGCCTGCTACCCTTCCAAAGATTTGAATCAGCTCAAGGAGCTTGGGACTAGAGTCTATAGGATCCTTTAAATACAGAATCATGTCATCTGCAAAGAGGGATAGTTTTATTTCCTCTTTCCCTACTTGGATCCCCTTTATGCTTGCTTCTTGCCTTATTGCACTGCCTAGGAAATTTAGTACTATGTTAGAAAGGAGTGGAGAGAGTGGGCATCCTTGTCTCATTCCTGATTTTAGAGGGAATGGCTTTAGATTTTCCCCATTAAGTATAATACTAGCAGTGGGTTTCTCATACACAGGCTTTATTGCATTGAGAAATGTTCCATGGAGTCCTAGTTTCTCCACATCTTTTAACATAAAGGGGTTTTGGATCTTGTCAAATGCCTTTTCCGCATCTATTGCGACGATCATGTGATTTTTGTCCTTGCTCCTGTTGATGTGTTGAATTATATTAATTGATTTGTGTATGTTGAACCAGCTTTGCCTCCCTGTGATGAATCCAGTTTGATCATAGTGTATAATTTTTTGATGAGTTGTTGTAGACGGTTGGCCAGTATTTTGTTGAGAAGTTTTGCATCGATGTTCATCAAAGAAATGTGTCTATAGTTCTCTTTCTTTGATGAATCTCTGTCTGGTTTGGGGAGGAGGGATATACTGGCTTCACAGAATGAGTTTGGTAAACAATCTTCATTTTCAATTTCGTTGAAGAGCTTGAGGAGTATTGGTGTGAGCTCTGCTTTGAAGACCTTATAGAATTCAGCTGTGAATCCATCTGGCCCTGGGCTCTTTTTAAGTGGAAGTTGTCTAATTTCCATTTCTATTTCAGAGCTTGAAATAGGCCTGTTGAGTTGGGTTAGCTCTTCCTGGTTCAGTGTGGGTATGTTAATCTTGTCTAGGAATTCATCCATTTCTTCTAGATTCTCAAATTTGTTGGCGTAAAGGTTTGAGAAGTATTCCCTCATGATATTCTGGATCTTGGTAATTTCTGTCGTGATATTACCATTTTCATCTGCGATTTTGTTTATTTCGATATGCTCTCTTGTTTTTTTGGTAAGATTTGCTAAGGGCTTGTCAATTTTGTTAATTCTTTCAAAGAACCAACTCCTTGTTTTGTTGATTCTTTGTATAGGTTTTTTTGTATTCCAAATCATTTAATTCTGCTTTGATTTTAATAATTTGCTTTCTCCTAATGGGTTTAGGGTTGGTTTGTTGCTCTTTTTCCAGGAGGTTAAAGTGAGACATTAACTAGTTGATTTGCCATTTTTCCAACTTGCTGTTGTAGGCACTCAGCACTATAAATTTTCCTCTGAGTACTGCCTTTGTTGTGTCCCTAAGGAGTTGATATTTGTGTGGTCCTTATTGTTAAATTTCATAAACAGTTGGATATCTGTTCTGATCTCTTCGATTACCCATTGTTTTTGATTCAACAATGTGTTGTTCAGTCTCCATGAGTTACAGGGTTTTCGTTGGTGGAGATATATGTTCAGCTCCAATTTGATTCCATTATGGTCTGAGAGTGTGCATGGAATAATTTCAGTGTTTCTGAATCTGTCCAGGTTTGTTTTATGGCCTAAGATGTGGTCTATTATGGAAAATGTTCCATGTGCTGCTGAGAAAAACGTATATTGTGTTGTTACTGAGTGGAATATTCGGCAGATGTCTGTTAGATCTAGTTGGTCTATATAGTTGTTCAGTTCTAAGGTTTCTCTGTTGAGTTTTGCCTTGTTGATCTGTCCATAGGTGAGAGTGGTGTGTTAAACTCACCAACAATCACTGTATTTCGATCTATGTATGGTTTCAGTGTAAGTAAAGTTTGCTTGATGAAGTTTGGAGCTCCGGGATTGGGTGTGTAAATATTTAGGATCGTTATGTCTTCCTGGAGGAAAGATCCCTTTAGTAGTATGTAGTCACCTTCTTTGTCTTTTCTTACTAATTTTAGTTTGAAGTCTATTGTATCTGATATGAAGATGGCAACTCCAGCCTGTTTATGGGGGCAGTTAGCTTGATAGAGTTTATTTCAACCTCTCACTTTCAAAAGATGATTGTTTTGGGGTAAGATGTGTCTCTTGAAGACAGCAGAACGATGGCTCTTGCTTTTTGATCCAACTAGACAGCCTATGCTGTTTAATTGGAGAGTTAAGTCCATTGATATTGAGAGTTAGGATTGAGAGATATTTATTAGTTCCTACCATTTTTAAAAGCTTTTAGTAGGGCCTGTGTCTTGACAGTTCTTGTGGTCGTCAGATGGTATGCTGTTTAGGTGCCATTTCTTTCCCTATATTGCATTTATTTTGGTTTTCTATGTATAGAGCATCTTTGAGAATTCTCTGTAGTGTTGGTTTTGTTTCGACATATTGTTGCAGCTTTTCCCTGGAATGGAATGTTTTTATTGTTCCCTCAGTTATGAATGAGAGCTTAGCTGGCTACAGTGTTCTTGGTTGGTAGATATTTGATTTAAGGGCATGACATATATGCTTCTAGTCACTTCGTGCTTGCATGGTCTCTGCTGAGAAATCTGGGGTTATTCTCATTGGTTTGCCTTTATAGGTTATTGATCCCTTTTCCCTGGCTGCCTTTAGGATCTTTCCTTTCGTTTCTATTGATCCAGTTCGGATCACAATGTGGCGGTGGGATGTTCTTTTCTGGTCAGGTCTGTTTGGGGTTCTAAAAGCTTCTCGTATCTGGATGGGCCTGCCCTTCTGGATATTTGGGAAATTCTCTGAGATGATTCCCTGAAGTATATTTCCAATACCATTGACCTCTTTCTCCACGCCCTCCTCAATACCAACTAGCCTTAAATTAGGCTTCCTAATTGTATCTTGGACCTCCTGAAGCGCTCTCTCATATTTCCTAGATTTGGATTGACTCATTTTCTGTTCTTTCTCTATAATATCTAAATTATCTTCAGCCCCGGAAATTCTCTCCTCTGCATTGTCTAACCTGCTATCAAAGCTATCTACTTTATTTTTCATCACTCTTGCTTCTAATTGCTCACTTTTGATGACTTGCATCTCTTGTTTTAGATCATGTATGGATTTCTTTATCTCCTTGATTTCCTTTTGAGTGGTTACCTCAGTAGCTTTATTTTCTTTGGACATTTGCTGGAGTTTGGTCACGTTTTTATTTGTGGATTCTATGAATTCATCCATCTTTCTTTGAAAAACCTTTATTATGGCCTCCTTTATGGATTCTTCTTTTTCACTTATCACCTTGTTTGTGCTTTCCTCTTGTTCAGCTACGGCTTCCTCCATTATCTCTTTATATTTTCACATTTTCCATTAATGATGTTTATCAATTGCATTTGTGTAGCACTTGGAAGACTCTCCTCCAGGTGTGCAAGTGCCTGTTCCATTGTCTGTTTACATTGGGTGGGGGATGTTGTTTCTTGATTTGACATTTTTCTTGAGTTTCTTGTTCTGCCCATTTGAAAATGGGAGCAAGATTAGTACTAAATACGATTATAGTTTTTCAGATATAACCAACCTTGACCTATGTAGCTGGCAGACACTAGATGTTCACAAGTTTTGATTGGTATTATCACTCTTTCTTTTTGTGCACTTACAGACCAGTCTAATACAACCACTGATAAGCGATTTATACCCAAAACAATAAGCCTCTCAATCCAATCTCTATTGTCTTTAAGTCCTTCTGAGCCTAGAGAACAATTAACCACCTACACATACAATATTGCTCAACAGCCATCAAGTGTAGATCCGTGCAGTATAAGGGTTGAAAGACGAGCATAGGTCCAGAGATAGAAAAAAAAATGAGAGAGGTCAGGGGAGGTACAAGAGGATTAACGTAGGAGTGTAAGAATATTGTAGTCATGAAGAAAAGGTATAGCATAAGGATAACTGACCTAAGTTGGTAAGTAGGTAGCATATTTGAGTACAAAGTTTGGAAAGTCTTCGAATAAAACTTATGTGTTGCTGCACGACTAGCTCTTAGCCCAACCAGTGGCCTCACAGTGGACCATGGGATGGATCTGTTTTCCTTGTCTACGTTGAGGGAAAGGAGTATTTCACAAGATGCAGAAGCGAAGATTTCAGAAGCCAATGCTGTGAGTGAATTAGCTCGTAAAGAGCATTTTTATTTTCTTTTACCTTTCTGCCAGTTTTTGGGCTTGAGTTCAGGGCCTGAGCACTGTCCTCGGGTTTTCTCAAGTCTAGCCCTCTGCCGCTTGAGCCACAGTGCCACATCTAGATTTTCTATCTATGTGATACTGAGCAATCAAACCCAGATCTTCATGGATGCTAGGCAAGCACTCTACAACTATGCCAAACTCTCAACCCTGACATAGTAATTATAAAGTCATCATCATCATATCAAAATATCCTTTCTCCTACAAAGAATGAACACTTATCTATGTGTGTAATGCTTTTTTTTAATTTCACTAATTCTTCTGTGTTTTTTCCTCTTGCATTTTTTACACATGACAGCAAAGCTAATCATCAGGAAAAAATTGTTTAGGATACAGAAACCTAATAATATCCTAGTAGATTGACGTCAAAAATATGTGCAAGATGCCCTGTGTGTTTGACCTAGTGGTAGAGTCCTTGGCTACCACGCAAAAAGACTCAGGTTTGATTCCTCATTACCACATACATAGAAAACGCTGCAAGTGGTGCTGTGGCTCGGTGGGACAGCTAAAGCCTAAAGAAAGCCCAGGAACAATGTTCACACTCTGAGGTCAAGTCCCAAGACTAGCAAAAACAAAAAAAATTCGACAAGGGGCAAAGTGCAGGCAGAGAAGGCACTGTGAAGCAAATGTTTTGTAAAGGATGAGGGCAATATTGACCCTTAAGTTTGGATCTTACCTAGGGAAAGGCTCCTTGAGCCTGAGACCAGAGTGGTAGTTAGGCCTAGTGGAAGACATTGGGAATGGACAAATAAGGTGTGCTGTTTACTACATCCACATGTATATTGTGAGATTGGAGGAGAGATTCAGCCTCCAGTATGTTTTTGGTGAGGTCTTCTGTGAGCAAGGATCTTTGGTCATTGGGCCCTGAAAGGTGACCCTGCCTCCCTCACAATGGAACAGAATATGGAACGCTGGTAACCAAGCCAGTGTAACTAACAACCAACTCAAGCCAGCTCACTTGGCCTGTGGCTCAGGAGGAAGAAAGATGTTGCTGTGTTGTTGCCAAAGGTCAGGAATCTCGAGTCTCAGGCATGGAAGTTCTGGATGTCTTACTCGAAGATGTACATGCTAGATCTTTGTCAAGCCACAAATCCATTATAACAGGCCTTTCTCTAAGAAGAAAGCCAGGAAAATCCAGGGCAACCAGATGAGGTAAATTTCTAAGAAGAAATGTATTTGACCCCATCATCCTCCCACACACTACAACTTTCTTTTTATTTCATTTTTTATTGTAATTAGTGAAAGGGTTACATGATATTTGCCAGATAGAAGGTGCATTAATTCACATACATTGATACCCTTTCACATGTCTTGGTACCCATTTCTCTCCAACTCCACACGCCCCACCCGTCTTGGTTTTCCCCCATTCCCTATCAAATTTCAAATATCCAAATACAAATAAATTCAATATATCAGATAACAAAGTGAGATACTATACCAATATGGGATAACCAAGGGACAGCAAAGGAGATGAGAGACAACATAGTACATTAAGGACAACAATCATTCATTATATGGCTTTTGTTTCAATATCCTGGAGGTCCTTTCAGTTAGCTTCACATTATATGGCCTTATATATGGCCTTTTGCTCTATTGCAAATCTCTGCTAGTAGAGCCCAAAGTTTCTACTGATCATGACGAATGAGGGAAACCACTGAGGCTAAGTTCCTTTGAGTCTGGCTTACTTCACTTAATATGATTTCTTCTAAGTCTTTCCATATCCTAACAAATGGGGCGATGTCATTCTTTCTGACAGCAGCATAGAATTCCATTGTGTACAAATACCACAGCTTGTTGATCCACTCATCAACTGAGGGACATCTGAGTTGGTTCCATATCTTTGCTATGGTGAATAGCGCTGCAATGAACATTGTTGTGCTAGTGGGTTTAGTATGCCCTTGTTTCTGGATTGTTGGGCAAATGCCAAGTAGGGAATTTCTGGGTCATAGGGGAGTTCTATGTTTAGCCTTTTGAGGCACTGCCACACTGCTTTCCATAGTGGTTGAACGAGTTTGCACTCCCACCAACAGTGTAGTAGTGATCCCTCCTGGCCACATCCCCTCCAGCATCTGTTCTCATTCGTTTTCCTGATCCTGGCCATTCTAACTGGAGTGAGGTGGAATCTTAGAGTTCTTTTGATATGCAATTCTTTTATGACCAGAGATGTTGAGCATTTCTTCATGTGTCTATAGGCCATTTTTGTTTCTTCTTCAGAGAAGACTCTCTTTAAGTCTTTGCCCCATTTTTACTGGGATGGGTGTTCCTTTGGAGGTTAGTTTTGGAGTGATTCAATTTTTTGAGTTGTTGATATATTTTAGATATGAGGCCTTTGTCCGTTGTTTGGTTGGTGAAGATCTTCTTCCACTCTGTAAGCTTCCTGATTAGTTTACTAGCTATATCCGTTGCCATACAAAAGCTCTGCAGTTTAATGCAGTCCCACTTATCCAGCCTTTCTCTGATTTGTTGTGATTCTTGGTCTTTATTAAGAAAGTTTCGACCTGTGCCAAGGAGGCCTAGTGTATCTCCTGTTCCTTCCTGTAAACTTTTCAGTGTGTCAGCTTTTACCTCCAGGTCTTTGATCCATTTGTAGTTTATTCTAGTGCAAGGTGACAAAGAAGGATCCAACTTTATTTTTCTGCTGGTGCTTAACCAGTTCTGCCAGCACAACTTGTTGAAGAGGCTATCTTTCTTCCATTCTTCGTTTCTACTTTTTTGGCTCCCTTGTCAAAGATTAGGTGGCCATAGGTCTGTGGTTTAATATCTGGGTCCGCAGTTCTATTCCATTGTACTTCAGGCCTGTTCTTGTGCCAGTACCAAGCTGTTTTGGGAATTATAGCTCTGTAATAGAGTCTAAAGTTTGGAATTGAAATTCCTCCAGCGCTGTTCTTTCTGCTAAGAAGTGTTTTTGCTTACGGGGTCTTTTATTATTCCATATGAAATTTTGAATTGCCTCTTCTATTTCTTTAACGAATGACATTGGGATGTTGATGGGTATTGCATTGAATTTGTAGATAGCCCTTGGCAAGATTGTCATTTTCACAATGTTGATTCTTTCAATCCAGGAGCATGGGAGCTTTTTTCCATTTCCTTAGTTCTGCTTTAATTTCCTTTTTTAGGGTTTTAAAGTTTTCATCTAAACGGTCCTTTACATTCTTAGTTAAGCTAATTCCTAGGTACTTTATTTTCTTTGAGGCTATTGTGAAAGGAGTTTCTTTCCTGATTATTGTCTCGTTCCTCTCACTGTTGGCATAAAGGAAGGCAGTTGATTTGTGGGGGTTGATTTTATGGCCTGCTGCCCTTCCAAAGCTTTGAATCAGCTCAAGGAGCTTGGGAGTAGAGTCTATAGGATTCTTTAAATACAGAATCATGTCATCTGCAAAGAGGGATAGTTTTATTTCCTCTTTCCCTACTTGGATCCCCTTTATGCTTGCTTCTTGCCTTATTGCACTGCCTAGGAATTCTAGTACTATGTTAAAAAGGAGTGGAGAGAGTGGGCATCCTGAATGCTACCCCTTAGCACTTCTATGGAAATCTTAGGCCTGTGGCATTTTAAGCACAAATCAACGTTATGTTTTTTGCTGGTTAATTAGAGGTAAAAATCTTATGGAATTTATTGCATGGCTGATTTTGAACTGGAATCCTCATGTCTCAGCTTATCTTGAGTAGCTATGATTACAGTACTTTTACAACCTGTATGCTCATACACATCGCTTCTGATCCAAACACTCATTGTTCAATTTAACTAACAAGATGTGAGGAAAGATGATTGACTGTAATTTATTAGATGGGCTTCTAGTGAGTATATATTTCCACTTCCACTCTGAAGCCAGGGAAATGTTTCTGGTACATTTTTCAACTATCTCCCAAACAGGAAATTATGTGTGAGTACGTTTGCTAGTATTTCAGATAGGAGATGGACTTTGGTGTTTGGAACCTGTTGGGCAGAGTGTATCAGCTGGGCTGTGATAACAGAGATGATGTTTCAGACAGGAATATTTTCATCCCAGACAGACTTAATCCAGATCCTTGGATTTCAGGCCTTGAGTAGATAGAATTACAAGTGTGAGCTGCCACCACCACCTGGTTCATTTTGGAAACCTTAATTGCTTCTCATTTGTTCCTTTCCTTTTTTGGAAGATTGATCTAAGCTGGCTGATTGTGCATCACAATGAAGTGATTGGCCTCAGGAATTGCAAATATTTGTTTCATCAGCACGGAATGAATGAAGTTGATCTAAACCCAATAATATTTCAGTTCTGAAAAATAGGGAACTTACCTATATCATTTTTCCTTGCCTTTGCTTTCCCAAAGCAAGCAACATGTTTCTTAAAAACAATACTTCATGAGAATATTATAATTAGAAGCTATCTTCTTCACACTTCAGAATAGTCCTTGCATTTATAAACTTATATTACAATATTAGGTAGAAGAATGGTGACTGTTAGTTTCATAACTATTTCATATGTTTTACTCTTTAAGGCTCATTAACTCAAGAAGGGATTAAATACATTTAGATAATAGTAGAACATAGCTGCTGCTGATTTGATGTGTGTGCAGATGATACACAGATTTATTAGGATTACTCAAAAGTTTTCTTCAAATTCTCAGTAGTAGACTGCTATGCTAACTGGAAGGTCATAGTAATGATGATGAAATTGTATGAATCAGCTATGAAGCAGAATTTCAGGGGAGAGTATTTGCTAGGGACTTAATTTCTAAGACGCATATCAAGAATATTGAACTATAACACCAAATGATGGAGGACTCAGCCTCACATTTTGTTTGTTTTATGCAAGTCCTGGGACTTGAACCCAGGGCCTGGGAACTGTCCTTAAATGTTTTTTTTTGCTTCAGGCAAGTGTTCTACCAATTGATCCACAGCTCCACTTCCAGATTTTTGTAATGAACTGTAAATCAGAATATCATGCAATTTGTTTGGGCTGGATTCAAACCTGATTCTGTGTAGATAGGATTCCAAGTGTGAGTGCACAGAGCCTGGCTAGTATCATTCATCATTCAAGTCATGGGACTGCAATTCTGCACCTGGGTCTTGTCACTGAGCTTTTCAGCTCAAGACTACTGCCCTATCCCTTGAGCCATAGGGCCACTTCTGGGTTTCTGGTGTTTAATTGGAGATAAGAGTCACATGGACTTTAGTGCCCAGGCTGACTTTGAACTGCTATCCTTGGATCCCAGCCTCTTGAGTAGCTACATTTACAAGTGTGAGCCACCATACCGGGCTAAATTATTTTTTAAGTTAATTTTTTTTGTTAAGTCAATATATAGTTGGCATACAGTTACATAAGTAATGAACACATTTCTTAAGAAAATTGTTATCCCCTCCCTCATTTTTCTCTGTTTTCCTACCCTCAGCCCCCTCTCCACCCAGATTGTTCAGTTCATTTCCGTTTAGTGTCTTCCGAATATCACTATTCAATTGGTACACATTTTTTCCTTTCTATTTTTTTTATCATTTTATTATACCCTTTCCCTATCCCAAATCACATAAACCTATGTACAAGACACAGGGTACCCGAATCAACACAGTGACTACAGAGAATAAAACTAAAGGGAAAAAGAAGAAAAGAGGTAAAAAGCAAAGAAAATGAAAGAACATCATACAGTACCTTAGAAGCAACAACACTGAAAAAACAAAACATAAAACCTTGGGCTGAAAATGTAGCTTGCCTAGCATGTATGAAAACCTGGATTCCATTCCTCAGGACCACATAAACAAAAACTGGAAGTGCCACTGTGACTCAGCTGGTAGATGTCTAACGTTTGGCACAGAGTGTCTCCAAGTGACAAAAATCTGTCACATTTAAGTCAGGCTTCAAAACTTTGCTAGGAACCAGTTACGTGATTTGGAAGAAAGTCCAATTTTCAAAAAATCACTAGCCAGGCGCTGGAGGGTCATAACTGTCATTCTACTAGCCAGGGAGAAGGTGATTCAAAGCCTTTGCAAGCAAAAAAACGAAAACAAAAAAAACTGTAAGATTCTTCTCTCCACTTATCCACCCAAAAGCTAAGTGGAGTTGTGGCTAAAACTGGTACAGCATTAGCCTTGAGGAAAAAGAACTAAGAGACCTTGCCCAGGTCCAAAGTTCAAGCTCCCCACCAAGAAAGAAAAAAAAGGTGTCCAGATACCTTAGTTTCAAAAGTATATCTGGATATCTTAGTAGATTTTTCTGATCTTTCCTCATTCATCTCATGGAACCACATAATCTTGATCCTGATCTGACTAAGAGCCTGCATTGTGCTTAATAAATTCATTCCACATATTCCAGTAGAATCTGGACAGCTAACAGCCACTTACCAATGCTTTATTCTACGTTTAGGCCAGTATGTCTTCATACCATCTACACAGTCAGCTATATCATCTTTCCAGAAGTATCATTGAGTGTAGAACACTCAGAACTAAAATAATTGCATAAATGTCATGTTTAACCAACAAGTATTCAAGAAGGGAATCGCTATACAATCACTGGCACATAAATTTTAGAATATAGTAAAAATTAAGCTGAGTCTTTGTATGTCATAGATACAGATTAATCTGTAATAAAACACATGTCTATAGAGTGTATAGTCTACCCTAGATTTTTATGCCTATGTAGTTATGTTTATTTCTCCAAAATTATGTCCAGAATTTGGGTATCAACTATTCAATCATCGCTCTACTACTGTTTGAAACTAATATCCATATATTAAGGATACCATGTACCTTTTGTTCCTTGGTCTTGACTTATCTCACTCGGCAGGATTCACTCTAATTTCATCCACTACCCCAAAAATGCCATTATTATTTTTTTCTGTGCAGATCTTCTTTTTATGTATTTATTTTTATTGTAATTTATAGAAGGGTTACATTATATTCACCAGATAGAAGGTGCATTACTTCTCAAACTTTGATACCCCATGTAATGATATGGTCCCCATTTCCCTTCCCCTACCCCCACTCATGTTCATTTCCCCCCTTCCCTATCCAATTTCAAATAACCAATTAGGCACATATGAAATATATCAGAAAACAAGGTGAAATATTGTAACAATATGATATAACCAAGGGATAGCTAAAGAGATAAGAGATCACATAGTTCATTAAGGACAACAATCACTCATTATATGAGTTTTGTTTCTTTATTTTGGAGGTCCATACATTTAGTGTCATACTATTTGTCACGATGTCTCTAGATTTTGTTCTATTGTAAATCTCTGGTAGCAGAGCCCAAGGTTTCTACTGAATTTGACAAATGAGGGAGACTCTTGGGCCTATGTTCCTTTGAGTTTGGCTTACTTCACTTGATATGATTTTTTTCCTTTTCATCCACTACACCGAGAATACCATTATTTTATCTTGTCGGTTGGCTATGTATCATTCCATTGTGTGTGTGTGTGTGTGTGTGTGTGTGTGTGTGTATCACATTTTTTGTAGTAGGGCATCTGGTTGTTTCCATCATCCAGCTTCATTTTCTACAGATATTTTTATAGTCTCTTTTTTATTTTCAGGGTAATGTATAGAGGGGTTAAGATTACATTTACAGGTAGTGGACTGCATTACTTCTCACACATTTATTCCACTCCACATGTTTTTGTCCCCAGTTCCCTCTCCCCTCCCCTTCCCAATCATCTTGTTTCCCCCCTTCCCTTTCCTATTTGACATAAACAAATAAACATATATACAATATGCCAGGGAAAAAATCAGATACAGTAACAATCTGACATTAACCAAAGGGCAAAATAAGAGATGAGATATAACATAGTAGATTAAGGACAAAAATCACACAAATTAAGAGCAACGATGACACAAGATATAGCTCTTGTTCCCATATCCTAGAGATCCTTACATTTAGTCTCATCCTATATGACCTTATTTACCTAGGTTTTTGAGTTATTGTAATCCTCTGCTAGGAGAGTCCTAGATGTGAACTAATTATTACAAATGAGGGAAACCATTGAGCTTATGTTTCTTTGGGTCTGGCTTACTTCACTTAATATGAATTTTTCCAAGTCTTTCCATTTCCTTACAAATGGGGCGATGTCATTCCTTCTGATGGCAGCATAGCATTCCATTGTGTATAAGTACCACATCTTCTTGATTCAGTCATCTACTGAGTGGCATCTGGGTTGGTTTCATATCTTTGCTATGGTAAATAGTTCTGCAATGAGCATCATTGTGCTAGTGTCTTTAGTATGTCCTTTTTCTGGACAATTGGGTAGGTGCCAAGTAGTGGATTTGCTGGATCACAGGGAGCTGTATGTTCAGTCTTTTGAGGAACCACCACACTGCTTTCCCTAGTGGTTGAACGAGTTTACACTCACACCAACAGTGTAGGTGTGATCCCCCCTGGTCACTTCCCTGCCAGTATCTCTTATTAGATTTTTTGATAATGGCCATTCTGACTGGAGTCAGGTGGAATCTCAAAGTTGTTTTGATTTTCATTTCCCTTCTTGCTAGAGATATGGAGCATTTCTTCATGTGTCTAAAGCCCATTTTAATTTTTTCTTCAGAGAATGCTCTTTTAAGTCTTTAGCCCACCTATTAATAGGATGGTTGTTTCTTTGAAGATTTGTGTGGAAAAGATTCATTTTTTTCAGCTATAGATATATTTTAGATAACTACATATATTTTTGTAGAAAAAAGAATGGAAGCCATCATGCTGGCTCACAACTTAATTTCAGCTACTTAGGAGGCTCAGGGCTTAGGATCACAGGTCAAAGCCAACCAGGGCCCTACAGTGTGTGAGATCAAATTCTGTGAACATACAATGACTGTAAGAGGAATCTCACTGCCTGGGAATGTAGCCTAATGGTAGAGTGCTCACCTAGAATGCATGAAGACCTAGGTTCTATACATTGGTACCGCATACTCAGAAAAAAGCTAGAAGTGACGCTGTGTCTCAAGAGGCAGAGCACTCACCTTGGGCAAGCGAGTCCAATGAAAATGTCTCTGCCCTGAGTCCAAGCCCAAGGACTGGCAAAAAGAAAAAAAAGAGCAATCTTATTAAGTAACAAGGAATGTATCCTATATTTATACAGACTGAAAAATTCATTAAGAAATTAGAAAATATGTATAAAGTGCATACTTTCTTTTGGGTCTTCAAATGAGTGCTTCAGCTCTATCCCTGACCTTTTCTGCTCAAGGCTAGCACTCTACCAATGCAGCCCCAAATCAACTATCTTCAATTGAGATATAAGCGATGAGTATTTCAGGGTGCTTCATGAAAAACATTTTTGTAAATTGAAACTTTCAACACAGTCTTATTTCAGTATGAATGTTGAGATTGGAAGAGACAGAAAAAGTGAAATGTTTCCTGATCCCCATAGAGAAGAGACTCAGCAGAACCACTGTGGTCTGCAGGCTTCTTTGTGAGTTTTGTTTGCTTGTTTGATTGTTGTCAATTGTGGGGCTTGAACTCTGGGCCTGGGCACTGTCCCTGAGCTCTTCAGCTCAAGGCTAGTGCTTTAATCTGTGAGCCACAGTGCCACTTCTGGTTTTTCTGGCAGTTAACTGGGTACTTTGGCTGGCTTTAAACTTTGATTCTCAGATCTTAGCCTCCTGAGTAGCTAAGATTATAGGTGTGAGGTACCATCACCAGGCTGCTGCTCTGTTACTATGCAGGTTCTGGAACAAGAACTTCAAGTTCTTACTTCAATTTTTTCTTCTGTTGCCTGATACTCTGCCATTTGAACGAAGCCCCAGTTCCTGGTCTTTGTTGGTTAATGAGAGATATTATGATTTTCTAATATTCAGAGCAATGATTATAAAACCCAGCATTTTACTTACTTGAATAAATTAAGAGACAGGACCTAGTGAGATGGAAAATAAAATTTTTTTTCAAGTTGCTATCCTGTTCTAATGCATAAGTCTGGCTATTTTGCTTACACAGATATGTATTTTACCAGTTTCTACTCTATTTTTCTTAGCTTAAAACCACCACTGCCATTCCATAGATTTTGTTGTTGTTGTTTGCGGTGCTTGAACTCTGTGCCTGGGCTGTTCCTCAGTTCTTCAGTTCAATGCCAGAGCTCTACTACTTTTGATTTGGCCAGTCCTGGGCTTGAACTCAGGGACTGAGCACTGTCCTTATATTTTCTCAAGGCTAGGGCTCTACCACTTCAGCCTCAGCACCACTTCCAGCATTTTTCTATGTATGTGGTATTGAGGAATTGAACCCAGGTCTTCGTGCATGCTAGGCAAGCACTCTACCACTAGGCCAAACTCCCAGCCCAAAATTATTCATCATTACTATTAGCTATCTTCTTTTTTTATTATAGATTCGTCCTGGTGCTTGGACTTTGGGCCTGGACACTGTCCCTGAGCTCTTCAGCTCAAGGCTAGCGCTCTCCCTCTACAGCTCCATTTTTGGTTTCTGGTAGTTAATTGGTGATGTAAGTCTCATAAACATATGTGTTCAGGCTGACTTTGGGCTTTGAACCAAGATCCTCCAATCTTAGCCTCCATAGTAGGTAGAATTACACGCTTCAGCCAGCAGTGCCTGACTGTTTGATGTCTCTGTCTCTGTCTCTCTGTCTCTGTCTGTCTCTGTCTGTCTGCCTGTCTGTCTCTCTGTGTCTCTGTCTCTGTCTCTGTCTCTCTCTCTCTCTCCTCTCTCTCTCTCTCTCTCTCTCTGTCTCTCTTGGTTGTAAGACTTTAATTGTGCACCTGGGCAGTGTCCCTGGGCTCTTCAGCTCAAGGCTACAACCTTAAACACCTTGAGCCACAGTGTCACTTCTGGTTTTCTGGTGCTTAAGTGGAAGTAACAGTTACATGGACTTTAGTGTCTGGCCTGGCTTTGAACTGTGATCCTCAGAACCCAACCTTCTGAGATCATTTCCAGCTTTTTTTTTTGTTTAAGTGGTACAGAGTAATTGAACACAGGGCTTTGTGCATACTAGGCAAGAAAACTACCACTAGTGTGCACTCCAGCCTTAGATAAGGGCTTTCTTTTTCTTTTTCTTTTTTTCACTCATGGGGCTTGAACTCTGGGCCTGGATGTTTACCTTAAGCTCTTCAGCTCAAGGCAAGAGCTTTACCACTTGAGGCACATTGTCATTTTGAATTTTCTGGATTATTTGGAAATAAGATTCTCACAGATTTTTATGCCTGGGCTGTCTTTGAACCTCGATCCTCCAGGGTAGCTAGGATTACCAGGGTGAGCCACCAGTCACGGGCATTAAATTATTATTTTTTGCATGTCCTATGGCTTCAACTCATGGCCAGAGCACTGTCCTAGGGCTTGCTCAAGGATAGCACTTTACTTCAGCCAGCCAACTCCCGGTCCAAATAGGCCACTCTTGAAGCTAAAATTACAGAGATCTGCCATAACACTGGCATGTCGTTATCTAAGTATATAATTTTTCTTCTATTTTTGATGGCTTTTCCTTAGTGGACATATTTCCTACATATTTCATGGAAAACTTCCTTCCCACTGGGGCCATAAGTTAATCCTAGTGGAAGAGTTCTTGCCGAGCATGAATGAAGACCCAAGTTCAATTCCTCAGCACAACATAGATAAAAAAAGATAAAAGTGGTGCTGTGGCACATGTCATAGAACTTGCGCCTTAAGAATAAACAAGAACGAAAACAAGGATCGTGCTCAGGTCCTGAGTCTAAGCACAGTACTGGCAAAAAAAATTGTGCCCAAAGTAGACATTAAAACTTATTGTACTTTTCAAAAAATTTGTTGTCAAGGTGATATACAAAGAGATTGCTGTTCATATGTAATGAGTACATTTCTTGTAAACACTGTTACCCCCTCCCCCCTTTTCTCTTTCCCTTCCCCCCAAGTCATAAATTTCATTTATAACAAATATATATGTATTTTCATTCCTGAAAAAAATAGTTTAAAATGTGTTCAAATAAATGATGTAGGTTGATATATTTATCAAAATGGATTACTTGAACTGTAAAATAAACATTCTAGGTAATTTTTCTCATAAAATTGTAGTAATGCTATAAAACTAATAAAAAAGGAATTTTAATTATTAATTTCTTATATTTTACCTTTAACATTATTACACTAATCATACTGTTTATGGTATTAATACAGACTGCATGAAATATGATTATGTAAAAAAATTAAATGATTCAAAATAGTAAGGTTGGGGGCCAGTAGTTTGGCTTGGTGGCACACACCCTGGACTGGCAAAAAAGAAGTAGGGTTAGATAAAACAGATTTATTTCCAAATGTGTGGAAAATGGTATGATTTCTTGTTTGGCTAGTCCTGGGGCTTGAACTGAGGGACCAGGAACTTTCCTTGGCCACATTTGTTCAAGGGTGGCACTGTGACACCTGAGACACAGTGCCCCATCTGCTTTTTCTGTGTATGCAGTGCCGAGGAATTGAATCAAGGTCTTCTTGTATACTAGGCGAGCACTCTACAACTAGGCCATATTCAAAGCCAAAGTAGACTTTTGATGCTATTATGGAGTTTTAATTTTCTTAAATATTTGTACAAAGCACAATGGATATATAAACAGACTTGAACTCACAGAACAGGGTCCCACATAATATTACAGTTACTCTGGCACTTCTCCCGATTGACAAAACACATTTCCAGGCATCTGCTCTGTCCTTAAGCTTTGGTAGCTGACTTGTCTTTCCATGGAGGCCTGGCCTGGATTCCTGGTGATTCCATGCATTTCATAGTTCCCTGTATATCCAGTAAGGTTGTCTTCTATGGGACCAGACCTGTCTGGTTTGTGGCCCACCCAGGACCTTGGTGTCTGAGGTCTCACATTATAAGTGGAAAATAAAACACAGTATAATAAGGACTGAAGAACTGCACACCATAATATTAACAATGAGAAATTAATAGTTAGCAAACTAAATACAATGAAGTCTTGAAAAGAATCATGAGAGCATGATAAAGAGATGTCCTTTTAGGAAGGGGACAGGGAAGCTCTAAATCCAGACTAGCCTCCAAGTTGCCTTCAGACAGTAATTCTACTTCAGAGTCCTCAGAAGGGTCTCCTTCCTCATGAGAAACAGAATGTCCTTCCTGAGTTAAGAGGGGGAGGGATTCTGGTTTGTCGATTGGAGATTGAGTCTCTTTTAGTGAGATGGATGGGTCTGGATGTTCTGTGAGGATGGATTCATTTTCCTCCAATGAATCCAGTATTGAGAGTACACTTGCTGCTTCCCATGGGGACATTTTCTATGAGCCCAGGGTGTGCCCCTTCAGCTTTCACAATAAGTGGAGTGTTACTCTGACTCAGATGGACTGACTCTGGGTGAAGTGTGAAAGGAAACGGAAGGAAATCTGGCTGCTCTTTTTCTTCCTCCATAGTATCTGCAGGTTCAACTGTGTCACACATGGGGTTCAGAGCAAAAGGTATATCCACAGGACTCTAAACCTGTTTGGTAATTTCTACAGAAGGCCCATGCTTTCTGGAGTGCAGTGATGATTCTCTATCTCCATCAGTCACCAGCTCCATTGGTGGGTTTTTCATCTGGAGTTTAGGTTAAGCTCTTCCCCGATGACCCAAACCTAAGAATGGAAATAGGTATATAGTGGACTCTGCAAGTTGAAGTGTCACTCAACTTCCATGAGGATCTAATGGAGGAACCTGTGGAACTGGAGTTTGGACTGAACACTGAGGAGGTGTAGGGTCTTTCTAATGAGTGCATATTCCCGAGTCCTTTCTGAGGACAGACATTACCTGGCTGACACCACCCATAAAGGGCATTTTGCCAAGGTCTGTAGAAGTAAGGGCCAACCAATATCTAGACCACATGGGCTTCCTACTCACAGTCTCTGAGGCACCCACACCAGGACTTCTACTTTTTCTTGGTCTTACTGGTCGGACATTCCTCCAGCTGGTCAAAAATATGTGTCTAGAAGAGCAGGTCCAAAGCCGGCATGTGGAGCCTCATATAGAGCTTGAGTTGTGTCAGGGTGTGGCAGTTCTTGAACTCATAGAAATCACTGGGGTAGAAGTCCATTCACATCGCATAGATGGAACACATGATGCTGTGGGCACATTCGGTACAAGGAAAGTGAGAGCCTTCTCTCTCCATCCTGAGCCTTCTACCAAAGCCCCTTTCTTGCAGGACTCTAATACTGTGGCTGTCCTGCAGGGATGTGCACTTATGTGCTGGGAGGGGTGTAAGAGACACTCAAGAACAGGATGACTTTTACACCCCACTTCCAGAAGCTTCTGAGAGAGGCCTCTATGCATCTGTCCAAAGTAAACGCACCTTAAATTAACTAAGTAAATGCTCTAAATAAATCAATCAGTGAATGCTCTAAATAAAGAACTAAATGCTCATTCCTCTAATCTTAGCCACCCAGCGGGATGAGCTCTGAAGATCACAGTGGAAAGCTAGTCTAGTCAGTAAAAGTCTAAAGGCACTTGTCTTCAATTAGGCAGCAAAAAGCCAGAACTTGACCTATGACTCAAATGGTACAGTGCTAATTTTGAACACCAAAGGGATGGCATTTAGACCTGGGTTCAGGTTCAAGTGGCAGCACTGGACCACACACCAAAATGTAAATGCTTTCAGGTTCTAACAGGCAAAGCTATCACAATCCCTCCCTGATGGCTCAAAAGTGATTCAGCCCCCAGCTTTTCCTCTGACTCCAGTATTTCACAGGCCTCCGCCATTAGTACTGACACCTCATTTCTTACTGGGAAATGGGATTTCCTACGATGTCACCTAGGTGAGGGCTGCAGTTGGGAGCCACTTACTCATGCCTGAAATCCAACTTCTCAGTAAGCACACTGTTGAGAATCCAGTAGCTTGTGAGAGAAATGAAATGGCATGGTGTCCCAGTCATAATAAATAGTTTGTGCACTTGTATCATGCTTAGCTCCCCTGTGAACACCCCAGTGAACCAAACAGGCTCAGAGAGGAGCCAAGTATTCCAAGACTTGGCCTGGAGGGGTGAGCAAACCTGGGTTTGGAGGGGGAACACTCACTTTTTCAAGAGAATTTCCAGCAACTACTACATTGTCCTCCACTATTTGAAATTGTGCATGAATTTTCCACATAAAAGAGATCACCTTTCTGGTAGGCAGGGATCAGCTTTGTCAGCAGCATCTCCAACAGGACTTCCTCCAGGATCCATAGGTTACAAGGCTCATTCAGAGTCTGAGCTGACTTACCATTACACTATGTTGGCAAAAGAGTGGATATTTCAAACGTAGGAATGGGACCACACTTCACAATGAGGAATTGGAATAGAGTAGATTGGAAATGACACACTCTAACCTCAGTATAGTCACTTGAAAGCACACAAGAAGGTTGTAGTGTGTGGGCAGGATGATGGGTTCAAATAGGTTTCCTCTCAATATACTTCATCTGAGTTTCCCTGGATTTTCCTGGCTTTCTTCCTAGAGAAATGCCTGATATAGTGGAATTTTGACTTGGCACTGATCCAGCATCTACTTCTTCAAGTGGGACATCCATATCTCTCATGCCTGAGATGCGAGCCTCCTGACCTTTGGCAGCAGCACAGTAACATCTTTCTGGTTCCTGAGCCACAGGCCAAGGGAGCTGGCTTGAGCTGGTTGTCACATACAGTGGCTTAGTTACCAGGGTTCCATATTCTGTTCCATTGTGAGGGAGGTAGGGTCACCTTTCAAGGCCCAATGACCAAAGCTCCTTGCTCACAGAAGACCTCCCCAAAGACATACTGGAGGCTGAATCTCCCTTCCCACCTCACATATGGATGTAGTAAACAGCACACCTTTTTGTTCAAATCCCAAGTCACTAACTAGGCGTAAGTGCTAGCCTGGTCTCAGGCTCAAGGAGCCTTTCTTATGTAAGATCCAAACTTAACTGTCACTATTCCCCTTACCCTTCACAAGACATTTTGCTTCACAGTGCCTTCTCAGCTTGCATTTTGCCTCTTGCACATTTTTTTTGCTAGTCCTGGGACTTGACCTCAGAGCCTGACCATTGTTCTTAGGCTTTCTTTAGGCTATAGCTGTCCCACCAAGCCACAGCACCACTTCCAGAGTTTTCTATGTATATGGTACTGCAGAATCAAACCGGAGTCTTTTTGTGTGGTAGCCAAGCACTCTACAAATAGATGAAACACCCAGGCCATCTTGCACATATTTTTCACTACAATCTACTAGGACGTTGTTAGGTTTCTGTATCCTAATCTATTTTTCTTCCTGATGAATATCTGTGATGTCATCTGTAATAATGCAAGTGGGAAAATCACAGAAGCATTGGTGACATAAAAAAAGTCTTACAGACATAGATAAGTGTTCATTCTTTGTAGGAGAAAGGATGTATTGATATGATGATGATGACAATTTATAAATACTTTATCGGGGTTTAGAGTTTGGCCCAGTGGTAGAGTGCTTGCCTAGCATCCATGAAGATCTAGGTTTGAGTCCTTAATATCACACAGATATAAAAATCCATATGTTAATGTGGCTCAAGTGGCAGAGGGCTAGACTTGGGAAAAGCCAAGAGCAGTGCTCAGGCCCTGAGTTCAAGCCCCAGGAATGGCAGAAAAAACAAAAGAAAAGAAAAGAAAAGAAATGTGCTTTTTACAAGTTATTCACTCACAGCATTTGCCTCTGAATTCTTCGCTTCTGCATCTTGTGACTTATCCCTTTCCCTCAATGTAGACAAGAAAAACAGATTTTATTACTTACTATCCTGTTGTCCAATCTTTGGATATTAATTCAAAATACAATATTGCCTGAGATATTGTGTGAGTGCATATGTGTGTGTATCTGCCAATGTGTGCATGCACAAATGTGTACAGGGTTTAGGGCTTACTCATAGGTCCTGTGTGATAACCATAAGCATCTTTTCCTCAAAGGTATTGGTCTTTCACTTCTAGCTTATTATAGCTAATTGGAGTTGAGAGATTCACTCAATTTCTTGCCCTGTGCATTGGAACCCAGTGCTGGGTTCTCATATTGTTAATTGTAGCTATAGAGATGGCTGAGGTCTGGGGATCCTCGTTAGAATCCACCCCCTGAGAGAAAGTCACTGATAGAAATCTTTATCTTCAGTTAAGCACGAATAAATAAGGCAAAAGTGGAACTGTGGCTCAGTTCCTCTTGTACCAGCCATGAGAAAATTAGTAAATGGCAGCACCTGGTCCCTGAGAGAAATCCTTAGCACTGGTTCAAAAAAAGAAAGAAAATAATGAAAAAAATTAAAACTTGCTGAGGAATCCATAAGGATAAACGTGCCTGTGAATAATCTTGTCATTTCAGATTCCCTCAAGAGCTTATGTCTCTCTATATTTTATCAAGTTTTTTTAAAGATATTTACATATTTCCTATCTTTCTTAAACAGAGATAGCCATCCACAAAACACAAACACAAACTCTCACACAGTATACCACCCACCCATAAGTGTCTGGCTATGTACATATGTATAGTCATATGTATTGATCTGTCTCTCTATACTAATACATAAATGCATAAACATATGTGTTTAGACAAACAGGAAACATACATAGATAGGCCTCAGGCATTTCCAGATTTTGTGCAAGTCTTCTGAGTGCAACTTACCATTGTATTGTTTGTCAAGATAGAGTCCCTCTAACTTTTGGCCAGATTCTTGTCCTTTGATACTTTTTTCTGCCGGTCCTGGGTTTTGAACGCTAGGCCTGGATGCTGTCACTGAGCTTGAGCTTCTTGCATTCAGTAGTTTATTGCAGATAAGAGTCTCATGGAGTTTCTGTCCTGGGCTGGCTTTGAATTGTGATCCTCAGATCTCAAACTCCTGAGTAGCTAGGATGACAGTCTTGAGCTACCAGTACCTGGTTCCTTTGCCTCTTTTACCCCTTTTTTTGGCCCCACCACAGCCATGGTATCTACCTTCCTATGTTCTCTCCACCTGCCCCCAGACAGGGGTCTGACAGATGCTTTCCACCCACTTATTCATGTCCTCCTCTGTATTGGCTGACAGCTTAGACATGCACTCACTTGTCTGGATGCCAAACACAAAGCCATGTGATTGTTTCTCAGTCTGGAACATCTTATCAGATTTATAGCACCACAGAGGGTCAGGTTGATGCTCCTCCAGGGCTTCTTAAATTGTTCTCATATTAATCCACAACACGTTTGTCATCACTTGTCCAGCTAATTCATGGACTAAGCCAGCATTCCCTACAAACTTAGATCCCAATACCATGAGGACACTCAAAGGTGCATTAGGAGTGTGACCTGCAGGTGGATGTTAGCCTGTCTAACTTGGAGGGGATTTCTCCACCACAGGAAATGGAATACAAATTTAGAATCTGCTTTCATGAGGTGACAATCTCTGGCAGATGTTCTTATCAAATGTGGCACTGCCTACTTCCAGCTTAAAACATGGGTTGATGACCCAGCATAACAGAGAATGTATTCACCCAGGCCCAACACATAGGCTGGGACCCTGAACTTTCAGGTAGCATTTGGCTTTGAAGGTCATGAGATCTTAGTCTAGAAATGATGAGCCCCCTCCCGTGAGGCATAGCAAACGGAGCCAAAGTGCAACCCAGTTAAGCACCACATCAAGCTTCCCTTCTTCAGTAGGGTATGGTTTGAAAACTGTGCATAGCTTCTGTTTGAAGCCAGTCCAGAAAGCAAAGTCCATGAAACTCTCATTTCCAGTTAACTGCCAAGAAAAAGCCAAAGATAGAGATGAAGCTCAAGAGAGGTAGAGAGCCATCTGAAAAGTATGGTTACACCCTGCAACATCCTCATTATCTGATCTTGAAACTATCTCATCGTGCATCCCAGCATGCAGCCAGCATCTGGGGGTGACAGTGACCCCTGCGCCCATTGGCAATCTGCACTGTCTCTGACATCTGTAATGTGAACCTCATTCTGTTGGTTTGTGAAGCGGTGTCAACCCTGCAAAAGGAACCAACTGTGCCCTAACTCCCACTGTCCCCTGGGGCCCCTAGCATTCCCCCATCTGCACCCCTCCTGTGGCTTCTGATCCTAGGAAGCCCTCCTGCCCTGTCCAACACTCACACGAAGTGCATATTTCTTCTCCAGGGGCAACTTCTCCACAGAGAGTACATGACATGCCCACTCTCCAGGCACGGGGAGATCCTGCCAAAGTAGCAAATCAGTGATAAGGACATAAAGTGATGAATAGAATTTTAGATCCTGATGGTAGACAGTCTGCAAAATCCAAGGGAGAATGGAATTGGAGGGGACCAGGGATCAGGATGTAGGCATGGAGCTTTCCTGCCAAGGGGGTGGGGGAAGTCACAGGCTGGGGGATGCACAGGATGATCCATGGGCGCTGTGCAGCTACTGGGTCACCCCGTTCTGCATCTCAGCCTTTGGCTTTGAGCTCTGTGATCGTCAATATGTGCACGGTCTGCACTCTGGCTGGCAGAAGGAAGGACCCTGGGAAGACAATTGTAGACCCTTTGTGAGTGTAGGAAGGGGTAGCCTGGACACCCAGTTCAAGAGGAGCTAAACCGGGAGTCGAGGGGTGTGCAAGGAGTGGGTGTGAGGGTCGTGGGCAGTCAAAGTCACGGCAGAGGTGGCTCTGTCTGTGGGGTGAGTGCCCCCCTGCAGGCACAGCACTGGAGATATCAGAGATCCACATGAAAAGGAAAAGCTGGAAATGGCACTATGGTTCAAATGGTAGAGCATCAACCTTGAGCAAAAGAGCTCAGGGACAGTACCCAGGACCTGGGTTCAAGCCTCATGACTGTAAAAGAAAAAGAACCAGGACTATGAGAGGGAACCTGGTACTCTCTTGGTCTAATCAGACACAAGAAGAGGCCGGGATAGGCTGTGGAAAAACACAGAGAACATCTTCCCCCAGCTCATCCTGTCCTGCATGCAGGGACAGCCATGTAACTAGGGCTACGGTGAGATCATCTTCACCCCTGTGCTGCCATCTGAATTGTAGGCCTCTGTCCTGGCATGGGGTGTCCTGATGGCTGAGCAGGTGCCCTAACCCTAGATGGAGAGCAGCCACTGACTGTGGTAGCTAAGGGGAGATCTGTTCCATAGCTATCAGGCCACCCAGCATGGGAGCCATAACCACCCCTCATCCAGGTAGAGGCCAATGGTTCTCTAGGTGCTACTAACATTGCCACACCCCTAGCTCTGGGTACACGTGACATTCCCTCCACAAGGAGCAGGACAAAGTGAGGGATCAGGAAGCTGCCTATGGGCTTCAGATGATGGCCAAGCTGGCACTACCGATGGCCTCACTCTGTCACCACCTTCCCCTGCCTCCATCTTTCCTCCATCATGCCTCTCTACCTCCCACCCATTAACCTTGGAAACCAATGAACTGGGCTCTCATCATTCCTCTCATCTCTTCACCCACCTTGCCATGCGTCCATCAAACTGTCACTTCCACCCCAAACACCTCCCACCACCAGCTACCCTGTAGCTTATGAGGGTCCCAGAGGAAGCTCTTGGTGAAGGGTTTGTGACCACAAAACAGTTACTATCACCCGCTCCGGCCTGATCCACCACAGAATAAGAACAGCCAAGCAGGCACACACTGCAGCAGAGTTGCTCTGCTGCCACCCTGATTTCTTCATGGCCAGGACTTGGCTCTCCTCAGCCTCTCAGCTCAGTAACCAGAACATTGTGCTTTCACAGAGCCATGGCTTCCAGTCTCCATGGACACAATGACATCAAGGGGATGCCAACTTCCCCATCTCTATATACTTCTAACTATGGGATGGGAGCAGAGGTTCTCTTCTGTGACTCCATCCGCTAAGAGGCTCATGCAGATTTCTATCCTTTGCTCATCATGGTGACTCTTTGGTTAACAAGTCACTGCTGGGCTTCCAGTTCACCACATATAGGAACCCATACTCCAACACTTTTCTTAGAAGGACTTATGACTTTTAAATGTTCTCTAGTTTTAAATTTCTAGTTCCTTCTCTCTTTCATTTATATATTTCCCTTCCTAACATACTTCCCTTTTTTTACCTTCCTTCTTTCATTCCTGGCCTTGAACTCAAGACCTGGAGCTTTTTCTTAGCTTTTCTTTGCTCAAGGTAGCACTCTAGCTCTTGAGCCACAGCTCTACTTCAATCTTTGTTCTTGCTCTAAACTGGGAGTAAGAGTCTCATGCATTTTTCCATTTGCTGGGTTGGTTTTAAACCACAATACTAAGATCAGGATCCTGAATATGCCTCGGATTACAGGTATTATCTAATCAAAACAAATTCCTGATTTCTTTTTTAGACATAATTAGTTCTTTCAGGTGAGCCACCTGCCACTCATGCACGAACATTGCAGGATCCCAGCATTCATCTTGTCTCCAGTCTTATTCCATCCATCTCACAATGGCCATCTAAAACACCCTGCTGCATGCCTGAAGTCGCAAGGAACATTCTCAACGCCATGAGAAGCCCCCTTAAGCTCTGCCTCAGATATGCCCAGCCCCCATCCCACTTCCACATGAGCATTTGTTTAGGAGAAATTTCCTGAGTACATCATCATCTTTTCCTCACCATTCAAATTTCATCTTTGGAGTCATTTCTCCCAGACAAAGAGGAACATGATCCATGGTTTGATAGCAGCTCCAGCTTCATAGTCCCAGCCACCAACAGCCCCCATTACCCTGCCAGACACCTGAATTCAAGAACAATGTTTTCACTACCCCTGACTCTTATCAAATGTTTTAACTTATACAGTGCATTAAAATAATTTTACTAAATGGAATAAACAAATGGCATCAAGCTTCAGAATCTTTGCACCTGAACTTTTAGTGAATAACAGACACACCAGCATTTCTGTAGCCAATAGAAATCTTAGCTTTGAGATTTCAGCATTCCTGGTATCCAAGTTTGGATGTGCTAACACTGCCCTTAATGGGGCACTTCAATCACACAATCCCACAACAATCAACGTCATTTGACATTCACTGGTAGGTGGTGCTAGGAAAAAGACTGATGTGCCAACTCCATGCTGGTTTGACCTATGCCATTTTCAAACCTGGAGCAAGTGGGGCTCCTCTCTCCATGACACCTTTTGTGTACTACTCCAGGGGGACCTTTACCTTGAGACAAAATTATGAAAACTATCTCTACAAGCAAAGATTCCAGTGAGATGTGCCTACATGGATAAAGCTAAAATCTCACTAAAGTGAGGTTGTTGGCAGTGCTGGAGCCTGAACTCAGGGCCTGGGCACTAAGCATTTGTACTCAAGACTAGCCCTTTACCACTTGAGCCCAAACTCCATTCCCAGCTGTTTTTATTTTTGGTAGTAAGAATCTATCAGACTTTCCTGTTCTAGGTGACTTGGAACTTCCATACTCAGATCTCAGCCTCCTGACCAGCCTGGATTAAAAGTGTGGATCAGCCATGCCCCACACCTGAGGACTTCTGCCAGCACATTTTTTCCCAAAAATTGGAAGAGGAAGATGAGGGAGGGTTGGGCTCATCCTGCCCTGCATATGAAGGAGAGCATCAGCGCCTGAACTTCATTCCCTGTTGTAGGCTGCTGGAGGAAAGGAAGCAAATAGGCACAGGCTGGCAGCAGATGCCACAGAACAACTTGTGACCAAGACTCCCAGAGCAGACCTCAGTATCGATGACAGAGTTGGATCTACCCAGTAACAGAGGAAGTGGTGACACCTGAAACTGAGCGTTTGAGCCTTTGTTGCTAGTAAACAGGGCCACCTATGTCTCAATGAGAAAGGTGAGATTTTGGTGGAGAAGGTGAGATTAAACATTATGTATCATGCAAGAAGACAGATTATAAGGGGTCTTTTATTATTCCAAGTGAAATTTTGGACTTCCTCTTCTGTTTCTTTAAAGAATGACATTGGGATATTGATGAATATTGCACTGAATTTGTAGATAGTCCTTATCAAGATTGCCATTTTTACAATATTACTTCTTCCAAAGCAGGAGCATAGGTTTTTGCATTTCCTCAGTTCTGTGTTAATTTCCTTCTCCAGGGTTTATAGTTCCATCAAAATGTGTTTTACATTCTAAGTTAATTCCTAGGTGTTTTATTTTCTTTGATAGCAAAATGAGTTGCTATTCTGATTCTTGCCTCATTCCTCTCATTTGTTCGCATATAGGAAGGCAGTTGACATTGAGGGTTAATTTTATACCCTGCTACCTTACCAAAGTTTTATATCAGCTCAAGCAGCTTCGGAGTATAGTCTGTAGGGTTCTTTAAATACAGAATCATGTCATCTGTAAAGAGAGAAAGTTTCAGTTCCTCTTTCCCTTTTCCTCTTCACTCCAGTTAGAATGGCCAAGATCCAGAAATCTAATAACATATGCTGGAGGGGATGTGGCCAGGAGGGATCACTACTACACTGCTGGTGGGATTGCAAACTCGTTCAACCACTATGGAAAGCAATATGGCAGTATCCCCAAAAGACTAAACATAGAGCTCCCCTGTGATCCCGCAATTTCACTACTTGCCAATCGTCCAGATAGGACATACTAAATTCACTAGAACAATAACATTTATCACAGCACTATTTACTATAGCAAAGTTATGGAACTAACCTAGATGCCCGTCAGTTGATGAGTAGATCAAATATGGTATTTTACACAATGGAATTCTGTGCTTCTGTCAGAAAGAATGACATAAAAGAATTTGTAAGGAAATAGAAAGACTGTAAAGTTTAGAAATTAGTTTCTGTCTCCTTCTCTCTCTCCTTCTCTATCTCTGTAAAATTTAGAAGTTCCTGTTTCTCTCTCTCTTTTCACTCTTTCTCTCTCTCTCTCTCTCTCTCTCTCTCTCTCTCTCTCTCTCTCTCTCTCTCTCTCTCTCTCTCTGTCTCTCTCTCTCTGTCTCTCTCTCTCTCTGTCTCTCTCCAATCCTTAGGGTTGAACTCAGGGCCTGATCTACTTTTGCTCAAGGTTAGCACTCTACCATTTGAACCACAGTGCTGCTTCTGGCTTGCTCTTTTCACGTAGTATTGAGGAATCTAACCCAGGCCTTCATCCTTGATATGTTAGCACTCTACCAGGGAGAACAGAATTATGATACTGCAGATCTTTTGGACTGTCACAATCATGTCACAATCATGAATAAAATGCTCTGAATATCCGATGGATTTTGTAAGAACAGGAGACATACGAGATCTATATGCAGCATGCATCTCATCAGGCTTAGGAGACAGACGCATGTTCTGACACTTAATGAACTCCTCAGTCCTCACCCCTAAGTTGTTACCGTTATTACTAATCAGCTCTGGATTATGTGTAGAGCTCAAATTTAAAGTTGTTGCTAATCTCACGTTTTCCTCCACTTCGATACTACTTGCAACTGCTACTTCACAAAGACATTCATGTGGACTTTCCTGGCAGGTCTTGAACACATTTTCCATTACCTGGACATCTAAAATGAGTCATAGAAAAAAAGACACAAACATACATGAGATACAAATATTCCTTACTGTAAAGGTAATGACTTTACTTTCCCATCCTAAGTGTTAGATATTTTAAAATATAAAAGTGGAAATTGATTTGTGAGAAATATATGCTTTTCTCCCTAACATATTAAGAAAATGATATTTTACAATGACCAATAATGTTTTTCTGTGTTTTAGTTCTCTTTTTATATCACGGGAAATATTTATTGAAATTACCCAACTATGTATTGCTACAGTTTTAAGCTGAGTACAACCTATAGTATACCTGCAGCTGTATTTTTCAAATACTGTTTTGTTTATACATTGAGGAATAGCTGCCTTTCTTTTATTTTTGAGAAATAATCTAAATATTGTGCTGTTTTGCATCTTTTTAAAACTTTCTTTTCTTTTCTTTTCTTTTTTTTTTGTAGTTCTTAGGCCTCGGAACTGTCCCTGAACACTTCAGCAGAAGACTATAACCTCTATCCTTGAGCTACAGCCCCACTTCCTGTTTTCTAGAGTTAACTACAGATAAGAGTCTCAGGTCCTGAGTAGCAGATAGGATTACCTTACCCAGTTTCAATGCTGTTTGCTTATTAACCATTAAGTGAGGAACACGAATTTTTTCTAGATTCAGCGGCCACAAGTTTGGTTTATATGTCTGTTTGCCTTTGATCCAAGCAAGAACGATTCTTGAGAGTAAGGACTTACACCTAAATCCCTTCAGTTACAACTTCTCACTAAAGTCTCAATTTAGGTATTTGTGGGAATTTTGAAATTTGTTTCTTTCCATTTGAAGTCTTATAAAAATTCCTTTTCTAACACTCCTGTCCCTCAGAACCATGGAAGACCAGAAAATTTCCAGCTCATTGTCTAGTTAATTTTCTTCTGTTGATTGAAACTTTGTTGTTTTTTTTTCCTTCCATTTATGGGTTTGAACTTAGGACCTTACCACTGTCCTTGGGTGTTCTCAAGATTGCAACCCTACCAATGAAGTCATTACTTCTGGGTTTTTCTTTGTATGTGGTAATAAGGAATCAAACCTGTGTCTTTGTGCATGCTAGGCAAGCACTCTATCTTTAGGCTCAATTTCTGGTGGAAAGGTCTGGTTCTGAATACCAGTCTCTTCCTACCAGCAAAAAGATATTATCCTTATCAGAGAATAATGCCCTGACTTATTCCTTGTTTGCTCAATCATTTATAGTCTTAGTTTTGAAGAAATGAAATATCTTTCTTTCTTTCTTTCTTTCTTTCTTTCTTTCTTTCTTTCTTTCTTTCTTCCTTTCCTTCCTTTCCTCTTTCTTCCCTCTTTCTTCCATCTTTCTTTCTTCTTTCTTTCTTTTACTTTCCTTCTTTCTTTCTTCTTTCTTTCATTCTTTCTTCTTTCTTTCTTTCTTTCTTTCTTTCTTTCTTTCTTTCTTTCTTTCTTGTTTTGCAGTCATGGGACTTGAATTCTAGACCTGGCTGTTCTTCCTGAGCTCTTCAGCTCAAGGCTACTGCCCTATGTCTTTAGCCTCAACTCCACTTCTCATTTTCTATTGGTTCATTGGAGAGAAGAGTCTAAGGTGTTTTTGTGATAGGTCAGTCTTTGAACCTTGATTCTCAGATCTCAGCCTCCTAAGTAGCTAGGATTACAGGCATGAGCCACGGGCTCATGGCTTTCTCATTTTATTTTGTTTCACAGTGATTTCTACAGAGAAATCTAACTTTAACTCTACTGCCACATAGAATTCATTATATCACCCTATGATTCTTGGTGCCGGGGGTTTGGGCTAGCATGCACAAAGACCTGGTTCAGTTCCTTGGTTCTACATACAAAGAAAAAGGGAGAAGTGGTGCTATGACTCAAGAAGTAGAGAGCTAGCCTTGAGAAAACCCAAGGACCATGCTCAGGCCCTGAGACCAAGCATAGGATTGGGAAAATAAAATGATTCTTGATTCATTCACAAAGAATTCCATAGGTTCCACACAGGATTTAGGGTAACTAAGGATAGTACATCACAACATGAACTTACCAGTGGGGCTCAGGCTCCAACATCAATATGAAGATGCATTCACTCACCTGTGATATTCTTGTCAGAGGAATTTCCTATCCAGAGTTCTGCACAGTGCTCTAGCTTGTCAATTAATACAGGTTTGGGAACACAGGGCCCTGTAAATTAGAAACAGCAGAGAATTATTGCTTATGCTGTGTCATTATTGCTTTAAGTTCGCAGACAACCTACTCACAAGTTACCTATTAAATCTTTTTTCTTATTTCTCACTGGCTCCATGGTTGACTTTTCCCCAGCTCTGGATTCATTTTGTGTGGCATAAACTTAGCTATCTTGCTCAAGGCTAGAAAAATACCAGTTTGAGTCCCAGCTCCACTTACATGCATAGGTCTTCATGCATGCTAGGCAAGCACTCAACCACAAAGTCAAACACTTGACACTCCACTAACAGTTTGAGGGGTTACTTGGAGTTATAGAGTTTCATGGCAATTTTTATGCCATTGCTGGCTTCAAATTAGAATTCTTAGATTTCATTCTCCTGAATAATTTAAGATTACAGGCATGAAACATTGCACCTAGTGCCAGGTTTCCATTATAAACTCACTGTTTAGTGATTTGTAGATCCTATTTCCACTAATGATATATATTCTATTCTGGATTTTTTATCCACTTACTAATACTGTGAAAGTTTGGAATGTCGTCTCCATTACAGGAAACATAATTTAGAACTGTTGTCAGAGTATCCTGAATGTATCCTGAAGAATGAGTACAAAATTACCTTAGGTTTTCTTTAGAAAGTAATGATACTTCTCAGGGCCTGGAATCTTTCATTTAAATAGTATTGAAAGTTTGATAAACATTCACGTATCTGCAAAATAACAAGGCACTTGGCCTTGCAAATGAATTTGACTTTTGCTCACCTAAGGACACCAGGTTGCTGTAAGTCTCCAGCATTACATCTCTGTACAGGGTCCTCTGAGCATTGTCCAGATGCTGCCACTCCTCCCAGCTGAAATCCACAGCTACATCATCAAATGACACCAGCTTCTGGAATGGCACATTTTCATCAAGTAATTAGCACTGAGTTATAAACACACCATGTCTGGAATTTTATTCTTTTTTTGTTGGAATTTTATTCCTTTACATAAATGTTTAGACTTACATGAAATATTGACCTGAAAAGCTTAGGGATGGTGCCTAGGCCCAGAGTTCAAGTCCCAAGACCCACAAAAAAATAAAAAGGCAAGCCAGGTGTTGGTGGCTCACGCCTGTCATCCTAGCTACTCAGGAGACTGAGATCTGAGGACCATGGTTCAAAGCCAGCCTGGCACAAAATTCCATGAGACTCCTTTTCAATTACCCACCATAAAATGTTTAATGGCTTGTGGCATATCATGGTAGAGCAATTGTGGTATCGACAAAAATACGTCGGGGGAGTAGATTTAGGTCATTAATGGAATTATTCCATTGAAAAGGAACTACATTATATGATGACATATACTGGTACTGTGAGAATATTGCAAAATCTTAGGGTATCAAGTAATAATACTGTGAAGTACACCCAGAATGTTAATGTTCTATGTCTGGCATAATAATCACTTGGGGAAGAAACTTTTTTTTCTTTTTTTTGGCTGGGGGATTTGTAAGGCTTGAACTCTGGGCCTGGGCACTGTTCCTGAGCTATTCAATTCAAGGCTATCACCCTACCTATGAAGCCACAGTGCCATTTCCCATATTCTAGTGGTTAACTGTAGATGAGAGTCTCATAGACTTTCTAATGCCCAGGCTGGCTTTGAACCAAATCTTTAGATATCAGCCTGCTATCTGAGTAGCTAGGATTACAGGTAGAAGTCACTGCACCTGGCAAGAAATTTATTTCTTGCTGTTTTCTACTACAAATTTACTGTATGTTTTACTTTTTCAAAAAGACTGAGGATGACCTTTGTTCTGTATATAAAGGGAAGAGGGGTAGGGAGCTGTGAGCAGAAGAACTGAGGGGCAATACTCAGGGTAGGACAATAGCCTTGAACTAAAGAGCTCACGGCCCAAGGTCCAAGCCCTATGACTTTCCCCACTACCCCACAAAAAAAGGGAAAAAATTGGAGATTGGAGAGGATTTTCTAAAAAGAATATATAGAAATAGTAGTTCAAAATGTAGAAAGAAGTTCAATATTAACAGTCATGAGAAAAATTAAAATTACAATGAAATCATTACTTTAAATATGTTAATATAAATATAGTTTTAAACAAAAAGATCCACATACACACACACAAACACACACACACACACGCATACAAAAAACAACTTTCAAATTCTAACTATTACTGGGAAGGTAGTGAGAAGAAGTAGAACTTTGGAATAGTTCTGCAAGGAATATAAAACAATCAAAAATTGCGTGGAGAGTGCTAAAAAAGTACTAAATATAGAATTACATAGAAATATGGTCCAACACTTCTATTTGTACATTTGTACCTAACGGAAGAGAAAGCAGAGACTAGAACAAATATGTGGAGAATCCATTCACAACTATTAATAATAATCAAAAGATAGAAATATGCAAAAGAATGCATGGAAAAGGAAGAACATTTTACTATATTTTACAGATGAATCTTGATTACAGTAAACTAAAAATACAGCAGTCATAAAGGAAGAGCTAGGGTATGTTTTCCCTTCCAGAGCTTCCAAGGATCAACAAACCCTTAGAGCCAAAAAGCACGATGGTTCCAGAGAATGGAGTAGAGAGGAACAGGAGCTGAATGTTTAATGATTATACATGGAAGATGAAAATTGCTCTAGATGGGTAGAATGAAGAGAGAACTGTGCCCTAAAAAATGGTTATGTAGCCACACAGGATGGGACACACCTATACTCCCTGATCTTGGGAAACTCAAGAAGGATTTCTAGCCATCCTAGATGCATGGAAAGATCTATCATAAAAACTAATGTGGAGGGGCTGGGAGTTTGGCATAGTTGTAGAGTGCTTGTATGAAGACGAAGGTTCAATTCCGCAGTACCACATACACAGAAAAAACCAGAAGTAGTGCTGTGGCTCAAGTAGAAGATCACTAGGCTTGAGGAAAGCTGAAGGAGAGTGCTCAGACCGAGTTCCAGCCAAAGGGCTTGTTTAAAAAAACCAGAAAGCTGAGCATGATGGGGTGGTGGCTCACTTCTATAATCCTAGCTACTCAGGAGGCTGAGATCTGAGGATCAAGGTTTAAAGCCATCCTGGCACAAAAAGACCTGAGACTCTTATCTCCAATTTACCTTTAGAAAATGGGAAGTGGGGCTTGGCACCAGGGTAAGGTGATAGCCTGGAGCTGAAGAGCTCAGGGATAGTGCCCAGGCTGAGTTCATGATCTATGACTCACCAAAAAAAAAATAATGTGGAAAAATTTGGATTCTGTGAATTTTATCAGGCATATAAATGTATTTTTTTGCTGTTGAAATAACAAATTGTTTGGAAACATTTTAAAAGTTTTTACCTAGAAATGTACACTACAAATGGCATTAATAACAAACACAAAATATGCAAAAGATACAAATTATCACAATATGGGTATCCTGCTTCTGTATCTTTTCACTGACTCCTGTTCAAATGAGTCACATATTCTGAATCATTTCTCCCAGTCGATATATGCCACACATGTTAGCTTGTACTGAACTTCTTGGGAAATCAAAAGCAAATACTAAGCAAATGTGTGTTAGATTTTGTCAACAGTGATATTTCAAATATAAATCCCTACTCATTGCATTATTTAATATCAATGCCGAATCTAACTTACACTGGTAGAATCTTCAATCTTTTGAGAATCTTCAAAAGGGTGTGTAAATATTTAGGATCATTATGTCTTCCTGGAGGAAAGATCCCTTTAGTAGTATGTAGTCACCTTCTTTGTCTTTTCTTACTAATTTTAGTTTGAAGTCTATTGTATCTAATATGAGGATGGATGGCAACTCCAGCCTGTTCATGGGGGCAGTTAGCTTGATAGAGTTTATTCCAACCTCTCACTTTCAAAAGATGATTGTTTTTGGGTAAGATGTGTCTCTTGAAGACAGCAGAACGATGGCTCTTGCTTTTTGATCCAACTAGACAGCCTATGCCGTTTAATTGGAGAATTAAGTCCATTGATATTGAAAGTTAGGATTGAGAGATATTTATTTGTTCCTACCATTTTTAAAAGCTTTTATTAGGGCCTGTGTCTTGACAGTTCTTGTGGTCCTTAGATGGTATGCTGTTTAGGTGTCATTTCTTTCCCTATATTGCATTTATTTTGGTTTTCTATGTATAGAGCATCTTTGAGAATTCTCTGTAGTGTTGGTTTTGTTTCGACATATTGTTGCAGCTTTTCCCTGGAATGGAATGTTTTTATTGTTCCCTCAGTTATGAATGAGACCTTAGCTGGCTACAATATTCTTGGTTGGTAGTTATTTGATTTAAGGGCATGACATATATGCTTCCAGTCACTTCGTGCTTGCATGGTCTCTGCTGAGAAATCTGAGGTTATTCTGATTGGTTTGCCTTTATAGGTTACTGATCCCTTTTCCCTGGCTGCCTTTAGGATTGTCTCTTTCGTTTCTATTAATCCAGTTCGGATCGCAATGTGGCGGTGGGATGTTCTTTTCTGGTCAGGTCTGTTTGGGGTTCTAAAAGCTTCTCGTATCTGGATGGGCCTGCCCTTCTGGGTATTTGGGAAATTCTCTGAGATGATTCCCTAAAGTATATTTCCAACACCATTGACCTCTTTATCCACGCCCTCCTCAATACTAACTAGCCTTAAATTAGGCTTCCTAATTGTATCTTGGAACTCCTGAAGCGCTCTCTCAATTTTCCTAGATTTGGATTGACTCATTTTCTGTTCTTTCTCTATAATAACTAAATTATCTTCGGCCCCGGAAATTCTCTCCTCTGCATTGTCTAACCTGTTATCAAAGCTATCTACTTTATTTTTCATCGCCCTTGCTTCTAATTGCTCACTTTTGATGCCTTGCATCTCTTGTTTTAGATCATGTATAGATTTCTTTATCTCCTTGATTTCCTTTTGAGTGGTTAGCTCAGTAGCTTTATTTTCTTTGGACATTTGCTGGAGTTTGGTCACGTTTTTACTTGTGGATTCTATGAATTCATCCATCTTTCTTTGAAAAACCTTTATTATGGCCTCCTTTATGGCTTCTTCTTTTCCACTTATCACCTTGTTTATGCTTTCCTCTTGTTCAGCTATGGCTTCCTCCATTATCTCTTTGTTTATATTTTCACATTTTCCATTAAGGATGTTTATCAATTGCATTTGTATAGCACTTGGAAGACTCTCCTCTAGGTGTGCCAGTGACTGTTCCATTGTCTGTTTACATTGGGTGGGGGATGTTGTTTCTTGATTTGACATTTTTCTTGAGTTTCTTGTTCTGCCCATTTGAAAATGGTAGCAAGATTACTACTAAATAAGATTATAGTTTTTCAGATATAACCAACCTAGACCTCTGTAGCTGGCAGACACTAGATGTTCACAAGTTTTGATTGGTATTATCACTCTTTCTTTTTGTGCACTTACAGACCAGTCTAATACAACCACTGATAAGCGATTTATACCCAAAACAATAAGCCTCTCAATCCAATCTCTATTGTCTTTAAGTCCCTCTGAGCCTAGAGAATAATTAACCACCTACAATATTGCTCAACAGCCATCAAGTGTAGATCCGTGCAGTATAAGGGTTGAAAGACGAGCTGAGGTCCAGAGATAGAATAAAAGGATGAGAGAGGTCAGGGGAGGTACAAGAGGATTAACGTAGGAGTGTAAGTATATTGTAGTAATGAAGAAAAGGTATAGCATAAGGACAACTGACCTAAATTGGTAAGTAGGTAGCATATTTGAGTACAAAGTTTGAAATGTATTAGAAAAAAACCTATGTGTTGCTGCACGACTAGCTCTTAGACAACCAGTGGCCTCACAGTGGACCATGGGATGGATCTGTTTTTCTTGTCTACGTTGAGGGAAAGGGGTATTTCACAAGATGGAGAAGCGAAGATTTCAGAAGCCAATGCTGTGAGTGAATTAGCCTGTAAAAAGCATTTTTATTTTCTTTTAATTTTCTGCCAGTCTTGGGGCTGAAATTCAGGGCCTGAGCACTGTCTTCGGGTTTTCTCAAGTCTAGCCCTCTGCCACTTGTGCCACAGTGCCACATCTAGATTTTCTATCTATGTGATACTGAGCAATCAAACCCAGATCTTCATGGATGGTAGGCAAGCACTCTACCACTATGCCAAACTCTCAACCCTGACATAGTAATTATAAAGTCATCATCATCATATCAAAATATCCTTTCTCTTACAAAGAATGAACACTTACCTATGTGTGTAATGCTTTTTTTAAAATTTCACTAATTCTTCTGTGTTTTTCCATCTTGCATTTTTTACACATGACAGGAAAAAATTCATTAGGATACAGAAACCTAATAATATCCTAGTAGATTGACGTCAAAAATATGTGCAAGATGCCCTGTGTGTTTGACCTAGTGGTAGAGTCCTTGGCTACCACGCAAAAAGCCTCAGGTTTGATTCCTCATTACCACATACATAGAAAATGCTGCAAGTGGTGCTGTGGCTCGGTGGGACACCTAAAGCCTAAAGAAAGCCCAAGAACAATGTTAACACTCTGAAGTCAAGTCCCCAGACTAGCAAAAACAAAAAAAATCGACAAGGGGCAAAATGCAGGCAGAGAAGGCACTGTGAAGCAAATGTTTTGTAAAGGATGAGGGCAATATTGACCCTTAAGTTTGGATCTTACCTAAGAAAGGCTCCTTGAGCCTGAGACCAGACTGGTAGTTGGGCCTAGTGTAGACATTGGGAATGGACAAATAAGGTGTGCTGTTTATTACATCCACATGTATATTGTGAGATTGGAGGAGAGATTCAAACTCCAGTATGTCTTTGGTGAGGTCTTCTGTGAGCAAGGATCTTTGGTCATTGGGCCCTGAAAGGTGACCCTGCCTCCCTCACAATGGAACAGAATATGGAACCCTGGTAACCAAGCCACTGTAACTAACAACCAGCTCAAGCCAGCTCACTTGGCCTGTGGCTCAGGAGGAAGAAAGATGTTGCTGTGCTGTTGCCAAAGGTCAGGAATCTCGAGTCTCAGGCATGGAAGTTGTGGATGTCTTACTCGAAGATGTACATGCTAGATCTTTGCCAAGCCACAAATCCAGTATAAGAGTCCTTTCTCTAAGAAGAACGCCAGAAAAATCCAGGGCAACCAGATAAGGTATATTTCTAAGAAGAAATGTATTTGACCCCATCATCCTCCCCACACACTACAACTTTCTTTTTTTTTTAATTTTTTTTATTGTAATTAGTAAAAGGGTTACATGATATTTGCCAGGTAGAAGGTGCATTAATTCACATACATTGATACCCTTTCACATGTCTTGGTACCCATTCCCCTCCAACCCCACACGCCCCACCCGTCTTGGTTTTCCCCCCTTGCCTATCAAATTTCAAATATCCAAATACAAATAAATTCAATATATCAGATAACAAAGTGAGATACTATACCAATATGGGATAACCAAGGGACAGCAAAGGAGATGAGAGACAACATAGTACATTAAGGACAACAATCCTTCATTATATGGCATTTGTTTCAATATCCTGGAGGTCCTTTCAATTAGCTTCACATTATATGGCCTTATATATGGCCTTTTGCTCTATTGCAAATCTCTGCTAGTAGAGCCCAAGGTTTCTACTGATTATGACGAATGAGGGAAACCACTGAGCCTAAGTTCCTTTGAGTCTGGCTTACTTCACTTAATATGATTTGTTCTAAGTCTTTCCGTTTCCTAACAAATGGGGCGATGTCATTCTTTCTGACAGCAGCATAGAATTCCATTGTGTACAAATACCACAACTTGTTGATCCACTCATCAACTGAGGGACATCTGGGTTGGTTCCATATCTTTGCTATGGTGAAGAGCGCTGCAATGAACATTGTTGTGCTAGTGGGTTTAGTATGCCCTTGTTTCTGGATTGTTGGGTAAATGCCAAGTAGTGGAATTGCTGGGTCATAGGGGAGTTCTATGTTTAGCCTTTTGAGGCACTGCCACACTGCTTTCCATTGTGGTTGAACGAGTTTGCACTCCCACCAACAGTGTAGTAGTGATCCCTCCTGGCCACATCCCCTCCAGCATCTGTTGTCATTCGTTTTCCTGATCCTGGCCATTCTAACTGGAGTGAGGTGGAATCTTAGAGTTGTTTTGATTTGCATTTCTTTTATGACCAGAGATGTGGAGCATTTTTTCATGTGTCTATAGGCCATTTTTGTTTCTTCTTCAGAGAAGACTCTCTTTAATCTTTGGCTCATTTTTTAATGTGATGTGTGTTACTTTGGAGGTTAGTTTTGGAGTGATTCAATTTTTTGAGTTGTTGATATATTTTAGATATGAGGCCTTTGTCCGTTGTTTGGTTGGAGCAGATCTTCTCCCACTCTGTAGGCTTCCTGATTAGTTTACTAACTATATCTTTTGCCATACAAAATCTCTGCAGTTTAATGCAGTCCCACTTATCCAGCCTTTCTCTGATTTGTTGTGATTCTTGGTCCTTATTAAGAAAGTTTTGACCTCTGCAGAGGAGGCCTAGTGCATCTCCTATTACTTCCTGTAGAGTTTTCCATGTCTCAGCTTTTACCTCCCGGTCTTTGATCCATTTGGAGTTAATTCTAGTGCAAGGTGACAAAGAAGGATCCAGCTTTAGTTTTCTGCAGGTGCTTAACCAGTTCTGCCAGCACAACTTGTTGAAGAGGCTATGTTTCTTCCATTCTATTTTTTGGCTCCCTTGTCAAAGATTAGGTGGCCATAGGTCTGTGGTTTAATATCTGGGTCCACAGTCTATTCCATTGGACTTCAGGCCTGTTCTTGTGCCAGTACCAAGCTGTTTTGAGAATTATAGCTCTGTAATAAAGTCTAAAGTTTGGAGTTGAAATTCCTCCAGCGCTGTTCTTTCTGCTAAGAAGTGTTTTTGCTTACGGGGTCTTTTATTATTCCATATGAAATTTTGAATTGCCTCTTCTATTTCTTTAAAGAATGACAATGGGATGTTGATGGGTATTGCACTGAATTTGTAGATAGCCCTTGGCAAGATTGTCATTTTCACAATGCTGTTTCTTCCATTCCAGGAGCAGGGAGTTTTTTCCATTTCTTTAGTTCTGCTTTAATTTCCTTTTTTAGGGTTTTAAAGTTTTCATCTAAATGGTCCTTTACATTCTTAGTTAAGCTAAATCCTAGGTACTTTATTTTCTTTGAGGCTATTGTGAAAGGAGTTTCTTTCCTGATTATTGCCTCGTTCCTCTCACTGTTGGCGTAAAGGAAGGCAGTTGATTTGTGAGGGTTGATTTTATGGCCTGCTACCCTTCCAAAGCTTTGAATCAGCTCAAGGAGCTTGGGACTAGATTCTATAGGATTCTTTAAATACAGAATCTTGTCATCTGTGCGGCGAGCTCCTCGACCAGCGAGGAAGAACGACCACCACTGGAGGATTCTTCTCAAATCATACTTTATTGGAGAGCCTTTGGTTGAAGGGGGAGCAGGAAGCGAAAGGGGCGAGGCATCCAAATGCAGCTGCTTATATAGGGAACAGGAACCCGGGTCGCTCCACCATTGGCTGCCGCCCTACTGCCACAACGAGGTGCCGCGGGATTGGCCAGGGATCATCATGTGATTCGCGCATGCGCATAACTTATGACACGTAGTCGAGCACAGCATTGCCTTATATGGAGTTGTTTACCTCTAAGGAGTCAGAAAACGGGCGCCATCTTATAATGGCGTTTGTCCCGGCTCCCTAGAGCTCCCCCTTTTTGTTTTGAGCATCAGGCAAGAGTAGAGGTCTGTTCTCTGAAGAGAATAAGGACAATGCAAGGCCTCCTCTCCAGGCTCTTTCCCAGAAAGTGACCCGCCAGTCCGATGCCCTTTTTTCAGAGGTGTGAAATTTTGTCATCTACCCACATGCAAGCAGACGTGCTCTTCTCGAGAAAAGGCATCTCCCTTTTCCCAAGTGCAGTGCATACGCCTCTCATCATGTTTGCTCCAGATCTTAAGCTGCATACCTGTCCCTGTGCAATGGGATCTTGTCCCCCGGGGTGCAAAGGCTATGCAGAAAAATAAGGCTCATTTGCCCTTTAAGGCTGAAAGCCATATTTGGGGTGAGGATCCAACTTCCAAGGCGGCTAATGTTTGTGAAAATCATTACCTTATCCCTCTGTGTTTGGGCTTGCAGGCGACAGACCAACCATAGGCAGACCACACATCCTTTTCTTTTCAAGTATACTTAACCAAACTTGGGGGGAGTCATGCATTTCTAATGCTGCAAAAGGTTGTTTTATAATAGCATTATCTCTTTTTCGTTTATAACTCATTTTACATAGCATCCAACACAAAATCCCCAACCCACACATCATTAATCCCAATAAGGGTAAACTTCCAGCCCATTCTTTTACCCAGGAGGACGCCTGTAATATCCAATCAGTAATTTTCCCGAAAAGGGGCCACATTTACCCTGGTTGAATTAACAATCATAATTTCATATCTCAATTGGCTTGTAAGGTTTTCAAAATCATTTGACCTTTGTCCAGTTAATATCTGACCCAACTGCCTTGACAGATTAGCGGTATAAAGACATCGGCAACGTATAATTGTCCAACTGTCTGTCCATGGGAAGAAAAGGTAACTGCAATGATGAATTGGTCGTGAAAAGATACAGGAAAACACGAGCGTCATGCTTCACAGGCATCGGTATTGGAAAGGTCTTCATCAGCGCCCACAAAATCCTCTCCTGGGCCATCACTGGATCTGCTAGTATTACCACCAACATGAGAATGATCTTCATCGTCAGTGCCTTTCTCGGGTTCTCCTTCCACCTTTCGCGTCAATCGCAATGGGACCCAAAGCGGTGTTTCCTGCTCCTGTGGAAAAACACAAACAGCTCCCCTGTATCTCCTTACTACGGGATCCGGTCCGCACCAAGTATTTGTAATAACATCCTTCCATTTAACCATCTCAGTTATAATTTTAGGGTTTTGGGCAGCATGTCTATCTGCTGCTGACTTATCATCACTATTTAAAATTAAAAAATTTAAAGTAAAAAGTGCAAGGGAAAGTCTTTCCCTGGGAGATGCTCCTTCCGCAATTCCCCCTTTTTGTTTTTGAAGTATTTCTTTAAATTTTTGTTGGTTCTTTCCACAATTCCTTGTCCTTGCGGATTGTATGGTAATCCTGTTGTATGGGCTACTTGCATTTGCGCACAAAAGGCGCGGAAACCATGAGAAGTATAGGCAGGGCCATTATCAGTTTTTAAGTGAAGGGGTTTTCCCCAGGCCGCCCAGGCTTCTAAACAATGTACTTTTACATGGGAAACCTTTTCTCCTGCCAAGGGCGTGGCATGTACTATGCCAGAATAGGTATCCACTGAGATATGTAAATATTTTAATTTTCCAAATTCCGCTAAATGAGTAACATCCATTTGCCACAGGGCATTTGGTTTTAAGCCTCTAGGGTTTATCCCCACATTAGTAGAGGGGAGAAAAATCACACAAGACTGACAGGCTTTAACAATATTTCGTGCTTCATGTCTGGTTATATTAAATTTTATTCTAAGAGTATTAGCAGGTACATGATATAACTGATGAAAAGTTTTTGCTGATTCTACAGAATCAATAGCTGTCAAAACCATGGCCCTAACTGCCTGATCTACCTGGGCATTAGCCTTAGCCATGGGACCTGGCAACAAGGTATGAGCTCTCATGTGCCCTATATAAAAGGGATTCTTTCTTGCCAAAATAAGGGATGGAATCTGTAATAATATGTTAGAAACCATGCTGGCCTGCCTAATTGAGGCGGCGACTTCAAGAGAAATAACAGCATTAACAACATATTGTGAATCAGAAAAAAGATGAAAGGGCTCTTCAAATCTTTTAAACACCTCTAGAACCACCAGGCACTCCGTGACCTGGGGAACATCCGGTAGAAAATATAACACGACTGGATTTTGACCTTCCACCACAAAGGCATCCTGACCAGTTTTTGACCCATCAGTATAAATAGTCAAGGCTGTAACCAAAGGCTTCTTAGAGGTAATAATGGGAAAATAAACCAAATTTCTCTCTACAAAGGCAAACAGGGGATGCTTGGGATAATGGTTATCAATAATATTGGGAAAGGCACATAATAAAATTGCCCATATATCCACAGTGGCAGCCAAAGTTTCCACCTGATTCGTGGTATAGGGAATAATTAATTTATCGGTTATTTTAGCAAAATGCATCAAACAATACTTTAGGCCCAATAGGGCTTGAGTTGCAACAAGCTCAGGAAAATATTGAACAGTACTTGCTCCAAGAGAATTACCATGAAGCCACCACAGAGGGCCGTCCTGCCATAAGACCCCTGTAGGATAATTCTTTGTCTTTAAAATACACAACATAAGTAATTGACCTGGATTATAACGACACACTTGAGCCTTAATTATTGCACCTTCAATCCTTTTTAGGGCCGCAAAAGCCTGTGGGGTAAGTTTTCGTGTAGATGTGACATCCGGGTTACCTTCCAAAATGGAAAACAAAGGCAGTAATTCTGCTCGAGGAATGTTTAAATATCCCCGGTTCCAGTTGATGTCTCCCAACAGTTGTTGAAAATCATTGAGTGTCTTTAAGTGGGCAGTCCGAATAGAAATTTTTTGAGGTCGAATAAAGGCAGGAGTAACAATGGCGCCTAAGAATTTTACCACCTTGGATTGTTGTACTTTATCAGGGGCAATAATAAGCCCTCTCTGTTCAAGTAGGGAAACCACCTGTTGATAGGCTCTATGAAGTACCTCAAGAGAGGAAGCAGCTAGCAGGATATCATCCATATAATGAATGATTTTTACCAGGGGAAACTCCTGTCTAACTGACAGCAGGGCCGAATCCACAAACAGTTGACAAATAGTTGGGCTATTAGCCATGCCTTGCGGCAAGACCTTCCACTGATACCGGACATCTGGCTGTTCATGATTAACAGAGGGCAACGTAAAGGCAAAACGTTCTCTATCCTCAGGGCAAAGGGGTATTGAGAAGAAGCACTCTTTAGTGTCTAAGGTCAACACAGGCCAATCTCAGGGCAGCGCCGAAAGTAGAGGAAGTCCTCTTTGGACTGGTCCCATGACCTGCATTTGCGCGTTTACTGCCCTTAAGTCATGTAACAATCTGCACTTGCCAGAAGCCTTTTTAATAATAAAAATGGGTGTGTTCCAGGGAGATACAGAGGGCTCAACGTGTCCCAATTTTAACTGTTCCTCAACTAAATTTTTTGCAGCTTCCAATTTTTCTTGTGAAAGGGGCCACTGGGGCACCCACACCGATTTCTGAGTCAACCAGGGTATGGGTACCGCATTATTGTTGGAAGCTTTTGTTTCAGTGGCCCCTAGGAAAAACCCAATCCTTTCCTATTAAATTTTGCAACAGGCTCAACGGGTTCTGGGTGTCGCTGAAGACATCTGCCAAGCCCTTGAGTTGGAACATATCCCTGCTGTTTCATGATGTTTTGACTAACTTCTGAATAATTATTAGTCAGTTTAAGTTTTAATTGTTGTTGCACATCCCGTCCCCAAAGATTGACAGGGACGTCGATTACAAACGGTTGGATTGTCCCCTGTTGGACTTCTTCAGTTCTCCACACTAACTCTTTAGCACTGACACAGGGAGTATTAGCATATCCAAGTCCTTGTAAAGTTTGAGAAGATTTTTGTAATGGCCACTGCTTGGGCCAGGCCTTTGATTGAATAATGCTCCGATCGGCTCCGGTATCTACCAGGCCAAGAAAGGACTTTCCCTCTATTTGTAGGGATAGCATGGGTCTCTGGTCCAATTCCATTGACAGGCATACAAGATCAATCCCTGTGGAGCCTAAGCCTGCGGGTCCCCTTTCCTTTTGTAGTGAAAGAAAGTTTTCATGTTTTGAAGGTAAAATTAAAAGCTGGGCAATCCTATCTCCCGGGGCTATAGAGATTACTCCGTAAGGGGAGTGGCACAAAACCTTGATTACTCCTGAATAGTCAGAATCTATAACGCCCGGGAAAATTATTAGTCCTTTTAAGGTGGAGGAGGAGCGCCCTAACACCAATCCCACCGTGCCTCTTTCTAATGGTCCAGTTACATTAGTATCCAATATTTGTACTCCCATGGCTGGAGTTAAGACCAATCCGGAGGAGGCACAGAGGTCCAACCCTGCGGAGCCTGGGGTTGCCCTTCTGGCCGAACTGGCTGCTGTAGGCTGGAAACAGGTGCCGGAGTCTGAAGTGCCCCATAAATTTGAGGGCCCTGGGGACGGGGGCCCCTTGTCCCGTTTTTTGGCTCCTGGCCTGCACTAAGAGAAGGAATGGGCTGTCCATTAATATCTTTTACTGACCTGCATTCATTGGCCCAATGTTTTCTCTTCTTGCACCTAGGACATGTTCCTGGTATCTTTTGAACTCCCTGAGGACCCTGGGGAGCAGTTCTGGGACACTGGTGTTTAAAGTGTCCAAGTTGGCCACATTTGAAGCATCCTTTACCTTTAGAGTCCTTGGCCGCTCGGGTGGCTGACAGTACAGCTGCAGCCAGGCCTGCATTAGTTAATGGCCCCCCTATTTCCCTGCAGGCTTTTACCCATGCTTCCAGGCCCTTTTCCTTGACCGGCACAATAGCTCTCTGACATTCCTTTGTACTTTGCTCAAAAATAATTTGTTGGACAACTGGCATAAAGACTTCAAGATTTCCAAAAACACGCTCCGCCGTTTCGAGCACACGGGCCACAAAATCGGAGAATGGCTCCGTGACAGCTTGAGTAACTTTGGTGAGGCTGCCAGTGACCTGGCCTTTGTTTGGGATTGCCCTCCAGGACTTGTAAAAAACCTCATTTATTTGTTTATAAACATCCCAGGGGAAATTTGTCTGATCGGCAGCCCATTGTCCTTGCCCTAGGAGCATGTCCACGATCCACTCGGGCCGCCCTTCTTGTACATTTACTCTATATTGAGCCTGAGCTCTGTCCATAACTATAGACCTGAAGTCAAGGAACTGTCCATGATTGAGGCATGTCCGGGCGACCTCATACCAATCATTAGGTGTCATAGCATTAACAGTTAGTCTTCTAAGCAAGGCGATGGTATAACTGGCCGTAACTCCATAATTACGTACTGCCTCCATCAAATCCTTTAACTGTTTATAGGAGACTGGTTCAAAGGTCCTCTCCTGAGTAACTGGGTTCTCAAAAACTGGGAACGCAGCTGCCAGGCGGGACCAAGTGCTTCCTTTTATGAAATGACATTTTCCTGCCACCACAGGATAGGGCGGGGGCGCAGAGGGCATGATTCTCTCTTGCTTATTTCCTTTAGACACTCTGGCCAGAAGAGGTCGTCGAACTCCATACCTACCCTCCTCATACCTAGCAACCGCCTCCTCCAAGCCTTCTCCCTCTTTCGGGTCCTGTTCCTCATCTGAATTGTTAGTCACTTCCTCATCTGAGCTGTTTAATTCCTCATTTGAATCATTTAGCTCCTCATCTCTAGACTCCCTTATTTGTAAATGTTGAAACCTGTCTAGATCCGGGTAAAGCTGCCCGGGGAGCGGCTCCATTGCTCTTATGACTTGGTCCTCCTTATCACCCTCCTGCACGGTATCTTGGTAGGGTGCGTCCACCCTCTGTTCTTTGACATAACGTCTCTTTTCTTTATTTTCTTTCCCTTTTCTTTTTGGCCTACCCTTTTCCTCCCCATTTGATTCTGCCTTGGAGAGATTATCCTGGTGCTTCATCAATGTCCTACTGACTTCCTTCACAATCTCTGAGTTGCTGCAACGCAGACAAATGCAACAAAAACACAACAGCAGCACCCACAAAGGAAGGACAACAGCAAGCACCCAGAATTGTACCCCAAAAAACAGCATACCTGGGGATGTCAGCTGATCAGGCTGATACTTACCGACGTCTCCTCTCAGTATGTCGAGTTCTGAATCTTCCTCGGTCCCTCGTTTGTCGTCCTGTCTTCCCAGGGTCCCGGGTCTCGGCACCAGTTGCGGCGAGCTCCTCGACCAGCGAGGAAGAACGACCACCACTCGAGGATACTTCTCAAATCATACTTTATTGGAGAGCCTTTTGATTGAAGGGGGAGCAGGAAGAGAAAGGGGCGAGGCATCAAAAAGCAGCTGCTTATATAGGGAACAGGAACACGGGTCGCTTGACCATTCACTGCCGCCCTACTGCCACAAAGAGGTGCCGCGGGCTTGGCCACGGATCATCATGTGATTTGCACATGCGCATAACTTAGGACACGTAGTCGAGCACAGCATTGCCTTATATGGAGTTGTTTACCTCTAAGGAGTCAAGAAACGGGTGCCATCTTATAATGGCGTTTGTCCCTGCTCCTACAATCTGCAAGGAGGGATAGTTTTATTTCCCCTTTCCCTACTTGGATCCCCTTTATGCTTGCTTCTTGCCTTATTGCACTGCCTAGGAATTCTAGTACTATGTTAAAAAGGAGTGGAGAGAGTGGGCATCGTTGCCTCGTTCCTCATGTTAGAGGGAATGGCTTTAGATTTTCACCATTAAGTATAATACTAGCAGTGGGTTTCTCATACACAGCCTTTATTACATTGAGAAATGTTCCATGGAGTCCTAGTTTCTCCCCATCTTTTAACATAAAGGGGTTTTGGATCTTGTCAAATGCCTTTTCCGCATCTATTGAGACAATCATGTGATTTTTGTCCTTGCTCCTGTTGATGTGTTGAATTATATTAATTGATGTGTGTATGTTGAACCACCTTTGCCTCCCTGTGATGAATCCAGTTTGATCATAGTGTATAATTTTTTGATGAGTTGTTGTAGACGGTTGGCCAGTATTTTGTTGAGAAGTTTTGCATCGATGTTCATCAAAGAAATGGGTCTATAGTTCTCTTTCTTTGATGAATCTCTGTGTGGTTTGGGGATGAGGGATATACTGGCTTCACAGAATGAGTTTGGTAAACAACCTTCATTTTCAATTTCGTGGAAGAGCTTGAGGAGTATTGGTGTGAGCTCTGCTTTGAAGACCTTATAGAATTCAGCTGTGAATCCATCTGGCCCTGGGCTCTTTTTAAGTGGAAGTTGTCTAATTTCCATTTCTATTTCAGAGCTTGAAATAGGCCTATTGAGTTGGGATAGCTATTCTTGGTTCAGTGTGGGTATGTTAATATTGTCTAGGAATTCATCCATTTCTTCTAGAGTCTCAAATTTGTTGGCGTAAAGGATTGAGAAGTATTCTCTCATGTTATTCTGGATCTTGGTAATTTCTGTCGTGATATTACCATTTTCATCTGTGATTTTGTTTATTACGATATGCTCTCTTCTTTTTTTTGGTAAGATTTGCTAAGGGCTTGTCAATTTTGTTAATTCTTTCAAAGAACCATCTCCTTGTTTTGTTGATTCTTTCTATAGTTTTTTGTATTCCAAATCATTTAATTCTGCTTTGATTTTAATAATTTGCTTTCTCCTAATGGGTTTAGGGTTGGTTTGTTGCTCTTTTTCCAGGAGGTTAAAGTGAGACATTAACTAGTTGGTTTGCCATTTTTCCAGCTTGCTGTTGTAGGCACTCAGCACTATAAATTTTCCTCTGAGTACTGCCTTTGTTGTGTCCCTAAGGAGTTGATATTTGTGTGCTCCTTATTGTTAAATTTCATAAACAGTTGGATATCTGTTCTGGTCTCTTCGATTACTCATTGTTTTTCATTCAACAATGTGTTGTTCAGTTTCCATGAGTTACAGGGTTTTTGTTGGTGGAGATATATGTTCAGCTACAATTTGATGCCTTTATGGTGTGAGAGTGTGCATGGAATAATTTCAGTGTTTCTGAATCTGTCCAAGTTTGTTTTATGGCCTAAGATGTGGTCTATTATGGAAAATGTTCCATGTGCTGCTGAGAAAAACATATAATTTGTTGTTACTGGGTGGAATATTCTGCAGATGTCTGTTAGATCTAGTTGGTCTATATAGTTGTTCAGTTCTACGGTTTCTCTGTTGAGTTTTGCCTTGTTGATCTGTCCATACGTGAGAGTGGTGTGTTAAACTCACCAACAATCACTGTATTTCAATCTATGTATGGTTTCAGTGTAAGTAAAGTTTGCTTGATGAAGTTTGGAGCTCCGGGATTGGGTGTGTAAATATTTAGGATCGTTATGTCATTCTGGAGGAAAGATCCCTTCAGTAGTATGTAGTAACCCTCTTTGTCTTTTCTTACTAACTTTAGTTTGAAGTCTATTGTATCTGATATGAGGATGGCAACTCCAGCCTGTTTATGGGGGCAGTTAGCTTGATAGAGTTTATTCCAACCTCTCACTTTCAAAAGATGATTATTTTTGGGTAAGATGTGTCTCTAGAATACAGCAGAGCGATGGCTCTTGCTTTTTGATCCAACTAGACAGCCTATGCCGTTTAATTGGAGAGTTAAGTCCATTGATATTGAGAGTTAGGATTGAGAGATATTTATTAGTTCCTACCATTTTTGAAAGCTATTAGTAGGGCCTGTGTCTTGACAGTTCTTGTGGTCCTTAGATGGTATGCTGTTTAGGTGCCATTTCTTTCCCTATGTTGCATTTATTTTGGTTTTCTATGTATAGAGCATCTTTGAGAATTCTCTGTAGTGTTGGTTTTGTTTCGACATATTGTTGCAGCTTTTCCTTGGAATGGAATGTTTTTATTGTTCCCTCAGTTATGAATGAGAGCTTAGCTGGCTACAATATTCTTGGTTGGTAGTTATTTGATTTAAGGGCATGACATATATGCTTCCAGTCACTTCGTGCTTGCATGGTCTCTGCTGAGAAATCTGGGGTTATTCTGATTGGTTTGCCTTTATAGGTTACTGATCCCTTTTCCCTGGCTGCCTTTAGGATCTTCCTTTCGTTTCTATTGATCCAGTTTTAGATCATGTATGGATTTCCTTATCTCCTTGATTTCCTTTTGAGTGGTTAGCTCAGTAGCTTTATTTTCTTTGGACATTTGCTGGAGTTTGGTCACGTTTTTACTTGTGGATTCTATGAATCCACCCATCTTTCTTTGAAAAACCTTTATTATGGCCTCCTTTATGGCTTCTTCTTTTTCACTTATCACCTTGTTTATGCTTTCCTCTTGTTCAGCTATGGCTTCCTCCATTATCTCTTTATATTTTCACATTTTTCATTAATGATGTTTATCAATTGCATTTGTGTAGCACTTGGAAGACTCTCCTCAGGTTTGCCAGTGACTTTTCCATTGTCTGTTTACATTGGGTGGGGGATGTTGTTTCTTGATTTGACATTTTTCTTGAGTTTCTTGTTCTGCCCATTAGAAAACGGGAGCAAGATTACTACTAAATACGATTATAGTTTTTCAGATATAACCAACCTACACCTCTGTAGCTGGCAGACACTAGATGTTCACAAGTTTTGATTGGTATTATCACTCTTTCTTTTTGTGCACTTACAGACCAGTCTAATACAACCACTGATAAGCGATTTATACCCAAAACAATAAGCCTCTCAATCCAATCTCTATTGTCTTTAAGTCCCTCTGAGCCTAGAGAATAATTAACCACCTACATATACAATATTGCTCAACAGCCATCAAGTGTAGATCCGAGCAGTATAAGGGTTGAAAGAAGAGCAGAGGTCCAGAGATAGAATAAAAGAATGAGAGAGGTCAGGGGAGGTACAAGAGGATTAACGTAGGAGTGTAAGAATATTGTAGTCATGAAGAAAATGTATAGCATATGGATAACTGACCTAAGTTGGTAAGTAGGTAGCATATTTGAGTACAAAGTTTGGAACATATTAGAATAAAAGTTATGTGTTGCTGCACGACTAGATCTTAGCCCAATCAGTGTCCTCACAGTGGACCATGGGATGGATCTGTTTTTCTTGTCTACGTTGAGGGAAAGGGGTATTTCACAAGATGCAGAAGCGAATATTTCAGAAGCCAAAGCTGTGAGTGAATTAGCTCGTAAAAAGCATTTTTATTTTCTTTTATCTTTCTGCCAGTCTTGGGGCTGGAATTCAGGGCCTGAGCACTGTCCTCGGGTTTTCTCAAGTCTAGCCCTCTGCCACTTGAGCCACAGTGCCATATCTAGATTTTCTATCTATGTGATACTGAGCAATCAATCTCAGATCTTCATGGATGCTAGGCAAGCACTCTACCACTATGCCAAACTCTCAACCTTGACATAGAAATTATAAAGTCATCATCATCATATCAAAATATCCTTTCTCCTACAAAGAATGAACACTTATCTATGTGTGTAATGCTTTTTTTTAAATTTCACTAATTCTTCTGTGTTTTTCCCTCTTGCATTTTTTACACATGACAGCAAAGCTAATCATCAGGAAAAATTGATTAGGATACAGAAACCTAATAATATCCTATTAGATTGACGTCAAAAATATGTGCAAGATGCCCTATGTGTTTGACTTAGTGGTAGAGTCTTTGGCTACCACGCAAAAAGACTCAGGTCTCATTCCTCATTACCACATACATAGAAAACGCTGCAAGTGGTGCTGTGGCTCGGTGGGACACCTAAAGCCTAAAGAAAGCCCAAGAACAATGTTCACACTCTGAGGTCAAGTCCCAAGACTAGCAAAAACAAAAAAAATTCGACAAGGGGCAAAATGCAGGCAGAGAAGGCACTGTGAAGCAAATGTTTTGTAAAGGATGAGGGCAATATCGACCCTTAAGTTTGGATCTTACCTAAGAAAGGCTCCTTGAGCCTGAGAGCAGACTGGTAGTTGGGCCTAGAGGAAGACATTGGGATTGGACAAATAAGGTGTGCTGTTTACTACATCCACATGTATATTGTGAGATTGGAGGAGAGATTCAGCCTCCACTATGTCTTTGGTGAGGTCTTCTGTGAGCAAGGATCTTTGGTCATTGGGCCCTGAAAGGTGACCCTGCCTCCCTCACAATGGAACAGAATATGGAACCCTGGTAACCAAGCCACTGTAACTAACAACCAGCTCAAGCCAGCTCACTTGGCCTGTGGCTCAGGAGGAAGAAAGATGTTGTTGTGCTGTTGCCAAAGGTCTGGAAACTCGAGTCTCAGGCATGGAAGTTGTGGATGTCTTACTCGAAGATGTACATGCTAGATCTTTCCCAAGCCACAAATCCAGTATAACAGGCCTTTCTCTAAGAAGAAGGCCAGGAAAATCCAGGGCAACCAGATGAGGTAAATTTCTTAGAAGAAATGTGTTTGACCCCATCATCCTCCCCACACACTACAACATTTTTTTCATTTTTTATTGTAATTAGTAAAAGGGTTACATGATATTTGCCAGATAGAAGGTGCATTAATTCACATACATTGATACCCTTTCCCATGTCTTGGTACCCATTCCCCTCCAAACCCACACCCCCCACCAGTCTCGGTTTTCCCCCCTTCCCTATCAAATTTCAAATATCCAAATACAAATAAATTCAATATATCAGATAACAAAGTGAGATACTATACCAATATGGGATAACCAAGGGACAGCAAAGGAGATGAGAGACAACATAGTACATTAAGGACAACAATCCTTCATTATATGGCATTTGTTTCAATATCCTGGAGGTCCTTTCAATTAGCTTCACATTATATGGCCTTATATATGGCCTTTTGCTCTATTGCAAATCTCTGCTAGTAGAGCCCATGGTTTCTACTGATTATGACAAATGAGGGAAACCACTGAGCCTAAGTTCCTTTGAGTCTGGCTTACTTCACTTAATATGATTTGTTCTAAGACTTTCCATATCCTAACAAATGGGGCGATGTCATTCTTTCTGACAGCAGCATAGAATTCCATTGTGTACAAATACCACAACTTGTTGATCCACTCATCAACTGAGGGACATCTGGGTTGGTTCCATATCTTTGCTATGGTGAATTGCGCTGCAATGAACATTATTGTGCTAGTGGGTTTAGTATGCCCTTGTTTCTGGATTGTTGGGTAAATGCCAAGTGGTGGAATTGCTGGGTCATAGGGGAGTTCTATGTTTAGCCTTTTGAGGCACTGCCACACTGCTTTCCATAGTGGTTGAATGAGTTTGCACTACCACCAACAGTGTAGTAGTGATCCCTCCTGGCCACATCCCCTCCAGCATCTGTTGTCATTCGTTTTCCTGATCCTGGCCATTCTAACTGGAGTGAGGTGGAATCTTAGAGTTCTTTTGATATGCAATTCTTTTATGACCAGAGATGTGGAGCATTTCTTCATGTGTCTATAGGCCATTTTTGTTTCTTCTTCAGAGAAGACTCTCTTTAATCTTTGGCTCATTTTTTAATGTGATGGGTGTTACTTTAGAGGTTAGTTTTGGAGTGATTCAATTTTTTTAGTTGTTGATATATTTTAGATATAAGGCCTTTTCCGTTGTTTGGTTGGTGAAGATCTTCTCCCACTCTGTAGGCTTCCTGATTATTTTACTAGCTATATCCGTTGCCATACAAAATCTCTGCAGTTTAATGCAGTCCCACTTATCCAGCCTTTCTCTGATTTGTTGTGATTCTTGATACTTATTAAGAAAGTTTCGACCTGTGCCAAGGAGGCCTAGTGTATCACCTATTCCTTCCTGTAAACTTTTCAGTGTGTCAGTTTTACCTCCAGGTCTTTGATCCATTTGGAGTTAATTCTAGTGCAAGGTGACAAAGAAGGATCCAACTTTAGTTTTCTGCTGGTGCTTAACCAGTTCTGCCATCAGAAGAGGCTATCTTTCTTCCATTCTATTTTTTTGGCTCCCTTGTCAAAGATTAGGTGGCCATATGTCTGTGGTTTAATATCTGGGTCCGCAGTTCTATTCCATTGGACTTCAGGCCGGTTATTGTGCCAATACCAAGCTGTTTTGAGAATTATAGCTCTGTAATAGAGTCTAAAGTTTGGAATTGATATTCCTCCAGCGCTGTTCTTTCTGCTAAGAAGTGTTTTTGCTTACGGGGTCTTTTATTATTCCATATGAAATTTTGAATTGCCCCTTCTATTTCTTTAAAGCATGACATTGGGATGTTGATGGGTATTGCATTGAATTTGTAGATAGCCCTTGGCAAGATTGTCATTTTCACAATGTTGATTCTTCCAATCCAGGAGCATGGGAGGTTTTTCCATGTCCTTAGCTCTGCTTAATTTCCTTTTTTAGGGTTTTAAAGTTTTCATCTAACCGGTCCTTTACATTCTTAGTTAAGCTAATTCCTAGGTACTTTATTTTCTTTGAGGCTATTGTGAAAGGAGTTTCTTTCCTGATTATTGCCTCGTTCCTCTCACTGTTGGCATAAAGGAAGGCAGTTGATTTGTGAGGGTTGATTTTTATGGCCTGCTGCCCTTCCAAAGCTTTGAATCAGCTCAAGGAGCTTGGGAGTAGAGTCTACAGGATTCTTTAAATACAGAATCATGTCATCTGCAAAGAGGGATAGTTTTATTTCCTCTTTCCCTACTTGGATCCCCTTTATGCTTGTTTCTTGCCTTATTGCACTGCCTAGGAAATTTAGTACTATGTTAGAAAGGAGTGGAGAGAGTGGGCATCCTTGTCTCCTTCCTGATTTTAGAGAGATTGGCTTTAGATTTTCACCATTAATTATAATACTAGCAGTGGGTTTCTCATACACAGCCTTTATAACATTGAGAAATGTTCCATGGAGTCCTAGTTTCTCCACATCTTTTAACATAAAGGGGTTTTGGATCTTGTCAAATGCCTTTTCCGCATCTATTGAGACAATCATGTGATTTTTGTCCTTGCTCCTGTTGATGTGTTGAATTATATTAATTGATTTGTGTATGTTGAACCAGCTTTGCCTCCCTGTGATGAATCCAGTTTGATCATAGTGTATAATTTTTTGATGAGTTGTTGTAGACATTTGGCCAGTATTTTGTTGAGAAGTTTTGCATCGATGTTCATCAAAGAAATGGGTCTATAGTTCTCTTTCTTTGATGAATCTCTGTCTGGTTTGGGGATGAGGGATATACTGGCTTCACAGAATGAGTTTGGTAAATAAACTTCATTTTCAATTTCGTTGAAGAGCTTGAGGAGTATTGCTGTAAGCTCTGCTTTGAAGACCTTATAGAATTCAGCTGTGAATCCATCTGGCCCTGGGCTCTTTTTAAGTGGAAGTTGTCTAATTTCCATTTCTATTTCAGAGCTTGAAATAGGCCTGTTGAGTTGGGTTAGCTCTTCTTGGTTCAGTGTGGGTATGTTAATATTGTCTAGGAATTCATCCATTTCTTCTAGATTCTCAAATTTGTTGGCGTAAAGGTTTGAGAAGTATTCCCTCATGATATTCTGGATCTTGGTAATTTCTGTCGTGATATTACCATTTTCATCTGTGATTTTGTTTATTTCGACATGCTCTCTTCTTTTTTTGGTAAGATTTGCTAAGGGCTTGTCAATTTTGTTAATTCTTTCAAAGAACCATCTCCTTGTTTTGCTGATTCTTTCTATAGGTTTTTTTTATTCCAAATCATTTAATTCTGCTTTGATTTTAATAATTTGCTTTCTCCTAATGGGTTTAGGGTTAGTTTGTTACTCTTTTTCCAGGAGGTTAAAGTGAGATATTAACTAGTTGGTTTGCCATTTTTCCAACTTGCTGTTGTAGGCACTCAGCACTATAAATTTTCCTCTGAGTACTGCCTTTGTTGTGTCCCTAATGAGTTGATATTTGTGTGCTCCTTATTGTTAAATTTCATAAACAGTTGGATATCTGTTCTGATCTCTTCGATTACCCATTGTTTTTGATTCAACAATGTGTTGTTCACTCTCCATGAGTTACAGGGTTTTCGTTGGTGGAGATATGTGTTCAGCTCCAATTTGATGCCTTTATGGTCTGAGAGTGTGCATGGAATAATTTCAGTGTTTCTGAATCTGTCCAGGTTTGTTTTATGGGCTAAGATGTGGTCTATTATGGAAAATGTTCCATGTGCTGCTGAGAAAAACGTATAATTTGTTGTTACTCGGTGGAATATTCTGCAGATGACTGTTAGATCTAGTTGGTCTATATAGTTGTTCAGTTCTAAGGTTTCTCTGTTGAGTTTTGCCTTGTTGATCTGTCCATAGGTGAGAGTGGTGTGTTAAACTCACCAACAATCACTGTATTTCAATCTATGTATGGATTCAGTGTAAGTAAAGTTTGCTTGATTAAGTTTGGAGCTCCGGGATTGGGTGTGTAAATATTTAGGATCGTTATGTCTTCCTGGAGGAAAGATCCCTTTAGTAGTATGTAGTCACCTTCTTTGTCTATTCTTACTAATATTAGTTTGAAGTCTATTGTATCTGATATGAGGATGGCAACTCCAGCCTGTTTATGGGGCAGTTAGCTTGATAGAGTTTATTCCAACCTCTCACTTTCAAAAGATGATTGTTTTTGGGTAAGATGTGTCTCTTGAAGACAGCAGAACGATGGCTCTTGCTTTTTGATCCAACTAGACAGCCTATGCCGTTTAATTGGAGAATTAAGTCCATTGATATGGGGAGTTAGGATTGAGAGATATTTATTAGTTCCTACCATTTTTAAAAGCTTTTAGTAGGGCCTGTGTCTTGACAGTTCTTGTGGTCCTTAGATGGTATGCTGTTTAGGTGCCATTTCTTTCCCTATATTGCATTTATTTTGGTTTTCTATGTATAGAGCATCTTTGAGAATTCTCTGTAGTGTTGGTTTTGTTTCGACATATTGTTGCAGCTTTTCCCTGGAATGGAATGTTTTTATTGTTACCTCAGTTATGAATGAGAGCTTAGCTGGCTACAATATTCTTGGTTGGTAGTTATTTGATTTAAGGGCATGACGTATATGCTTCCAGTCACTTCGTGCTTGCATGGTCTCTGCTGAGAAATCTGGGGTTATTCTGATTGGTTTGCCTTTATAGGTTACTGATCCCTTTTCCCTGGCTGCCTTTAGGATCTTTCCTTTCGTTTCTATTGATCCAGTTCGGATCACAATATGGCGGTGGGATGTTCTTTTCTGGTCAGGTCTGTTTGGGGTTCTAAAAGCTTCTCGTATCTGGATGGGCCTGCCCTTCTGGATATTTGGGAAATTCTCTGAGATGATTCCCTGAAGTATATTTCCAATACCATTGACCTCTTTCTCCACGCACTCTTCAATACCAACTAGCCTTAAATTAGGCTTCCTAATTGTATCTTGGACCTCCTGAAGCGCTCTCTCAATTTTCCTAGATTTGGATTGACTCATTTTCTGTTCTTTCTCTATAATAACTAAATTATCTTCAGCCTCGGAAATTCTCTCCTCTGCATTGTCTAACCTGGTATCAAAGCTACCTACTTTATTTTTCATCGCCCTTGCTTCTAATTGCTCACTTTTGATGCCTTGCATCTCTTGTTTTAGATCATGTATGGATTTCTTTATCTCCTTGATTTCCTTTTGAGTGGTTAGCTCAGTAGCTTTATTTTCTTTGGACATTTGCTGGAGTTTGGTCACGTTTTTACTTGTGGATTCTATGAATTCATCCATCTTTCTTTGAAAAACCTTTATTATGGCCTCCTTTATGGCTTCTTCTTTTTCACTTATCACCTTGTTTATGCTTTCCTCTTGTTCAGCTATGGCTTCCTCCATTATCTCTTTATATTTTCACATTTTTCATTAATGATGTTTATCAATTGCATTTGTGTAGCAATTGGAAGTCTCTCCTCAGGCTAGCCAGTGACTGTTCCATTGTCTGTTTACATTGGGTGGGGGATGTTGTTTCTTGATTTGACATTTTTCTTGAGTTTCTTTTTCTGCCCATTTGAAAATGGGAGCAAGATTACTACTAAATACGATTATAGTTTTTCAGATATAATCAACCTACACCTCTGTAGCTGGCAGATACTAGATGTTCACAAGTTTTGATTGGTATTATCACTCTTTCTTTTTGTGCACTTACAGACCAGTCTAATACAACCACTGATAAGCGATTTATACCCAAAACAATAAGCCTCTCAATCCAATCTCTATTGTCTTTAAGTCCCTCTGAGCCTAGAGAATAATTAACCACCTACATATACAATATTGCTCAACAGCCATCAAGTGTAGATCCGTGCAGTATAAGTGTTGAAAGACGAGCAGAGGTCCAGAGATAGAAAAAAAGAATGAGAGAGGTCAGGGGAGGTACAAGAGGATTAACGTAGGAGTGTAAGAATATTGTAGTCATGAAGAAAATGTATAGCATATGGATAACTGACCTAAGTTGGTAAGTAGGTTGCATATTTGAGTACAAAGTTTGGAACATATTAGAATAAAACTTATGTGTTGCTCGTAAAAAGCATTTTTATTTTCTTTTATCTTTCTGCCAGTCTTGGGGCTGGAATTCAGGGCCTGAGCACTGTCCTCGGGTTTTCTCAATCTTGCCCTCTGCCACTTGAGCCACAGTGCCACATCTAGATTTTCTATCTATGTGATACTGAGCAATCAAACCCAGATCTTCATGGATGCTAGGCAAGCACTCTACAACTATGCCAAACTCTCAACCTCGACATAGAAATTATAAAGTCATCATCATCATATCAAAATATCCTTTCTCCTACAAAGAATGAACACTTATCTATGTGTGTAATGCTTTTTTTTAAATTTCACTAATTCTTCTGTGTTTTTCCCTCTTGCATTTTTTACACATGACAGCAAAGCTAATCATCAGGAAAAAATTGATTAGGATACAGAAACCTAATAATATCCTAGTAGATTGACGTCAAAAATATGTGCAAGATGCCCTGTGTGTTTGACTTAGTGGTAGAGTCTTTGGCTACCACGCAAAAAGACTCAGGTCTGATTCCTCATTACCACACACATAGAAAACGCTTCAAGTGGTGCTGTGGCTCGATGGGACAGCTAAAGCCTAAAGAAAGCCCAAGAACAATGTTCACACTCTGAGGTCAAGTCCCAAGACTAGCAAAAACAAAAAAAATTCGACAAGGGGCAAAATGCAGGCAGAGAAGGCACTGTGAAGCAAATGTTTTGTAAAGGATGAGGGCAATATCGACCCTTAAGTTTGGATCTTACCTAAGAAATGCTCCTTGAGCCTGAGACCAGACTGGTAGTTGGGCCTAGAGGAAGACATTGGGATTGGACAAATAAGGTGTGCTGTTTACTACATCCACATGTATATTGTGAGATTGGAGGAGAGATTCAGCCTCCACTATGTCTTTGGTGAGGTCTTCTGTGAGCAAAGATCTTTGGTCATTGGGCCCTGAAAGGTAACCCTGCCTCTCTCACAATGGAACAGAATATGGAACCCTGGTAACCAAGCCACTGTAACTAACAACCAGCTCAAGCCAGCTCACTTGGCCTGTGGCTCAGGAGGAAGAAAGATGTTGCTGTGCTGTTGCCAAAGGTCTGGAAACTCGAGTCTCAGGCATGGAAGTTGTGGATGTCTTACTCGAAAATGTACATGCTAGATCTTTGCCAAGCCACAAATCCAGTATAACAGGCCTTTCTCTAAGAAGAAGGCCCGGAAAATCCAGGGCAACCAGATGAGGTAAATTTCTTAGAAGAAATGTATTTGACCCCATCATCCTCCCCACACACTACCACTTTCTTTTTTTTTTCCTTTTTTTCACATTCATTGATACCCTTTCCCATGTCTTGGTACCCATTCCCCTCCAAACCCACACCCCCCACCTGTCTTTGTTTTCCCCCTTCCCTATCAAATTTCAAATATCCAAATACAAATAAATTCAATATATCAGATAACAAAGTGAGATACTATACCAATATGGGATAAACAAGGGACAGCAAAGGAGATGAGAGACAACATAGTACATTAAGGACAACAGTCATTCATTATATGGCTTTTGTTTCAATATCCTGGAGGTCCTTTCAATTAGCTTCACATTATATGGCCTTATATATGACCTTTTGCTCTATTGCAAATCTCTGCTAGTATAGCCCAAGGTTTCTACTGATTATGACGAATGAGGGAAACCACGGAGCCTAAGTTCCTTTGAGTCTGGCTTACTTCACTTAATATGATTTGTTCTAAGTCTTTCCATTTCCTAACAAATGGGGCGATGTCATTCTTTCTGACAGCAGCATAGAATTCCATTGTGTACAAATACCACAACTTGTTGATCCACTCGTCAACTGAGGGACATCTGGCTTGGTTCCATATCTTTGCTATGGTGAAGAGCGCTGCAATGAACATTGTTGTGCTAGTGGGTTTCGTATGCCCTTGTCTCTGGATTGTTGGGTAAATGCCAGGTAGTGGAATTGCTGGGTCATAGGGGAGTTCTATGTTTAGCCTTTTGAGGCATTGCCACACTGCTTTCCATAGTGGTTGAACGAGTTTGCACTCCCACCAACAGTGTAGTAGTGATCCCTCCTGGCCACATCCCCTCCAGCATCTGTTGTCATTCGTTTTCCTGATCCTGGCCATTCTAACTGGAGTGAGGTGGAATCTTAGAGTTGTTTTGATATGCAATTCTTTTATGACCAGAGATGTGGAGCATTTCTTCATGTGTCTATAGGCCATTTTTGTTTCTTCTTCAGAGAAGACACTCTTTAAGGCTTTGGCCCATTTTTTAATGTGATGGGTGTTACTTTGGAGGTTAGTTTTGGAGTGATTCAATTTTTTGAGTTGCTGATATATTTTAGATATGAGGCCTTTTCCGTTGTTTGGTTGGTGAAGATCTTCTCCCACTCTGTTGGCTTCCTGATTAGTTTACTAGCTATGTCCATTGCCATACAAAAGCTCTGCAGTTTAATGCCGTCCCACTTATCCAGCCTTTCTCTGATTTGTTGTGATTTTTGGTCCTTATTAAGAAAGTTTCGACCTGCGCCAAGGAGGCCTAGTGTATCTCCTATTCCTTCCTGTAAACTTTTCAGTGTGTCAGCTTTTACCTCCAGGTCTTTGATCCATTTGGAGTTAATTCTAGTGCAAGGTGACAAAGAAGGATCCAACTTTAGTTTTCTACTGGTGCTTAACCAGTCTGCCAGCAAAACTTGTTGAAGAGGCTATCTTTTTTCCATTCTATTTTTTTGGCTTCCTTGTCAAAGATTAGTTGGCCATAGGTCTGTGGTTTAATATCTGGGTCCGTAGTTCTATTCCATTGGACTTCAGGTCTGTTCTTGTGCCCGTACCAATGTTTTGAGAATTATAGCTCTGTAATAGAGTCTAAAGTTTGGAATTGAAATTCCTCCAGCGCTGTTCTTTCTGCTGAGAAATGTTTTTGCTATACGGGGTCTTTTATTATTCCATATGAAATGTTGAATTGCCTGTTCTATTTCTTTAAAGAATGACTTTGGGATGTTGATGGGCATTGCATTGAATTTGTAGATAGCCCTTGGCAAGATTCTCATTTTCACAATGTTGATTCTTCCAATCCAGGAGCATGTGAGCTTTTTCCATTTCCTTAGTTCTGCTTTAATTTCCTTTTTTAGGGATTTAAATTTTCATCTAACCGGTCCTTTACATTCTTATTTAAGCTAATTCCTAGGTACTTTATTTTCTTTGAGACTATTTTGAAAGGAGTATCTTTCCTGATTATTGCCTCGTTCCTGTCACTGTTGGCGTAAAGGAAGGCAGTTGATTTGTGAGGGTTAATTTTATGGCCTGCTACCCTTCCAACGCTTTGAATCAGCTCAAGGAGCTTGCAACTAGAGTCTATAGGATTCTTTAAATACAGAATCATGTCATCTGCAAAGAGGGATAGTTTTATTTCCTCTTTCCCTACTTGGATCCCCTTTATGCTTGCTTCTTGCCTTATTGCACTGCCTAGGAATTCTATTACTATGTTAAAAAGGAGTGGAGAGAGTGGGCATCCTGAATGCTACCCCTTAGCAGTTTTATGCAAAGCTTAAGCCTGTGGCATTTTAAGCACAATTCAATGCTCTCTTTTTTGCTGGTTAATTAGAGGTAAAAATCTTATGGAATTTATTGCATGGCTGATTTTGAACTGTAATCCTCAGGTCTCAGCTTATCTTGAGTAGCTAGGATTACAGTACTTTTACAACCTGTATGCTCATACACATCGCTTCTGATCCAAACACTCATTGTTCAATTTAACTAACAAGATGTGAGGAAAGATGATTGACTGTAATTTACTAAATGGGCTTCTAGTGAGTATATATTTCCACTTCCACTCTGAAGCCAGGGAAATGTTTCTGGTACATGTTTCAACTGTCTCTGAAAGAGGAAATAATGTGTGAGTACGTTTGCTAGTATTTCAGATAGGAGATGGACTTTGGTGTTTGGAACCTGTTGGGCAGAGTGAATCAGCTGGGCTGTGATAACAGAGATGATGTTTCATACAGGAATATTTTCATCCCAGACAGACTTAATCCAGATCCTTGGATTTTAGGCCTTGAGTAGATAGAATTACAAGTGTGAGCTTCCACCACCACCTGGTTCATTTTGGAAACCTTAATTGCTTCTCATTTGTTCCTTTCCTTTTTTGGAAGATTGATCTAAGCTGGCTGATTGTGCATCACAATGAAGTGATTGGCCTCATGAATTGCAAATATTTGTTTCATCAGCACGGAATGAATGAAGTTGATCTAAACCTAATAGTATTTTCCTTCTGATAAATAGGGAACTTACTTATATCATTTTTCCTTGCCTTTGCTTTCCCAAAGCAAGCAGCATGTTTCTTAAAACTATACTTCATGAGAATATTATAATTAGAAGCTATCTTCTGCACACTTCAGAATAGTCCTTGCATTTATAAACTTATATTACAATATTAGGTAGAAGAATGGTGACTGTTAGTTTCATAACTATTTCATATGTTTTACTCTTTAAGGCTCATTAACTCAAGAAGTGATTAAATACATTTAGATAATAGTAGAACATAGCTGCTGCTGATTTGATGTGTGTGCAGATGATACACAGATTTATTAGGATTACTCAAAAGTTTTCTTCAAATTTTCAGTAGTAGACTGCTATGCTAACTGGAAGGTGATAGTAATGATGCTGAAATTCTATGAATCAGCTATGAAGCAGAATTTCAGGGCAGAGTATTTGCTAGGGACTTAATTTCTAAGATGCATATCAAGAATATTGAACTATAACACCACATGATGGTGGAGGATTCAGCGTCACATTTTGTTTGTTTTATGCAAGTCCTGGGACTTGAACCCAGGGCCTGGGAACTGTCCTTAAATTTTTTTTTTGCTTCAGGCTAGTGTTCTACCACTTGATCCACAGCTCCACTTCCAGATTTTTGGTAATGAACTGTAAATGAGAATATCATGCAATTTGTTTGGGCTGGATTCAAACCTGATTCTGTGTAGAAAGGATTCCAAGTGTGAGCGCACAGAGCCTGGCTAGTATCATTCATCATTCAAGTCATGGGACTGCAATTCTGCACCTGGGTCTTGTTACTGAGCTTTTCAGCTCAAGACTACTGCCCTATCCCTTGAGCCATAGGGCCACTTCTGGGTTTCTGGTCGTTAATTGGAGATAAGAGTCACATGGACTTCAGTGCCCAAGCTGACTTTGAACTGCTATCCTTGGATCTCAGCCTCTTGAGTAGCTACATTTACAAGTGTGAACCACCATACCCGGCTAAATTATTTTTTAAGTTAATTTGTTTTCTTAAGTCAATATATAGTTGGCATACGGTTTCATAAGTAATGAACACATTTCTTAAGAAAATTGTTATCCCCTCCCTCATTTTTCTCTGTTTTCCTCCCCTCATCCCCCTCTCCACCCAGATTGTTCAGTTCATTTCTGTTTAGTGTCTTCCAAGTATCACTGTTCAATTGGTTCACCCTTTTCCTTTGTTTTTTTTTTTTACCATTTTATTATACCCTCTCCATTCCCCAAATCACATAAACCTATGTACAAGACACAGGGTACCCGAATTCAACACAGTGACTACAGAGAATAAAACTAAAGGGAAAAAAAGAAAAGAGGTAAAAAGCAAAGAAAATGAAAGAACATCACACAGTACCTTTGAATCAACAACACTGAAAAAACAAAACATAAAACCTTGGGCTGAAAAGGAAGCTTGCCTAGCATGTATGAAACCCTGGATTCCATTACTCAGCACCACATAAACAAAAACTGGAAGTGCCACTGTGACTCAGCAGGTAGATTTCTAACGTTCAGCACAGAGTGTCTCCAAGTGACAAAAATCTGTCACATTTAAGTCAGGCTTCAAAACTTTGCTAGGAACCATTTAAGTGATTTGGAAGAAAGTCCAATTTTCAAAAAATCACTAGCCAGGCACTGGAGGGTCATAATTGTCATTCTACTAGCCAGGGAGAAGGTGATTCAAAGCCTTTGCAAGCAAAAAAACGAAAACAAAAAAAACTGTAAGATTCTTCTCTCCACTTATCCACCCAAAAACTAAGTGGAGTTTTGGCTAAAACTGGTACAGCATTAGCCTTGAGGAAAAAGAACTAAGAGACCTTGCCCAGGTCCAAAGTTCAAGCTCCCCACCAAGAAAGAAAAAAAAGGAGTCCAGATACCTTAGTTTCAAAAGTATATCTGGATATCTAAGTAGATTTTTCTGATCTTTCCTCATTCATCTCATGGAACCACATAATCTTGATCCTGATCTGACTAAGAGCCTGCATTGTGCTTAATAAATTCATTCCACATATTCCAGTAGAATCTGGACAGCTAACAGCCACTTACCAATGCTTTATTCTACGTTTAGGCCAGTATGTCTTCATACCATCTACACAGTCAGCTATATCATATTTCCACAAGTAGCATTGAGTGTAGAACACTCAGAACTAAAATAATTGCATAAAGATGTAATAAAACCCCTTGATTCATTAAGAAAATTTCTGTACCACTTAGAGCAAGTACATTAGTGGTATTTACCTCTAGCCTCTTTTTTTAAAAATATTTATTAACATTGAATTTTACATCATATTTCAAATGTCATGTTTAACCAACAAGTATTCAAGAAGGGAATTGCTATACAATCACTGGCACTTAAATTTTAGAATAGAGTAAAAATTAAGCTGAGTCTTGGTATGTCATAGATACAGATTAATCTATAATAAAACACGTCTATAGAGTGTATAGTCTATCCTAGATTTTTATGTCTATGTAGTTATGTTTATATCTCCAAAATTATGTCCAGAACTTTGGGTATCAACTATTCAATCATCGCTCTACTACTGTTTGAAACTAATATCCATATATTAAGGATACCATGTACCTTTTGTTCCTTGGTCTTGACTTATCTCACTCAGCAGGATTCACTCAAATTTCATCCACTACCCCAAAAATGCCATTATTATTTTTTTCTGTGCAGATCTTCTTTTTATGTATTTATTTTTATTGTAATTTATTCGAAGGGTTACATTATATTCACCAGATAGAAGGTGCATTACTTCTCAAACTTTGATACGCCATGTAATGATATGGTCCCCATTTCCCTTCCCCTGCCCCCACTCATGTTCATTTCCCCCCTTCCCTACCCAATTTCAAATAACCAATTAGGCACATATGAAATATCTCAGAAAACAAGGTGAAATGTTGTAACAATATGATATAACCAAGGGATAGCAAAAGAGATAAGAGATCACATAGTTCATTAAGGACAAAAATCACTCATTATATGAGTTTTGTTTCTTCATCTTGGAGGTCCTTACATTTAGTGTCATACTATTTGTCACGATGTCTCTCGATTTTGTTCTATTGCAAATCTCTGGTAGCAGATCCCAAGGTTTCTACTGAATTTGACAAATGAGGGAGACTCTTGGGCCTATGTTCCTTTGAGTTTGGCTTAGTTCATTTAATATGATTTTTTTCCTTTTCGTCCACTTCCCCGAGAATGCCATTATTTTATCTTGTCGGTTGGCTATGTATCATTCCATTTTGTGTGTGTGTGTGTGTGTGTGTGTGTGTGTGTATGTGTGTATGTGTGTGTGTGTGTGTGTGTGTTTGCGTGTATCACATTTTTTGTATTGGGCGTCTGGTTGTTTCCATCATCCAGCCTCATTTTCTACAGTTATTTTTATAGTCTCTTTTTTATTTTCAGGGTAATGTATAGAGGGGTTACGATTACATTTACAGGTACTGGACTGCATTACTTCTCACACATTTATTCCACTCCACATGTTTTTGTCCCCAGTTCCCTCTCCCCTCCCCTTCCCAATCATCTTGTTTCCCCCCTTCCCTTTCCTATTTGACATAAACAAATAAACATATATACAATATGCCAGGGAAAAAATCAGATACAGTAACAATCTGACATTAACCAAAGGGCAAAATAAGAGATGAGAAATAACATAGTAGATTAAGGACAAAAATCACACAAGATTAAGAGCAACGATGACACAAGATATAGCTCTTGTTCCCATATCCTAGAGATCCTTTCATTTAGTCTCATCCTATATGACCTTATATACCTAGGTTTTTGAGTTATTGTAATCCTCTGCTAGGAGAGTCCTAGATGTGAACTAATTATTACAAATGAGGGAAACCATTGAGCTTATGTTTCTTTGGGTCTGGCTTGCTTCACTTAATATGAATTTTTCCAAGTCTTTCCATTTCCTTACAAATGAGGCGATGTCATTCCTTCTGATGGCAGCATAGCATTCCATTGTGTATAAGTACCACATCTTCTTGATTCAGTCATCTACTGAGTGGCATCTGGGTTGGTTTCATATCTTTGCTATGGTAAATAGTGCTGCAATGAGCATCATTGTGCTAGTGGCTTTAGTATGCCCTTTTTTCTGGACAATTGGGTAGATGCCAAGTAGTGGATTTGCTGGATCATAGGGGAGCTCTATGTTCAGTCTTTTGAGGAACCACCACACTGCTTTCCCTAGTGGTTGAACGAGTTTACACTCACACCAACAGTGTAGGTGTGATCCCCCCTGGTCACTTCCCCACCAGTATCTCTTATAAGATTTTTTGATAATGGCCATTCTGACTGGAGTCAGGTGGAATCTCAAAGTTGTTTTGATTTTCATTTCCCTTATTGCTAGAGATATGGAGCATTTCTTCATGTGTCTAAAGCCCATTTTAATTTTTTCTTCAGAGAATACTCTTTAAGTCTTTAGCCCACCTTTTAATAGGATGGTTGTTTCTTTGAAGATTTGTTTGGGAGAGATTCATTTTTTTCAGCTATAGATATATTTTAGATAACTACATATATTTTTGTAGAAAAAAGAATGGAAGCCATCATGCTGGCTCACAACTTAATTTCAGCTACTTAGGAGGCTCAGGGCTTAGGATCACAGGTCAAAGCCAACCAGGGCCCTACAGTGTGTGAGATCAAACTCTGTGAACATACAATGACTGTAAGAGGAATCTCACTGCTTGGAAATGTAGCCTAATGGTAGAGTGTTCACCTAGAATGCATGAAGACCTAGGTTCTATTCACCGGTACCGCATACTCAGAAAAAAGCTAGAAGTGGCGCTGTGTCTCAAGAGGCAGAGCACTCACCTTGGCAAGGGAGTCCAACGAAAATGTCTAGGCCCTGAGTCCAAGCCCTAGAACTGGCAAAAAGAAAAAAAAAGAGCAATCTTACTTAAGTAACAAGGAATGTACCCTATATTTATACAGAGTGAAAAATTCATTAAGAAATTAGAAAATATGTATAAAGTGCATAATTTCTTTTGTGTGTTGGCACTGGGTCTTTAACTGAGTGCTTCAGCTCTATCCCTGACCTTTTCTGCTCAAGGCTAGCACTCTACCAATGCAGCCCCAAATCAACTATCTTCAATTGAGATATAAGCTATGAATATTTCAGGGTGCTTTATGAAAAACATTTTTATAAATTGAAACTTTCAACACAGTCTTATTTTAGTATGAATGTTGAGATGGGAAGAGACAGAAAAAGTGAAATGTTTCCTGATCCCCATAGAGAAGAGACTCAGCAGAACCACTGTGGTCTGCAGGCTTCTTTGTGAGTTTTGTTTGCTTGTTTGATTTTTGTCAATTGTGGGGCTTGAACTCTGGGCCTGGGCAATGTCCCTGAGCTCTTCAGCTCAAGGCTAGTGCTTTAATCTGTGAGCCACAGTGCCACTTCTGTTTTTTCTGGCAGTTAACTGGGTACTTTGGCTGGCTTTAAACTTTGATTCTCAGATCTTAGCTTCCTGAGTAGCTAAGATTATAGGTGTGAGGTACCATCAGCAGGCTGCTGCTCTGTTACTATGCAGGTTCTGGATCAAGAACTTCAAGTTCTTACTTCAATTTTTTCTTCTCTTGCCTGATACTCTGCCATTTGAATGAAGCCCCAGTTCCTGGTCTTTGTTGGTTAATGAGAGATATTATGATTTTCTAATACTCACAGCAATGATTATAAAACCCAGCATTTTACTTACTTGAATAAATTAAGAGACAGGACCTAGTGAGATGGAAAACAAATTTTTTTTTCAAGTTGCTATCCTGTTCTAATGCATAAGTCTGGCTATTGTGCGTACCCACACATATGTATTTTACCACTTTCTACTCTATTTTTGCTTAGCTTAAAACCACCACTGCCCTTCCATAGATTTTGTTGTTGTTGTTTGCGGTGCTTGAACTCTGTGCGTGGGCTGTTCCTCAGATCTTCAGTTCAATGCCAGAGCTCTACTACTTTTGATTTGGCCAGTCCTGGGCTTGAACTCAGGGACTGAGCACTGTCCTTATATTTTCTCAAGGCTAGGGCTCTACCACTTCAGCCTCAGCACCACTTCCAGCATTTTTCTATGTATGTGGTATTGAGGAATTGAACCCAGGCCTTCATGCATGCTAGGCAAGCACTCTACCACTAGGCCAAAATCCCAGCCCAAAATTATTCATCATTACTATTAGCTATCTTCTTTTTTTATTATTGATTCGTCATGGTGCTTGGACTTTGGGCCTGGACACTGTCCCTGAGCTCTTCAGCTCAAGGCTAGCGCCTTCCTCTACAGCTCCATTGTTGGTTTCTGGTAGTTAATTGGTGATGTAAGTCTCACAAACATATGTGTCCAGGCTGGCTTTGGGCTTTGAACCAAGATCCTCTAATCTCAGCCTCCACAGTAGCTAGAATTACACGCTTCAGCCAGCAGTGCCTGACTGTTTGATGTCTCTGTCTCTGTCTCTCTGTCTCTGTCTGTCTCTGTCTGTCTGCCTGTCTGTCTGTCTGTCTCTCTCTCTCTGTCTCTCTGTGTCTCTGTCTGTGTCTGTCTCTCTCTTTGGTTGTAAGACTTTAAATGTGCACCTGGGCAGTGTCCCTGGGCTCTTCAGCTCAAGGCTACAACCTTAAACACCTTGAGCCACAGTGTCACTTCTGGTTTTCTGGTGCTTAAGTGGAAGTAACAGTTTCATGGACTTTAGTGTCTGGCCTGGCTTTGAACTGTGATCCTCAGAACCCAACCTCCTGAGATCATTTCCAGCTTTTTTTTGGTGTAAGTGGTACAGAGTAATTGAACACAGGGCTTTGTGCATACTAGGCAAGCAAACTACCACTAGTGTGCACTCCAGCCTTAGATAAGGGCTTTCTTTTTCTTTTTCCATTTTTCAATCATGGGGCTTGAACTTTAGGACTGGATGTTTACCTTAAGCTCTGCAGTTCAAGGCAAGAGCTTTACCACTTGAGGCACATTGTCATTTTGAATTTTCTGGATTATTTGGAAATAAGATTCTCACAGATTTTTATGCCTGGGCCGTCTTTGAACCTCGATCCTCCAGGGTAGCTAGGATTACCAGGGTGAGCCACCAGTCACGGGCATTAAATTATTATTTTTTGCATGTCTTATGGCTTCAACTCATGGTCAGAGCACTGCCATAGGGCTTGCTCAAGGATTGCACTTTACTTCAGCCAGCCAACTCCCGGTCCAAATAGGCCACTCTTGAAGCTAGAATTACAGAGATCTGCCATAATATTGGCATGTCGTTATCTAATATATAATTTTTCTTCTATTTTTGATGGCTTTACCTTTAACATTATTACACTAAGAATACTGTTTGTTGTATTAATACAGACAGCATGAAACATGATTATGTAAAATAATAAACTGATTAAAAATAGCAAGGTTGGGGACCAGTAGTTTGGCTTGGTGCCACACACCATGGACTGGCAAAAAAGAAGTAGGGTTAGATAAAACAGATTTATTTCCAAATGTGTGGAAAATGGTATGATTTTTTTTGGCTAGTCCTGGGTCTTGAACTGAGGGACCAGGAACTATCCTTGGTCACATTTGTTCAAGGGTGGCACTGTGAAACCTGAGCCACAGTGCCCCATCTGCTTTTTCTGTATATGCAGTGCAGAGGAATTGAAACAAGGTCTTCTTTTATACTAGGCGAGCACCCTACAACTAGGCCACATTCAAAGCCAAAGTAGATTTTTGATGCTGTTGTGGAGTTTTAATTTTCTTAAATATTTGTACAAAGCACAATGAATATATAAACAGACTTGAACTCACAGAACAGAGTCCCACATAATATTACAGTTACTCTGGCACTTCTCCCGATTGACAAAACACATTTCCAGGCATCTGCTCTGTCCTTAAGCTTTGGTAGCTGACTTGTCTTTCCATGCAGGCCTGGCCTGGATCCTGGTGATTCCATGCATTTCATAGTTCCCTGTATATCCAGTAAGGTTGTCTTCTATGGGACCAGACCTGTCTGGTTTTTGGCCCACCCAGGACCTAGGTGTCTGAGGTCTCACATTCTAAGTGGAAAATAAAACACAGTATAATAAGGACTGAAGAACTGCACACCATAATATTAACAATGAGAGTTTAATAGTTAGCAAAGTAAATACAATGAATGCTTGCCAAGAATCATGAGAGCAAGATAAAGAGATGTCTTTTTAGGAAGGGGACAGGGAAGCTCTAAATCCAGACTGGCCTCCAAGTGCCTTAAGACAATAATTCTACTTCAGAGTACTCAGAAGGGTCTCCTTCCTCATGAGAAACAGAATGTCCTTCCTGAGTTAAGAGGGGGATGGATTCTGGTTTGTCGAATGGAGATTGAGTCTCTTTTAGTGAGATGGATGGGTCTGGATATTCTGTGAGGATGGATTCATTTTCCTCCAATGAATCCAGTATTGAGAGTACACTTGCTGCTTCCCATGGGGACATTTTCCATGAGCCCAGCGTGTGCCCCTTCAGCTTTCACAGTAAGTGGAGTGTTACTCTGACTCAGATGGACTGACTCTGGGTGAAGTGTGAAAGGAAACGGAAGGAAATCTGGCTGCTCTTTTTCTTCCTCCATAGTATCTGCAGGTTCAACTGTGTCACACATGGGGATCAGATCAAAAGGTATATCCACAGGACTCTAAACCTGTTTGGTAATTTCTACAGAAGGCCCATGCTTTCTGGAGTGCAGTGATGATTCACTGTCTCCATCAGTCACCAGCTCCATTGGTGGGTTTTTCATCCGGAGTTCAGGATAAGCTCTTCCACGATGACCCAAACCTAAGAATAGAAATAGGTACAGAGTGGACTCTTCAAGTTGAAGTGTCACTCAGCTTCCATGAGGATCTAATGGAGTAACTTGTAGAACTGGAGTTTGGACTGAACACTGAGGAGGTGTAGGGACTTTCTAATGAGTGATTATTCCCGAGTCCTTTCAGAGGACAGACATTACCTGGCTGACACCACCCTTAAAGGGCATTTTGACAAGCTCTGTAGAAGTAAGGGCCAACCAATATCTAGACCACATGGACTTCCTACTCACAGGCTCTGAGGCACCCACACAAGGACTTCTACTTTTTCTTGGTCTTAGTGGTTGCACATTCCTCCAGCTGGTCAAAAAGTATGTGTTTAGAAGAGCAGGTCCAAAGCCGGCATGTGGAGCCTCATATAGAGCTTGAGTTGTGTCAGGGTGTGGAAGTTCTTGAACTCGTAGAAATCACTTTAGTAGAAGTCCATTCACATCGTATAGATGGAACACATGATGTTGTGGGCACATTCGGTACAAGGAAAGTGAGAGCCTTCTCTCTCCATCCTGAGCCTTCTACCAAAGCCCCTTTCTTTCAGGACTCTAATGCTGTGGCTGTCCTGCAGAGATGTGCACTTATGTGCTGGGAGGGGGGTAAGAGACACTCGAGAACAGGATGACTTTTACACCCCACTTCCAGAAGCTTCTGAGAGAGGCCTCTATGCATCTGTCCAAAGTAAACGCACCTTAAATTAACTAAGTAAATGCTCTAAATAAATCAATAAGTGAATGCTCTAAATAAAGAACTAAATGCTCATTCCTCTAATCTTAGCCACCCAGCAGGCTGAGCTTTGAAGATCACAGTGGAAAGCCAGTCTAGTCAGTAAAATTCTAAAGGCACTTGTCTTCAATTAGGCAGCAAAAAGCCAGAACTTGACCTATGACTCAAATGGTACAGTGCTAATTTTTGAACACCAAAGGGATGGCATTTAGACCTGGGTTCAGGTTCAAGTGGCAGCACTGGACCACAAACCAAAATGAAAATGCTTTCAGGTTTTAAGAGGCAAAGCTATCACAATCCCTCCCTGATAGCTCAAAGGTGATTCAGCCCCCAGCGTTTCCTCTGACTCCAGTATTTCACAGGCCTCCGCCATTAGTACTGACACCTCATTTCTTACTGGGAAATTGGATTACCTAGGATGTCACCTAGGTGAGGGCTGCAGTTGGGAGCCACTTACTCATGCCTGAAATCCAGCTTCTCAGTAAGCACACTGTTGAGACTCCAGTAGCTTGTGAGGGAAATGAAATGGCATGGTGTCCCAGTCATAATAAAGTAGTTTGTGCACTTGTATCATGCTTAGCTCCCCTGTGAACACCGCAGTGAACCAAACAGGCTCAGAGAGGAGCCAAGTATTCCAAGACTTGGCCAGGAGGGGTGAGCAAACCTGGGTTTGGAGGGGGAACACTCACTTTTTCAAGAGAATTACCAGCAACTATTACATTGTCCTCCACTATTTGAAATTCTGCAGGAAGTTTCCCACGTAAAAGAGATCACCTTTCTGGTAGGCAGGGATCAGCTTTGTCAGCAGCATCTCCAACAGGCCTTCCTCCAGGATCCATGGGTTACAAGGCTCATTCAGAGTCTGAGCTGACTTACCATCACACTATGTTGGCAAAACAGTGGATATTTCAAATGTAGGAATGGGACCACACTTCACACTGAGGAATTGGAATAGAGTAGATTGGAAATGACACACTCTAATCTGAGTATAGTCACTTGGAAGCACACAAGAAGGTTGTAGTGTGTGGGCAGGATGATGGGTTCAAATAGGTTTCCTCTCAATATACCTCATCTGAGTTGCCCTGGAGTTTCCTGGCATTCTTCCTACAGAAATGCCTGATATACTGGAATTTTGGCTTGGCACTGATCCAGCATGTACTTCTTCAAGTGAGACATCCATATCTCTCATGCCTGAGATCCGAGCCTCCTGACCTTTGCCAACAGCACAGCAGCATCTTTCTGGTTCCTGAGCCACAGGCCAAGGGAGCTGGCTTGAGCTGGTTGTCACATACAGTGGCTTGGTTACCAGGGTTCCATATTCTGTTCCATTGTGAGGGAGGTAGCGTCACATTTCAAGGCCCAATGACCAAAGCTCCTTGCTCACAGAAGACCTCCCCAAAGACATACTGGAGGCTGAATCTCCCTTCCCACCTCACATATGGATGTAGTAAACAGCACACCTTTTGGTTCAAATCCCAAGTCATTAACTATGCGTAAGTGCTAGCCTGGCCTCAGGCTCAAGGAGCCTTTCTTAGGTAAGATTCAAACTTAACTGTCACTATTCCCCTTACCCTTCACAAGACATTTTGCTTCACAGTGCCTTCTCAGCTTGCATTTTGCCTCTTGCACATTTTTTTTGCTAGTCCTGGGACTTGACCTCAGAGCCTGACCATTGTTCTTAGGCTTTCTTTAGGGTATAGCTGTCCCACCAAGCCACAGCACCACTTCCAGCGTTTTCTATGTATATGGTACTGCAGAATCAAACCGGAGTCTTTTTGTGTGGTAGCCAAGCACTCTACAAATAGATGAATCACCCAGGCCATCTTGCACATATTTTTCACTTCAATCTACTAGGACGTTGTTAGGTTTCTGTATCCTAATCTATTTTTCTTCCTGATGAATATCTGTGCTGTCATCTGTAAAAATGCAAGTGGGAAAATCACAGAAGCATTGGTGACATAAAAAAAAGTCTTACAGACATAGATAAGTGTTCATTCTTTGTAGGAGAAAGGATATTTTGATATGATGATGACTATTTATAAATACTTTATCACGGATTAGAGTTTGGCCCAGTGGTAGAGTGCTTGCAAAGCATCCATGAAGATCTAGGTTTGAGTCTTTAATATCACACAGATATAAAAATCCATATGGCAATGTGTCTCAAGTGGCAGAGGGCTAGACTTGGGAAATGCCAAGAGCAGTGCTCAGGCCCTGAGTTCAAGCCCCAGGAATGGCAGAAAAAACAAAAGAAAAGAAAAGAAAAGAAAAGTGCTTTTTACAGGTTATTCACTCACAGCATTTGCCTCTGAATTCTTCGCTTCTGCATCTTGTGACTTATCCCTTTCCCTCAATGTAGACAAGAAAAACAGATTTTATTACTTGCTATCCTGTTGTCCAATCTTTGGATATTAATTCAAAATACAATATTGCCTGAGATATTGTGTGTGTGCATGTGTGTGTGTATCTGCCAATGTGTGCATGCACACATGTGTACAGGGTTTAGGGCTTACTCTTAGGGCCTGTGTGATAACCCTCAGCATCTTTTCCTCAAAGGTTTTGGTCTTTCACTTCTAGCTTATTATAGCTAATTGGAGTTGAGAGATTCACTCAATTACTTGCCCTGTGCATTGGAACCCAGTGCTGGGTTCTCATATTGTTAATTGTAGCTATAGAGATGCCGGAGGTCTGGGGATCCTCGTTAGAATCCACCCCCTGAGAGAAAGTCACTGATAGAAATCTTTATCTTCAGTTAAGCACGAATAAATAAGGCAAAAGTGGAACTGTGGCTCAGTTCCTCTTGTACCAGCCATGAGAAAATTAGTAAATGGCAGCACCTGGTCCCTGAGAGAAATCCTTAGCACTGGTTCAGAAAAAGAAAGAAAATAATGAAAAAAATTAAAACTTGCTGAGGAATCCATAAGGATAAACGTGCCTGTGAATAATCTTGTCATTTCAGATTCCCTCAAGAGCTTATGTCTCTCTATATTTTACAAGTTTTTTTAAAGATATTTACATATTTTCTAACTTTATTAAACAGAGATAGCCATCCACAAAACACAAACAAAAACTCTCACACAGTATACCACCCACCCATAAGTGTCTGGCTATGTATATATGTATAGTCATATGTATTGATCTGTCTCTCTATACTAATATATAAATACATAAACACATGTATTTAGACAAACAGGAAACATACATAGATAGGTCTCAGGCATTTCTAGATTTTGTGCAAGTCTTCTGAGTGCAACTTACCATTGTATTGTTTGTCAAGATAGAGTCCCTCTAACTTTTGGCCAGCTTCTTGTCCTTTGATAATTTTTCTGCCAGGCCTGGGTTTTGATCGATAGGCCTGGATGCTGTCACTGAGCTTGAGCTTCTTGCATTCAGTAGTTTATTGCAGAGAAGGGTCTCATGGAGTTTCTGTCCTGGGCTGGCTTTGAATTGTGATCCTCAGATCTCAAACTCCTGAGTAGCTAGGATGACAGTCTTGAGCTACAAGTACCTGGTTCCTTTGCATCTTTTACCCTTTTTTGCCCCCACCACAGCCATGGTATCTACCTTCCTATGTTCTCTCCACCTGCCTCCAGACAGGGGTCTGACAGACGCTTTTGCTTTCCACCCACTTATTCATGTCCTCCTCTGTATTGGCTGACAGCTAAGACATGCACTCACTTGTCTGGATGCCAAACACAAAGCCATGTGATTGTTTCTCAGTCTGGAACATCCTATCAGATTTATAGCACCACAGAGGGTCAGGTTGATGCTCCTCCAGGGCTTCTTAAATTGTTCTCATATTAATCCACAACACGTTTGTCATCACTTGTCCAGCTAATTCATGGACTGAATCAGCATTCCCTACAAACTTAGATTCCAATACCATGAGGACACTCAAGGGTGCATTAGGAGTGTGACCTGCAGATGGATGTGAGCCTATCTAACTTGGAGGGGATTTCTCCACCACAGGAAATGGAATACAAATTTAGAATCTGCTTTCATGAGGTGACAATCTCTGGCAGATGTTCTTATCAAATGTGGCACTGCCTACTTCCAGCTTAAAACATGGGTTGATGACCCAGCATAACAGAGAATGTATTCACCCAGGCCCAACACATAGGCTGGGACCCTGAACTTTCAGGTAGCATTTGGCTTTGAAGGTCATGAGATCTTAGTCTACAAATGATGAGCCCCCTCCCGTGAGGCATAGCAAACGGAGCCAAAGTGCAACCCAGTTAAGCACCACATCAAGCTTCCCTTCTTCAGTAGGGTATGTTTTGAAAACTGTGCATAGCTTCTGTTTGAAGCCAGTCCAGAAAGCAAAGTCCATGAAACTCTCATTTCCAGTTAACTGCCAAGCAAAAGCCAAAGATAGAGATGAAGCTCAAGAGAGGTAGAGAGCCATCTGAAAAGAATGGTTACACCCTGCAACATCCTCATTATCTGATCTTGAAACCATCTCTGCGTGCATCCCAGCATGCAGCCAGCATCTGGGGGTGACAGTGACCCCTGCGCCCATTGGCAATCTGCACTGTCTCTGACATCTGTAATGTGAACCTCATTCTGTTGGGTTTGTGAAGCGGTGTCAACCCTGCAGAAGGAACCAACTGTGCCCTAACTCCCACTGTCCCCTGGAGCCCCTAGCATTCCCCCATCTGCACCCCTCCTGTGGCTTCTGATCCTAGGGAGCCCTCCTGCCCTGTCCAACACTCACATGAAGTGCATATTTCTTCTCCTGGGGCAACTTCTCCACAGAGAGTACATGACATGCCCACTCTCCAGGCACGGGGAGATCCTGCCAAAGTAGCAAATCAGTGATAAGGACATAAAGTGATGAATAGAATTTTAGATCCTGATGGTAGACAGTCTGCAAACTCCAAGGGAGAATGGAATTGGAGGGGACCAGGGATCAGGATGTGGGCATGGAGCTTCCCTGCCAAGGGGGTGGGGGAAGTCACAGGCTGGGGGATTCACAGGATGATCCATGGGCCCTGTGCAGCTACTGGGTCACCCCCTTCTGCATCTCAGCCTTTGGCTTTGAGCTCTGTGATCATCAAGATGTGCACAGTCTGTACTCTGGCTGGCAGAAGAAAGGACCCTGGGAAGACAATTGTAGACCCTTAGTGAGTGTAGGAAGGGGTAGGCTGGACACCCAGTTCAAGAGGAGCTAAAACTGGAGTCGAGGGGTGTGCAAGGAGTGGGTGTGAGGGTTGTGGGCAGTCACAGTCACGGCAGAGGTGGCTCTGTCTGTGGGGTGAGTGCCTCCCTGCAGGCACAGCACTGGAGATATCAGAGATCCACATGAAAAGGAAAAGCTGGAAATGGCACTATGGTTCAAATGGTAGAGCATCAACCTTGAGCAAAAGAGCTCAGGGACAGTACCCAGGACCTGAGTTCAAGCCTCATGACTGCAAAAGAAAAAGAACCAGGACTATGAGAGGGAACCTGGTACTCTCTTGGTCTAATCAGACACAAGAAGAGGCCAGGATAGACTGTGGAAAAACACAGCGAACATCTTCCCCCAGCTCATCCTGTCCTGCATGCAGGGACAGCCATGTAACTAGGGCTACGGTGAGATCATCTTCACCCCTGTGCTGCCATCTGAATTGTAGGCCTCTGTCCTGGCATGGGGTGTCCTGATGGCTGAGCAGGTGCCCTAACCCTAGATGGAGAGCAGCCACTGACTGTGGTAGCTAAGGAGAGATCTGTTCCATAGCTATCAGGCCATATGAAATTTTGAATTGCCTCTTCTATTTTTTTAAGGAATGACATTGGGATGTTGATGGGTATTGCATTGAATTTGTAGATAGCCGTTCGCAAGACTGTCATGTTCACAATGTTGATTCTTCCAATCCAGGAGCATGGGAGCTTTTTCCATTTCCTTAGTTCTGCTTTAATTTCCTTTTTTAGGGTTTAAAAATTTTTATCTATGTATAGAGCATCTTTGAGAATTCTCTGTAGTGTTGGTTTTGTTTCGACATATTGTTGCAGCTTTTCCCTGGAATGGAATGTTTTTATTGTTCCCTCATTTATGAATGAGAGCTTAGCTGGCTACAGTATTCTTGGTTGGTAGTTATTTGATTTAAGGGCATGACATATATGCTTCCAGTCACTTCGTGCTTGCATGGTCTCTGCTGAGAAATCTCGGGTTATTCTGACTGGTTTGCCTTTATAGGTTACTGATCCCTTTTCCCTGGCTGCCTTTAGGATCTTTTCTTACGTTTCTATTGATCCAGTTCGTATCACAATGTGGCGGTGGGATGTTCTTTTCTGGTCAGGTCTGTTTGGGGTTCTAAAAGCTTCTCGTATCTGGGTGGGCCTGCCCTTCTGGGTATTTGGGAAATTCTCTGAGATGATTCCCTGAAGTATATTTCCAATACCATTGACCTCTTTCTCCACGCCCTCCTCAGTACCAACTAGCCTTAAATTAGGCTTCCTAATTATATCTTGGACCTCCTGAAGCACTCTCTCATATTTCCTAGATTTGGATTGACTCATTTTCTGTTCTTTCTTTATAATACCTAAATTTTCTTCAGCCCCGGAAATTCTCTCCTCTGCATTATCTAACCTGCTATCAAAGCTATCTACTTTATTTTTCATCTCCCTTGCTTCTAATTGCTCACTTTTGATGCCTTACATCTCTTGTTTTAGATCATGTATGGATTTCTTTATCTCCTTGATTTCCTTTTGAGTGGTTAGCTCAGTAGCTTTATTTTCTTTGCACATTTGCTGGAGTTTGGTCACGTATTTACTTCTGGATTCTATGAAATCATCCATCTTTCTTTGAAAAACTTTTATTATGGCATCCTTTATGGCTTCTTCTTTTTCACTTATCACCTTGTTTATGGGTTCCTCTTGTTCAGCTATGGCTTCCTCCATTATCTCTTTCTTTATATTTTCACATTTTCCATTAATGATGTTTATCAATTGCATTTGTGTAGCACTTGGAAGACTCTCCTCTAGGTGTGCCAGTGACTGTTCCATTGTCTGTTTACATTGGGTGGGGGATGTTGTTTCTTGATTTGACATTTCTCTTGAGTTTCTTGTTCAGCCCATTTGAAAATGGGAGCAAGATTATTACTCAATACGATTATAGTTTTTCAGATATAACCAACCTAGACCTCTGTAGCTGGAGACATTAGATGTTCACAAGTTTTGATTGGTATTATCACTCTTTCTTTTTGTGCAGTTACAGACCAGTCTAATACAACCACTGATAAACGATTTACACCCAAAACAATAAGCCTCTCAATCCAATCTCTATTGTCTTCAAATCCCTCTGAGCCTAGAGAATAATTAACCACCTACATATACAGTATTGCTCAACAGCCATCAAGTGTAGATCCGTGTAGTGTAAGGGTTGAAAGACGAGCAGAGTTCCAAGATAGAAAAAAAGAATGAGAGAGGTCAGGGGAGGTACAAGAGGATTAACGTAGGAGTGTAAGAATATTGTAGTAATGACGAAAAGGTATAGCATAAGGATAACTGACCTAAGTTGGTAAGTAGGTAGCATATTTGAGTACAAAGTTTGGAAAGTATTATAATAAAACTTATGTGTTGCTGCACGACTAGCTCTTAGCCCAACCAGTGGCCTCACAGTGGACCATGGGATGGATCTGTTTTTCTTGTCCACGTTGAGGGAAAGGGGTATTTCACAAGGTGCAGAAGCGAAGATTTCAGAAGCAAATGCTGTGAGTGAATTAGCTCGTAAAAAGAATTTTTATTTTTTTTATCTTTCTGCCAGTCTTGGGGCATGAATCGAGGGCTTGAGCACTGTCCTCGGGTTTTCTCAAGTCTAGCCCTCTGCCACTTGAACCACAGTGCCATATCTATATTTTTTATCTATGTGATACTGAGCAATCAAACCCAGATCTTCATGGATGCTAGGCAAGCACTCTACCACTATGCCAAACTCTCAACCCTGACATAGTAATTATAAAGTCATCATCATCATATCAAAATATCCTTTCTCCTACAAAGTATGAACACTTCTCTATGTGTGTAATGCTTTTTTTAAATTTCACTAATTCTTCTGTGTTTTTCCCTCTTGCATTTTTTACACATGACAGCAAAGCTAATCATCAGGAAAAAATTGATTAGGATACAGAAACCTAATAATATCCTAGTGGATTGACGTCAAAAATATGTGCAAGATGCCCTGTGTGTTTGACCTAGTGGTAGAGTCCTTGGCTACCACGCAAAAAGACTCAGGTTTGATTCCTCATTACCACATACATAGAAAACGCTGCAAGTGGTGCTGTGGCTCGATGGGCCAGCTAAAGCCTAAAGAAAGCCCAAGAAAAATGTAATGTTCACACTCTGAGGTCAAGTCCCAAGACTAGCAAAAACAAAATAAAATTCGACAAGGGGCAAAATGCAGGCAGAGAAGGCACTGTGAAGCAAAAGTTTTGTAAAGGATGAGGGCAATATTGACCCTTAAGTTTGGATCTTACCTGAGAAAGGCTCCTTGAGCCTGAGACCAGACTGGTAGTTGGGCCTAGTGGAAGACATTGGGATTGGACAAATAAGGTGTGCTGTTTACTACATCCACATGTATATTGTGAGATTGGAGGAGAGATTCAGCCTCCAGTATGTCTTTGGTGAGGTCTTCTGTGAGCAAGGATCTTTGGTCATTGGGCCCTGAAATGTGTCCCTGCCTCCCTCACAATGGAACAGAATATGGAACCCTGGTAACCAAGCCACTGTAACTAACAACCAACTCAAGCCAGCTCACTTGACCTGTGGCTCAGGAGGAAGAAAGATGTTGCTTTGCTGTTGCCAAAGGTCAGGAAACTCTAGTCTCAGGCATGGATGTTGTGGCTGTCTTACAGGAAGATGTACATGCTAGATCATTGCCGAGCCACAAATATAGTATAACAGGCCTTTCTCTAAGAAGAAGGCCAGGAAAATCCAGGGCAACCAGATGAGGTATATTTTTAAGAAGAAATGTATTTGACCCCATCATCCTCCCCACACACTACAACTTTCCTTTTTTTAAATTTTTTTTATTGTAATTAGTAAAAGGGTTACATGATATTTGCCAGATAGAAGGTGCATTAATTCACATCCATTGATACCCTTTCACATGTCTTGGTACCCAGTTCCCTCCAACCCCACACCCCCCACCCGTCTTGGTTTTCCCCCCTTCCTATCAAATTTCAAATATCCAAATACAAATAAATTCAATATATCAGATAACAAAGTGAGATACTATACCAATATGGGATAACCAAGGGACAGCAAAGGAGATGAGAGACAACATAGTACATTAAGGACAACAATCATTCATTATGTGGCTTTTGTTTCAATATCCTGGAGGTCCTTTCAATTAGCTTCACATTATATGGCCTTATATATGGCCTTTTGCTCTATTGCAAATCTCTGCTACTAGAGTCCAAGGTTTCTACTGATTATGACGAATGAGGGAAACCACTCAGAGTAGGTTCTTTGAGTCTGGCTTACTTCACTTAATATGATTTTTTCTAAGTCTTTCCATTTCCTAACAAATGGGGCAATGTCATTCTTTCTGACAGCAGCATAGAATTCCATTGTGCACAAATACCACAACTTGTTGATCCAGTCATCAACTGAGGGACATCTGGGTTGGTTCCATATTTTTGCTATGTTGAAGAGCGCTGCATTGAACATTGTTGTGCTAGTGGGTTTAGTATGCCCTTGTTTCTGGATGGTTGGGTAAATGCCAAGTAGTGGAATTGCTGGGTCATAGGGGAGTTCTGTGTTTAGCCTTTTGAGGCACTGCCACAATGCTTGCCATAGTGGTTGAACGAGTTTGCACTCCCACCAACATTGTAGTAGTGATCCCTCCTTGCCACATCCCCTCCAGCATCTGTTGTCATTCGTTTTCCTGATCCTGGCCATTCTAACTGGAGTGAGGTGGAATCTTAGAGTTCTTTTGATTTGCATTTCTTTTATGACCAGAGATGTGGAGCATGTCTTCATGTGTCTATAGGCCGTTTTTGTTTCTTCTTCAGAGAAGACTCTCTTTAAGTCTTTGTCCCATTTTTTAATGGGATGGGTGTTACTTTGGAGGTTAGTTTTAGAGTGATTCAATTTTTTGAGTTGTTGATATATTTTAGATATGAGGCCGTTGTCCATTGTTTGGTTGGTGAAGATCTTCTCCCATTCTGTAGGCTTCCTGATTAGTTTACTAGCTATATCCGTTGCCATACAAAAGCTCTGCAGTTTAATGCAGTCCCACTTATCCAGCCTTTCTCTGGTTTGTTGTGATTCATGGTCCTTATTAAGAAAGTTTTCACCTGTGCCAAGGAGGCCTAGTGTATCTCCTATTCCTTCCTGTAAACTTTTCAGTGTGTCAGCTTTTACCTCCAGGTCTTTGATCCATTTGGAGTTAATTCTAATGCAAGGTGACAAAGAAGGATCCAACTTTAGTATTCTGCAGGTGCTTAACCAGTTCTGCCAGCACAACTTGTTGAAGAGGCTATCTTTCTTCCATTCTATTTTTTTGGCTCCCTTGTCAAAGATTAGGTGGCCATAGGTCTGTGGTTTAATATCTGGGTCCGCAGTTCTATTCCATTGGACTTCAGGCCTGTCCTTGTGCCAGTACCAAGCTGTTTTGGGAATTATAGCTCTGTAATAGAGTCTAAAGTTTGGAATTGAAATTCCTCCAGCGCTGTTCTTTCTGCTAAGAAGTGTTTTTGCTATACGGGGTCTTTTATTATTCCATATGAAATTTTGAATTGCCTCTTCTATTTCTTTAAAGAATGACATTGGGATGTTGATGGGTATTGCATTGAATTTGATGATAGCCCTTGGCAAGATTGTGATTTTCACAATGTTGATTCTTCCAATCCAGGAGCATGGGAGGTTTTTCCATTTCCTTAGTTCTCCTTTAATATCCTTTTTTAGGGTTTTAAAGTTTTCATCTAAACGGTCCTTTACATTCTTAGTTAAGCTAATTCCTAGGTACTTTATTTTCTTTGAGGCTATTGTGAAAGGAGTTTCTTTCCTGATTATTGCCTCGTTCCCCTCACTGTTGGCGTGAAGGAAGGCAGTTGATTTGTGAGGGTTGATTTTATGGCCTGCTACCCTTCCAAAGCTTTGAATCAGCTCAAGGAGCTTGGGAGTAGAGTCTATAGGATTCTTTAAATACAGAATCATGTCATCTGCAAAGAGGGATAGTTTTATTTCCTCTTTCCCTACTTGGATCCCCTTTATGCTTGTTTCTTGCCTTATTGCACTGCCTAGGAATTCTAGTACTATGTTATAAACGAGTGGAGAGAGTGGGCATCATTGTCTCCTTCCTGATTTAAAGGGAATGGCTTTACATTTTCACCATTAAGTATAATACTGGCAGTGGGTTTCTCATACACAGCCTTTATTACATTGAGAAATGTTCTATGGATTCCTGGTTTCTCCACATCTTTTAACATAAAGGGGTTTTGGATCTTGTCAAATGCCTTTTCAGCATCTATTGAGACAATCATGTGATTTTTGCCCTTGCTCCTGTTGATGTGTTCAATTGTATGAATTGATTTGTGTGTTTTGAACCAGCTTTGCCTCTCTGTGATGAATCCAGTTTGATCATAATGTATAATTTTTTTGATGTGTTGTTATAGACGGTTGGCCAGTAATTTGTTGAGAAGTTTTGCATCGATGTTCATCAAAGAAATGGGTCTATAGTTCTCTTTCTTTGATGAATCTCTGTCTGGTTTCGGGATGAGGGATATACTGGCTTCATAGAATGCGTTTAGTAAAGAACCTTCATTTTCAATTTCGTAGAAGAGCTTGAGGAGTATTGGTGTGAGCTCTGCTTTGAAGACTTTATAGAATTCAGCTGTGAATCCATCTGGCCCTGGGCTCTTTTTAAGTGGAAGTTGTCTAATTTCCATTTCTATTTCAGAGCTTGAAATAGACTTGTTGATTTGGGGAACTTATTTACATCATTTTTCCTTGCCTTTGCTTTCCCAAAGCAAGCAACATGTTTCTTAGAAACTATACTTCATGAGAATATTATAATTAGAAGCTATCTTCTGCACACTTCAGAATAGTCCTTGCATTTATAAACTTATATTACAATATTAGGTAGAAGAATGGTGACTGTTAGTTTCATAACTATTTCATATGTTTTACTCTTTAAGGCTCATTAACTCAAGAAGGGATTAAATACATTTAGATAATAGTAGAACATAGCTGCTGCTGATTTGATGTGTGTGCAGATGATACACAAATTTATTAGGATTTCTCAAAAGTTTTCTTCAAATTTTCAGTAGTAGACTGCTATGCTAACTGGAATGTGATAGTAATGATGCTGAAATTCTATGAATCAGCTATGAAGCAGAATTTCAGGGGAGAGTATTTGCTAGGGACTTAATTTCTAAGACGCATATCAAGAATATTGAACTATAACACCAAATGATGGAGGACTCAGCGTCACATTTTGTTTGTTTTATGCAAGTCCTGGGACTTGAACCCAGGGCCTGGGAACTGTCCTTAAATGTTTTTTTTTTGCTTCAGGCTAGTGTTCTACCACTTGATCCACAGCTCCACTTCCAGATTTTTGGTAATAAACTGTAAATCAGAATATCATGCAATTTGTTTGGGCTGGATTCAAACCTGATTCTGTGTAGATAGGATTCCAAGTGTGAGTGTACAGAGCCTGGCTAGTATCATTCATCATTCAAATCATGGGACTGCAATTCTGCACCTGGGTCTTGTCACTGAGCTTTTCAGCTCAAGACTACTGCCCTATCCCTTGAGCCATAGGGCCACTTCTGGGTTTCTGGTGGTTAATTGGAGATAAGAGTCACATGGACTTCAGTGCCCAGGCTGACTTTGAACTGCTATCCTTGGATCCCAGCCTCTTGAGTAGCTACATTTACAAGTGTGAGCCACCATACCCGGCTAAATTATTTTTTAAGTTAATTTTTTTTGTTAAGTCAATATATAGTTGGCATACAGTTACATAAGTAATGAACACATTTCTTAAGAAAATTGTTATCCCCTCCTCATTTTTCTCTGTTTTCCTACCCTCAGCCCCCTCTCCACCAAGATTGTTTAGTTCATTTCCGTTGAGTGTCTTCCACGTATCTCTGTTCAATTGGTTCATCCTTTTTCCTTTGTTTTTTTTTTTACCATTTTATTATACCCTCTCCATTCCCCAAATCACATGAACCTATGTACAAGACACAGGGTACCCGAATTCAACACAGTGACTACAGAGAATAAAACTAAAGGGAAAAAGAAGAAAAGAGGTAAAAAGCAAAGAAAATGAAAGAACATCATACAGTACCTTAGAAGCAACAACACTGAAAAAACAAAACATAAAACCTTGGGCTGAAAATGTAGCTTCCCTAGCATGTATGAAACCATGGATTCCATTCCTCAGCACCACATAAACAAAAACTGGAAGTGCCACTGTGACTCAGCTGGTAGATTTCTAACGTTCAGCACAGAGTGTCTCCAAGTGACAAAAATCTGTCACATTTAAGTCAGGCTTCAAAACTTTGCTAGGAACCAGTTACGTGATTTGGTAGAAAGTCCAATTTTCAAAAAATCACTAGCCAGGCGCTGGAGGGTCATAATTGTCATTCTACTAGCCAGGGAGAAGGTGATTCAAAGCCTTTGCAAGCAAAAAAACGAAAACAAAAAAAACTGTAAGATTCTTCTCTCCACTTATCCACCCAAAAACTAAGCGGAGTTGTGGCTAAAACTGGTACAGTATTAGCCTTGAGGAAAAAGAACTAAGAGACCTTGCCCAGGTCCAAAGTTCAAGCTCCCCACCAAGAAAGAAAAAAAAAGGAGTCAAGATACCTTAGTTTCAAAAGTATATCTGGATATCTTAGTAGATTTTTCTGATCTTTCCTCATTCATCTCATGGAACCACATAATCTTGATCCTGATCTGACTAAGAGCCTGCATTGTGCTTAATAAATTCATTCCACATATTCCAGTAGAATCTGGACAGCTAACAGCCACCTACCAATGCTTTATTCTACGTTTAGGCAAGTATGTCTTCATACCATCTACACAGTCAGCTATATCATCTTTCCACAAGTAGCATTGAGTTTAGAACACTCAGAACTAAAATAATTGCATAAAGATGTAATAAAACCCCTTGATTCATTAAGAAAATTTCTGTACCACTTAGAGCAAGACAATAGTGGTATTTACCTCTAGCCACTTTTTTTTAAAAAATTTATTAACATTGAATTTTACATCATATTTCAAATGTCATGTTTAACCAACAAGTATTCAAGAAGGGAATCGCTATACAATCACTGGTACATAGATTTTAGAATATAGTAAAAGGTAAGCTGAGTCTTTGTATGTCATAGATACAGATTAATCTATAATAAAACACATGTCTATAGAGTGTATAGTCTATCCTAGATTTTTATGTCTATGTAGTTATGTTTATATCTCCAAAATTATGTCCAGAACTTTGGGTATCAACTATTCAATCATCGCTCTACTACTGTTTGAAACTAATATCCATATATTAAGGATACCATGTACCTTTTGTTCCTTGGTCTTGACTTATCTCACTCAGCAGGATTCACTCTAATTTCATCCACTACCCCAAAAATGCCATTATTATTTTTTTCTCTGCAGATCTTCTTTTTATGTATTTATTTTTATTGTAATTTATAGAAGGGTTACATTATATTCACCAGATAGAAGGTGCATTACTTCTCAAACTTTGACACCCCATGTAATGATATAGTCCCCATTTCCCTTCCCCTACCCCCACTCATGTTCATTTCCCCCCTTCCCTATCCAATTTCAAATAACCAAGTAGGCACATATGAAATATATCAGAAAACAAGGTGAAATATTGTAACAATATGATATAACCAAGGGATAGCAAAAGAGATAAGAGATCACATAGTTCATTAAGGACAACAATCACTCATTATATGAGTTTTGTTTCTTTATCTTGGAGGTCCTTACATTTAGTGTCATACTATTTGTCACGATGTCTCTAGATTTTGTTCTATTGCAAATCTCTGGTAGCAGAGCCCAAGGTTTCTACTGAATTTGACAAATGAGGGAGACTCTTGGGCCTATGTTCCTTTGAGTTTGGCTTACTTCACTTAATATGATTTTTTTCCTTTTCATCCACTTCCCCGAGAATGCCATTATTTTATCTTGTCGGTTGGCTATGTATCATTCCATTGTGTGTGTGTGTGTGTGTGTGTGTGTGTGTGTGTGTATCACATTTTTTGTAGTAGGGTATCTGGTTGTTTCCATCATCAAGCCTCATTTTCTACAGATATTTTTATAGTCTCTTTTTTATTTTCAGGGTAATGTATAGAGGGGTTACGATTACATTTACAGGTAGTGGACTGCATTACTTCTCACACATTTATTCCACTCCACATGTTTTTGTCCCCAGTTCCCTCTCCCCTCCCCTTCCCAATCATCTTGTTTCCCCCCTTCCCTCTCCTATTTGACATAAACAAATAAACATATATACAATATGCCAGGGAAAAAATCAGATACAGTAACAATCTGACATTAACCAAAGGGCAAAATAAGAGATGAGAAATAACATAGTAGATTAAGGACAAAAATCACACAAGATTAAGAGCAACGATGACACAAGATATAGCTCTTGTTTCCATATCCTAGAGATCCTTTCATTTAGTCTCATCCTATATGACCTTATATACCTAGGTTTTTGAGTTATTGTAATCCTCTGCTAGGAGAGTCCTAGATGTGAACTAATTATTACAAATGAGGGAAACCATTGAGCTTATGTTTCTTTGGGTCTGGCTTGCTTCACTTAATATGAATTTTTCCAAGTCTTTCCATTTCCTTACAAATGGGGCGATGTCATTCCTTCTGATGGCAGCATAGCATTCCATTGTGTATAAGTACCACATCTTCTTGATTCAGTCATCTACTGAGTGGCATCTGGGTTGGTTTCATATCTTTGCTATGGTAAATAGTGCTGCAATGAGCATCATTGTGCTAGTGGCTTTAGTATGCCCATTTTTCTGGACAATTGGGTAGATGCCAAGTAGTGGATTTGCTGGATCATAGGGGAGCTGTATGTTCAGTCTTTTGAGGAACCACCACACTGCTTTCCCTAGTGGTTGAATGAGTTTACACTCACACCAACAGTGTAGGTGTGATTCCCCCCTGGTCTCTTCCGCACCAGTATCTCTTATTAGATTCTTTGATAATGGCCAATCTGACTGGAGTCAGGTGGAATCTCAAAGTTGTTTTGATTTTCATTTCCCTTATTGCTAGAGATATGGAGCATTTCTTCATGTGTCTAAAGCCCATTTTAATTTTTTCTTCAAAGAATACTCTTTTAAGTCTTTAGCCCACCTTTTAATAGGATGGTTGTTTCTTTGAAGATTTGTTTGGGAGAGATTCATTTTTTTCAGCTATAGATATATTTTAGATAACTACATATATTTTGTAGAAAAAAGAATGGAAGCCATCATGCTGGCTCACAACTTAATTTCAGCTAGTTAGGAGGCTCAGGGCTTAGGATCACAGGTCAAAGCCAAGCAGGGCCTACAGTGTGTGAGATCAAACTCTGTGAACATACAATGACTGTAAGAGGAATCTCACTGCCTGGGAATGTAGCCTAATGGTAGAGTGCTCACCTAGAATGCATGAAGACCTAGGTTCTATTCACCGGTACCGCATACTCAGAAAAAAGCTAGAAGTGGCGCTGTGTCTCAAGAGGCAGAGCACTCACCTTGGGCAAGCGAGTCCAATGAAAATGTCTAGGCCCTGAGTCCAAGCCCTACGACTAGCAAAAAGAAAAAAAAAGAGCAATCTTACTTAAGTAACAAGGAATGTATCCTATATTTATACAGAGTGAAAAATTCATTAAGAAATTAGAAAATATATATAAAGTGCATAATTTCTTTTGTGTGTTGGCACTGGGTCTTCAACTGAGTGCTTCAGCTCTATCCCTGACCTTTTCTGCTCAAGGCTAGCACTCTACCAATGCAGCCCCAAATCAACTATCTTCAATTGAGATATAAGCGATGAATATTTCAGGGTGCTTCATGAAAAACATTTTTATAAATTGAAACTTTCAACACAGTCTTATTTTAGTATGAATGTTGAGATGGGAAGAGACAGAAAAAGTGAAAAGTTTCCTGATCCCCATAGAGAAGAGACTCAGCAGAACCACTGTGGTCTGCAGGCTTCTTTGTGAGTTTTGTTTACTTGTTTGATTTTTGTCAATTGTGGGGCTTGAACTCTGGGCCTGGGCACTGTCCCTGAGCTCTTCAGCTCAAGGCTAGTGCTTTAATCTGTGAGCCACAGTGCCACTTCTGGTTTTTCTGGCAGTTAACTGGGTACTTTGGCTGGCTTTAAACTTTGATTCTTAGATCTTAGCCTCCTGAGTAGCTAAGATTATAGGTGTGAGGTACCATCAGCAGGCTGCTGCTCTGTTACTATGCAGGTTCTGGATCAAGAACTTCAAGTTCTTACTTCAATTTTTTCTTCTCTTGCCTGATACTCTGCCATTTGAACGAAGCCCCAGTTCCTGGTCTTTGTTGGTTAATGAGAGATATTGTGATTTTCTAATACTCACAGCAATGATTATAAAACCCAGCATTTTACTTACTTGAATAAATTAAGAGACAGGACCTAGTGAGATGGAAAACAAAATTTTTTTTCAAGTTGCTATCCTGTTCTAATGCATAAGTCTGGCTATTGTGCGTACCCACAAATATGTATTTTACCAGTTTCTATTCTATTTTTGCTTAGCTTAAAACCACCACTGCCCTTCCATAGATTTTGTTGTTGTTGTTTGCTTGAACTCTGTGCCTGGGCTGTTCCTCAGATCTTCAGTTCAATGCCAGAGCTCTACTACTTTTGATTTGGCCAGTCCTGGGCTTGAACTCAGGGACTGAGCACTGTCCTTATATTTTCTCAAGGCTAGGGCTCTACCACTTCAGCGTCGGCACCACTTCCAGCATTTTTCTATGTATGTGGTATTGAGGAATTGAACCCAGGTCTTCGTACATGCTAGGCAAGCACTCTACCACTAGGCCAAACTCCCAGCCCAAAATTATTCATCATTACTATTAGCTATCTTCTTTTTTTATTATTGATTCGTCATGGTGCTTGGACTTTGGGCCTGGACACTGTCCCTGAGCTCTTCAGTTCAAGGCTAGCGCTCTTCCTCTACAGCTCCATTTTTGGTTTCTGGTAGTTAATTGGTGATGTAAGTCTCACAAACATATGTGTCCAGGCTGGTTTGGGGCTTTGAACCAAGATCCTCCAATCTCAGCCTCCACAGTAGCTAGAATTACACGCTTCAGCCAGCAGTCCCTGACTGTTTGATGTCTCTGTCTCTGTATCTCTGTCTCTATCTGTCTCTGTCTGTCTGCCTGTCTCTCTCTGTCTCTCTGTCTCTGTCTCTCTCTGTCTCTCTCTCTGTCTGTCTTCCTCTCCCTCTCTCTCTCTCTCTCTCTCTCTCTCTCTCTCTCTCTCTCTCTCTCTCTCTCTCTCTGTCTTTTGGTTGTAAGACTTTAATTGTACACGTGGGCAGTGTCCCTGGGCTCTTCAGCTCAAGGCTACAACCTTAAACACCTTGAGCCACAGTGTCACTTCTGGTTTTCTGGTGCTTAAGTGGAAGTAACAGTTTCATGGACTTTAGTGTCTGGCCTGGCCTTGAACTGTGATCCTCAGAACCCATCCTTCTGAGATCATTTCCAGCTTTTTTTTTTGGTGTAAGTGGTACAGAGTAATTGAACACAGGGCTTTGTGCATACTAGGCAAGCAGACTACCACTAGTGTGCACTCCAGCCTTAGATAAGGGCTTTCTTTTTCGTTTTCTTTTTTTCACTCATAGGGCTTGAACTCTGGGCCTGAATGTTTACCTTAAGCTCTTCAGCTCAAGGCAAGAGCTCTACCACTTGAGGCACATTGTCATTTTGAATTTTCTGGATTATTTGGAAATAAGATTCTCACAGATTTTTATGCCTGAGCCGTCTTTGAACCTCGATACTCCAGGATAGCTAGGATTACCAGGGTGAGCCACCAGTCACAGGCATTAAATTATTATTTTTTGCATGTCCTGTGGCTTCAACTCATGGCCAGAGCACTGTCCTAGGGCTTGCTCAAGGATAGCACTTTACTTCAGCCAGCCAACTTCCAATCCAAATAGGCCACTCTTGAAGCTAGAATTACAGAGATCTGCCATAATACTGGCATGTTGTTATCTAAGTATCTAATTTTTCTTCTATTTTTGATGTCTTTTCCTTAGGGTACATATTTCCTACATATTTTATGGAAAACTTCCTTCCCACTGGGGCCATAAGTTAAGCCTAGTGGAAGACTTCTTGCCGAGCATGAATGAAGACCCAAGTTCAATTCATCAGCACAATATAGATAAAAAAAAGATAAAGGTGGTGCTGTGGCACATGTGATAGAACTTGAGCCTTAAGAATAAACAAAAACAAAAACAAGGATCGTGCTCAGGTCCTGAGTCTAAGCCCAGTACTGGCAAAAAAAAAATTCTGCCCAAAGTAGACATTTAAACTTATTGTACTTTTCAAAAAAATTGTTGTCAAGGTGATATGCAAAGAGATTGCTGTTACATATGTAATGAGTACATTTCTTGTAAACACTGTTACCCCCTCCCCCCTTTTCTCTTTCCCTTCCCCCCAAGTCATAAATTTCATTTACAACAAATATATATGTATTTTCATTCCTGAAAAAAATAGTTTAAAATGTGTTCAAATAAATGATGTAGGTTGATATATTTATCAAAATGGATTACTTGAACTCTAAAATAAACATTCTAAGTAATTTTTCTCATAAAATTGTAGTAATGCTATAAAACTAATAAAAAAGGAATTTGAGTTATTAATTTCTTATGTTTTACCTTTAACATTATTACACTAAGCATACTGTATATGGTATTAATACAGACAGCATGAAATATGATTATGTAAAAAAATTAAATGATTCAAAATAGTAAGGTTGGGGGCCAGTAGTTTGGCTTGGTGGCAAAAACCCTGGACTTGCAAAAAAGAAGTAGGGTTAGATAAAACAGATTTATTTCCAAATGTGTGGAAAATGGTATGATTTCTTGTTTGTCTACTCCTGGGGCTTGAACTGAGGGACCAGGAACTGTCCTTGGCCACATTTGTTCAAGGGTGGCACTGTGACACCTGAGCCACAGTGCCCCATCTGCTTTTTCTGTGTATGCAGTGCTGAGGAATTGAAACAAGGTCTTCTTGTATACTAGGCGAGCACTCTACAACTAGGCCACATTCAAAGCCAAAGTAGATTTTTGATGCTATTGTGGAGTTTTAATTTTCTTAAATATTTGTACAAAGCACAATGGATATATAAAGAGACTTGAACTCACAGAACAGAGTCCCACATAATATTACAGTTACTCTGGCACTTCTCCCGATTGACAAAACACATTTCCAGGCATCTGCTCTGTCCTTAAGCTTTGGTAGCTGACTTGTCTTTCCATGGAGGCCTGGCCTGAATTCCTGGTGATTTCATGCATTTCATAGTTCCCTGTATATCCAGTAAGGTTGTCTTCTATGGGACCAGACCTGTCTGTTTTTTGGCCCACCCAGGACCTAGGTGTCTGAGGTCTCACATTATAAGTGGAAAATAAAACACAGTATAATAAGGACTGAAGAACTGCACACCATAATATTAACAATGAGAGTTTAATAGTTAGCAAAGTAAATACCATGAATACTTGACAAGAATCATGAGAGCAAGATAAAGAGATGTCTATTTAGGAAGGGGACAGGGAAGCTCTAAATCCAAACTGGCCTCCAAGTTGCCTTCAGACAGGAATCTACTTCAAAGTCCTCAGAAGGGTCTCCTTCCTCATGAGAAACAGAATGTCCTTCCTGAGTTAAGAGGGGGATGGATTCTGGTTTGTCGAATGGAGATTGAGTCTCTTTTAGTGAAATGGATGGGTCTGGATATTCTGTGAGGATGGATTCATTTTCCTCCAATGAATCCAGTATTGAGAGTACACTTGCTGCTTCCCATGGGGACATTTTCCATGAGTCCAGTGTGTGCCCCTTCAGCTTTCACAGTAAGTGGAGTGTTACTCTGACTCAGATGGACTGACTCTGGGTGGAGTGTGAAAGGAAACGGAAGGAAATCTGGCTGCTCTTTTTCTTCCTCCATAGTATCTGCAGGTTCAACTGTGTCACACATGGGGTTCAGAGCAAAAGGTATATCCACAGGACTCTAAACCTGTTTGGTAATTTCTGCAGAGGGCCCATGCTTTCTGGATTGCAGTGATGATTCTCAGTCTCCATCAGTCACCAGCTCCATTGGTGGGTTTTTCATCCGGAGTTCAGGATAAGCTCTTCCACGATGACCCAAACCTAAGAATGGAAATAGGTACAGAGTGGACAGAGTGGACTCTGCAAGTTGAAGTGTCACTCAACTTCCATGAATATCTAATGGAGGAACCTGTAGAACTGGAGTTTGGACTGAACACTGAGGAGGTGTAGGGACTTTCTAATGAGTGATTATTCCCAAGTCCTTTCAGAGGACAGATATTACCTGGCTGACACCACCCATAAAAGGCATTTTGCCAAGCTCTGTAGAAGTAAGGGCCAACCAATATCTAGACCACATGGGCTTCCTACTCACAGGCTCTGAGTCACCCACACCAGGACTTCTACTTTTTCTTGGTCTTACTGGTCGCACATTCCTCCAGCTGGTCAAAAAGTATGTGTTTAGAAGAGCAGGTCCAAAGTCAGCATATAGGGCTTGAGTTGTGTCAGGGTGTGGCAGTTCTTGAACTGGTAGAAATCACTGGGGTAGGAGTCCATTCACATCGTATAGATGGAACACATGATGCTGTGGGCACATTCGGTACAAGGAAAGTGAGAGCCTTCTCTCTCCATCCTGAGCCTTCTACCAAAGCCCGTTTCTTGCAGGACTCTAATGCTGTGGCTGTCCTGCAGAGATGCGCACTTATGTGCTGGGAGGGGGTTAAGAGACACTCGAGAACAGGATGACTTTTACACCCCACTTCCAGAAGCTTCTGAGAGAGGCCTCTATGCATCTGTCCAAAGTAAACGCACCTTAAAGTAACTAAGTAAATGCTCTAAATAAATCAATAAGTGAATGCTCTAAATAAAGAACTAAATGCTCATTCCTCTAATCTTAGCCACCAAGCAGGCTGAGCTCTGAAGATCACAGTGGAAAGCCAGTCTAGTCAGTAAAATTCTAAAGGCACTTGTCTTCAATTAGGCAGCAAAAAGCCAGAACTTGACCTATGACTTAAATGGTACAGTGCTAATTTTTGAACACCAAAGGGATGGCATTTAGACCTGTGTTCAGGTTCAAGTGGCAGCACTGGACCACACACCAAAATGTAAATGCTTTCAGGTTCTAACAGGCAAAGCTATCACAATCCCTCCCTGATGGCTCAAAAGTGATTCAGCCCCCAGCTTTTCCTCTGACTCCAGTATTTCACAGGCCTCCGCCATTAGTATTGACACCTCATTTCTTACTGGGAAATGGGATTTCCTAGGATGTCACCTAGGTGAGGGCTGCAGTTGGGAGCCACTTACTCATGCCTGAAATCCAACTTCTCAGTAAGCACACTGTTGAGACTCCAGTAGCTTGTGAGGGAAATGAAATGGCATGGTGTCCCAGTCATAATAAAGTAGTTTGTGCACTTGTATCATGCTTAGCTCCCCTGTGAACACCCCAGTAAACCAAAAGGCTCAGAGAGGAGCCAAGTATTCCAAGACTTGGCCAGGAGGGGTGAGCAAACCTGGGTTTGGAGGGGGAACACTCACTTTTTCAAGAGAATTTCCAGCAACTACTACATTGTCCTCCACTATTTGAAATTCTGCAGGAAGTTTCCCACATAAAAGAAATCACCTTTCTGATAGGCAGGGATCAGCTTTCTCAGCAGCATCTCCAACAGGCCTTCCTCCATGATCCATAGGTTGCAAGGCTCATTCAGCGTCTGAGCTGACTTACCATCACACTATGTTGGCAAAACAGTGGATATTTCAAACGTAGGAATGGGACCACACTTCACCCTGAGGAATTGGAATAGAGTAGATTGGAAATGACACACTCTAATCTGAGTATAGTCACTTGGAAGCACACAAGAAGGTTGTAGTGTGTGGGCAGGATGATGGGTTCAAATAGGTTTCCTCTCAATATACCTCATCTGAGTTGCCCTGGAGTTTCCTGGCTTTCTTCCTAGAGAAATGCCTGATATACTGGAATTTTGGGTTGGCACTGATCCAGCATGTACTTCTTCAAGTGAGACATCCATATCTCTCATGCCTGAGATCCGAGCCTCCTGACCTTTGGCAACAGCACAGCAACATCTTTCTTCCTCCTGAGCCACAGGCCAAGGGAGCTGGCTTGAGCTGGTTGTCACATACAGTGGCTTGGTTACCAGGGTTCCATATTCTGTTCCATTGTCAGGGAGGTAGCGTCACATTTCAAGGCCCAATGACCAAAGCTCCTTGCTCACAGAAGACCTCCCCAAAGACATACTGGAGGCTGAATCTCCCTTCCCACCTCATATATGGATGTAGTAAACAGCACACCTTTTTGTTCAAATCCCAAGACATTAACTAGGCATAAGTGCTAGCCTGGTCTCAGGCTCAAAGAGCCTTTCTTAGGTAAGATCCAAACTTAACTGTCACTATTCCCCTTACCCTTCACAAGACATTTTGCTTCACAGTGCCTTCTCAGCTTGCATTTTGCCTATTGCACATTTTTTCTGCTAGTCCTGGGACTTGACCTCAGAGCCTGACCATTGTTCTTAGGCTTTCTTTAGGCTATAGCTGTCCCACCAAGCCACAGCACCACTTCCAGCGTTTTCTATGTATATGGTACTGCAGAATCAAACCGGAGTCTTTTTCTGTGGCAGCCAAGCACTCTACAAATAGATGAAACACCCAGGCCATCTTGCAAATATTTTTCACTTCAATCTACTAGGACGTTGTTAGGTTTCTGTATCCTAATCTATTTTTCTTCCTGATGAATATCTGCGCTGTCATCTGTAAAAATGCAAGTGGGAAAATCACAGAAGCATTGGTGACATAAAAAAAAGTCTTACAGACATAGATCAGTGTTCATTCTTTGTAGGAGAAAGGATATTTTGATATGATGATGATGACTATTTATAAATACTTTATCGGGGTTTAGAGTTTGGCCCAGTGGTAGAGTGCTTGCCTAGCATCCATGAAGATCTAGGTTTGAGTCCTTAATATCACACAGATATAAAAATCCATATGGCAATGTGGCTCAAGTGGCAGAGGGCTAGACTTGGGAAAAGCCAAGAGCTTTGCTCAGGCCCCGAGTTCAAGCCCCAGGAATGGCAGAAAAAAAAGAAAAGAAAAGAAAAGAAATGTGCTTTTTACAAGTTATTCACTCATAGCATTTGCCTCTGAATTCTTCGCTTCTGCACCTTGTGACTTATCCCTTTCCCTCAATGTAGACAAGAGAAACAGATTTTATTACTTGCTATCCTGTTGTCCAATCTTTGGATATTAATTCAAAATACAATATTGCCTGAGATATTGTGTGTGTGCATGTGTGTGTGTATCTGCCAATGTGTGCATGCACACATGTGTACAGGGTTTAGGGCTTACTCATAGGGCCTGTGTGATAACCCTCAGCATCTTTTCCTCAAAGGTATTGGTCTTTCACTTCTAGCTTATTATAGCTAATTGGAGTTGAGAGATTCACTCAATTATTGCCCTGTGCATTGGAACCTAGTGCTGGGTTCTCATATTGTTAATTGTAGCTATACAGAAGGCTGAGGTCTGGGGATCCTCGTTAGAATCCAGCCCCTGAAAGAAAGTCACTGATAGAAATTTTTATCTTCAGTTAAGCACGAATAAATAAGGCAAAAGTGGAACTGTGGCTCAGTTCCTCTTATACCAGCCATGAGAAAATTAGTAATTGGCAGCACCTGGTCCCTGAGAGAAATCCTTAGCACTCGTTAAAAAAAGAAAGAAAATAATGAAAAAAATTAAAACTTGCTGAGGAATCCATAAGGATAAACGTGCCTGTGAATAATCTTGTCATTTCAGATTCCCTCAAGAGCTTATGTCTCTCTATATTTTGTCAAGTTTTTTTAAAGATATTTACATATTTTCTATCTTTCTTAAACAGAGATAGCCATCCACAAAACACAAACACAAACTCTCACACAGTATACCACCCACCCATAAGTGTCTGGCTATGTATACATGTATAGTCATATGTATTGATCTGTCTCTCTATACTAATATATAAATGCATAAACATATGTATTTAGACAAACTGGAAACATACATAGATATGTCTCAGGCATTTCCAGATTTTTGTGCAAGTCTTCTGAGTGCAACTTACCATTGTATTGTTTATCAAGATAGAGTCCCTCTAACTTTTGGCCAGCTTCTTGTCCTTTGATACTTTTTCTGCCGGTCCTGGGTTTTGAACGCTAGGCCTGGATGCTGTCACTGAGCTTGAGCTTCTTGCTTTCAGTAGTTTATTGCAGATAAGAGTCTCATGGAGTTTCTGTCCTGGGCTGGCTTTGAATTGTGATCCTCAGATCTCAAACTCCTGAGTAGCTAGGATGACAGTCTTGAGCTACCATTACCTGGTTCCTTTGCCTCTTTTACCCCTTTTTTTTGGCCCCACCACAGCCATGGTATCTACCTTCCTATGTTCTCTCCACCTGCCCCCAGACAGGGGTCTGACAGATGCTTTCCACCCACTTATTCATGTCCTCCTCTGTATTGGCTGACTGCTAAGACATGCACTCCCATGTCTGGATGCCAAACACAAAGCCATGTGATTGTTTCTCAGTCTGGAACATCCTATCAGATTTATAGCACCACAGAGGGTCAGGTTGATGCTCCTCCAGGGCTTCTTAAATTGTTCTCATATTAATCCACAACACGTTTGTCATCACTTGTCCAGCTAATTCATGGACTAAACCAGCATTCCCTACAAACTTAGATCCCAATACCATGAGGACACTCAAGGGTGCATTAGGAGTGTGACCTGCAGGGGGATGTGAGCCTGTCTAACTTGGAGGGGATTTCTCCACCACAGGAAATGGAATACAAATTTAGAATCTGCTTTCATGAGGTGACAATCTCTGGCAGATGTTCTTATCAAATGTGGCACTGCCTACTTCCAGCTTAAAACATGGGTTGATGACCCAGCATAACAGCGAATGTATTCAACCAGGCCCAACACATAGGCTGGGACCCTGAACTTTCAGGTAGCATTTGGCTTTGAAGGTCATGAGATCTTAGTCTACAAATGATGAGCCTCATCCCGTGAGGCATAGCAAACGGAGCCAAAGTGCAACCCAGTTAAGCACCACATCAAGCTTCCCTTCTTCAGTAGGGTATGGTTTGAAAACTGTGCATAGCTTCTGTTTGAAGCCAGTCCAGAAAGGAAAGTTCATGAAACTCTCATTTCCAGTTAACTGCCAAGAAAAAGCCAAAGATAGAGATGAAGCTCAAGAGAGGTAGAGAGCCATCTGAAAAGAATGGTTACACCCTGCAAAATCCTCATTATCTGAACTTGATACCATCTCTGCGTGCATCCCAGCATGCAGCCAGCATCTGGGGGTGACAGTGACCCCTGCGCCCATTGGCAATCTGCACTGTCTCTGACATCTGTAATGTGAACCTCATTCTGTTGGGTTTGTGAAGCGGTGTCAACCCTGCAGAAGGAACCAACTGTGCCCTAACTCCCACTGTCCCCTGGGGCCCCTAGCATACCTCCATCTGCACCCCTCCTGTGGCTTCTGATCCTAGGGAGCCCTCCTGCCCTGTCCAACACTCACATGAAGTGCATATTTCTTCTCCTCGGGCAACTTCTCCACAGAGAGTACATGACATGCCCACTCTCCAGGCACGGGGAGATCCTGCCAAAGTAGCAAATCAGTGATAAGGACATAAAGTGATGAATAGAATTTTAGATCCTGATGGTAGACAGTCTGCAAAATCCAAGGGAGAATGGAATTGGAGGGTTCCAGGGATCAGGATGTGGGCATGGAGCTTCCCTGCCAAGGGGGTGGGGGAAATTACAGGCTGGGGGATGCACAGGATGATCCATGGGCCCTGTGCAGCTACTGGGTCACCCCCTTCTGTATCTCAGCCTTTGGCTTTGAGCTCTGTGATCGTCAAGATGTGCACAGTCTGTATCTGGCTGGCAGAAGAAAGGACCCCAGTCCAAGAGGATCTAAAACTGGAGTCGAGGGGTGTGCAAGGAGTGGGTGTGAGGGTTGTGGGCAGTCACAGTCACGGCAGAGGTGGCTCTGTCTGTGGGGTGAGTGCCTCCCTGCAGGCACAGCACTGGAGATATCAGAGATCCACATGAAAAGGAAAAGCTGGAAATGGCACTATGGTTCACATGGTAGAGCATCAACCTTGAGCAAAAGAGCTCACGGACTGTACCGAGGACCTGAGTTCAAGCCTCATGACTGTAAAAGAAAAAGAACCAGGACTATGAGAGGGAACCTGGTACTCTCTGGGTCTAATCAGACACAAGAAGAGGCCGGGATAGGCTGTGGAAAAACACAGAGAACATCTTCCCCCAGCTCATCCTGTCCGACATGCAGGGACAGCCATGTAACTAGGGCTACGGTGAGATCATCTTCACCCCTGTGCTGCCATCTGAATTGTAGGCCTCTGTCCTGGCATGGGGTGTCCTGATGGCTGAGCAGGTGCCCTAACCTAGATGAGAGCAGCCACTGACTGTGGTAGCTAAGGAGAGATCTGTTCCATAGCTATCAGGCCACCCAGCATGGGAGCCATAACCATCCCTCACCCAGGTAGAGGCCAATGGTTCTCCAGGTGCTACTAACATTGCCCCACCCCTAGCTGTGGGTACACGTGACATTCACTCCACAAGGAGCAGGACAAAGTGAGGGATCAGGAAGCTGCCTATGGGCTTCAGATGATGGCCAGGCTGGCACTACAGATGGCCTCAATCTGTCACCACCTTCCCCTGCCTCCATCTTTCCTCCATCATGCCTCTCTACCTCCCACCCATTAACCTTGGAAACCAATGAACTGGGCTCTCATCATTCCTCTCATCTCTTCACCCACCTTGCCATGCGTCCATCCCTCTGTCACTTCCACCCCACACACATCCCACCACCAGCCACCCTGTAGCTTATGAGGATCCCAGAGGAAGCTCTTGGTGACGTGCTTGTGACCACAAAACAGTTACTATCACCCGCTCCGGCCTGATCCACCACAGAATAAGAACAGCCAAGCAGGCACACACTGCAGCAGAGTTGCTCTGCTGCCACCCTGATTTCTTCATGGCCAGGACTTGGCTCTCCTCAACCTCTCAGCTCAGTAACCAGAACATTGTGCTTTCACAGAGCCATGGCTTCCAGTCTCCATGGACACAATGACATCAAGGAGATGCCAACTTCCCCATCTCTATATACTTCTAACTATGGGATGGGAGCTGAGGTTCTCTTCTGTGACTCCATCCACAAAGAGGCTCATGCAGATTTCTATCCTTTGCTCATCATGGTGACTCTTTGGTTAACAAGTCACTGCTGGGCTTCCAGTTCACCACATATAGAATCCATACTCCAACACTTTTCTTAGAAGGACTGATGATTTTTAAATATTCTCTAGTTTTATATGTCTAGTTCCTTCTCTCTTTCATTTATATATTTCCCTTCCTCACATACTTCCCTTTCTTACCTTCCTTCTTTCATTCCTGGCCTTGAACTCAAGACCTGGAGCTTTTTCTTAGCTTTTCTTTGCTCAAGGTAGCACTGTAGCTCTTGAGCCACAGCTCTACATCAATCTTTGTTCTTGCTATAAACTGGGAGTAAGAGTCTCATGCATTTTTCCCTTTGATGGGTTTGTTTTAAACCACAATACTAAGATCAGGATCCTGAATATGCCTCGGATTACAGGTATTATCTAATCAAAACAAATTCCTGATTTCTTTTTTAGACATAATTAGTTCTTTCAGGTGAGCCACCAGCCACTCATGCAAGAGCATTGCAGGATCCCAGCATTCATCTTGTCCCAGTCTTATTCCATCCATCTCACAATGGCCATCTAAAACACCCTGCTGCATGCCTGAAGTCACAAGGAACGTTCTCAACGCCATGAGAAGCCCCCTTAAGCTCTGCCTCAGATATGCCCAGCCACCATCCCACTTCCACATGAGCATTTGTTTAGGAGAAATTTCCTGAGTACATCATCATCTTTTCCTCACCATTCAAATTTCATCTTTGGAGTCATTTCTCCCAGACAAAGAGGAACATGATCCATGGTTTGATAGCAGCTCCAGCTTCATAGTCCCAGCCACCAACCCCCCCATTACCCTGCCAGACTCCTGAATTCAAGAACAATGTTTTCACTACCCCTGACTCTTATGAAATGTTAACTTATACAGTGCATTAAAATAATTTTACTAAATGGAATAAACTTATGGCATCAAGGTTCAGAATCTTTGCACCTGAACTTTCAGTGAATATCAGACACACCAGCATTTCTGTAGCCAACAGAAACCTTAGCTTTGAGATTTCAGCATTCCTGGTATCCAAGTTTGGATGTGCTAACACTGCCCTTAATGGGGCTCTTCAATAACACAATCCCACAACAATCAATGTCATTTGACATTCACTGGTAGGTGGTGCTAGGAAAAAGACTGATGTGACAACTCCATGCTGGATTGACCTATGCCATCTTCAAACCTGGAGCAAGTGGGGCTCCTCTCTCCATGACACCTTTTGTGTACTACCCCAGGAGGACCTTTACCTTGAGACAAAATTATGAAGACTATCTCTACCAGCAAAGATTCCAGTGAGATGTGCCTACATGGATAAAGCTAAAATCTCACTAAAGTGAGGTTGTTGGCAGTGCTGGAGCCTGAACTCAGGGCCTGGGCACTAAGCATTTGTACTCAAGACTAGCCCTTTACCACTTGAGCCCAAACTCCATTCCCAGGTGTGCTTATTTTTGGTAGTAAGAATCTATCAGACTTTCCTGTTCTAGGTGACTTGGAATTTCCATACTCAGACCTTAGCCTCCTGACCAGCCTGGATTAAAAGTGTGGATCAGCCATGCCCCACACCTGAGGACTTCTGCCAGCACATTGTTTCCCAAAAATTGGAAGAGGAAGATGAGAGAGGGTTGGGCTCATCCTGCCCTGCATATGAAGGAGAGCATCAGCGCCTGAACTTCATTCCCTGTTGTAGGCTGCTGGAGGAAAGGAAGCAAATAGGCACAGGCTGGCAGCAGATGCCACAGAACAACTTGTGACCAAGACTCCCAGAGCAGACCTCAGAATCGATGACAGAGTTGGATCTACCCAGTAACAGAGGCAGAGCTACAGCCCCACTTCCTGTTTTCTAGAGTTAACTACAGATAAAAGTCTCAGGTCCTGAGTAGCAGATAGGATTACCTTACCCAGTTTCAATGCTGTTTGCTTACTAACCATTAAGTGAGGAACACGAACTTTTTCTAGATTCAGCGGCCACAAGTTTGGTTTATATGTCTGTTTGCCTTTGATCCAAGCAAGAACGATTCTTGAGAGTAAGGACTTACACCTATATCCCTTCAGTTACAACTTCTCACTGAAGTCTCAATTTAGGTATTTGTGGGAATTTTGAAATTTGTTTCTTTCCATTTGAAGTCTTATAAAAATTCCTTTTCTAACACTCCTGTCCCTCGGAATCATGTAAGACCAGAAAATCTCCAGCTCATTGTCTAGTTAATTTTCTTATGTTGATTGAAACTTCGTTGTTTTTTTTCCCTTCCATTCCTGGGTTTGAACTTAGGACCTAACCACTGTCCTTCGGTTTTCTCAAGACTAGAACCCTACCAATGAAGTCACTACTTCTGGCTTTTTCTATGTATGTGGTAATAAGGAATCAAACCTGTGTCTTTGTGCATGCTAGGCAAGCACTCTACCACTAGGCTCAATTTCTGGTGGAAAGGTCTGGTTCTGAATACCAGTCTCTTCCTACCAGCAAAAAGATATTATCCTTATCAGAGAATAATGCCCTGACTTATTCCTTCTTTGCTCAATCATTTATAGTCTTAGTTTTGAAGAAATGAAATATCTTTCTTTCTTTCTTTCTTTCTTTCTTTCTTTCTTTCTTTCTTTCTTTCTTCCTTCCTTTCCTTCCTTTCCTCTTTCTTCCCTCTTTCTTCCCTCTTTCTTTCTTCTTTCTTTATTTTACTTTCTTTCTTTCTTTCTTCTTTCTTTCTTTCTTTCTTTCTTTCTTTCTTTCTTTCTTTCTTTCTTGTTTTGCAGTCATGGGACTTGAATTCTAGACCTGGCTGTTCTTCCTGAGCTCTTCAGCTCAAGGTACTGCCCTATGTCTTTAGCCTCAGCCCCACTTCTCATTTTCTGTTGGTTCTTTGGAGAGAAGAGTCTAAGGTGTTTTTGTGATAGGTCAGTCTTTGAACCTTGATCCTCAGATCTCAGCCTCCTAAGTAGCTAGGATTACAGGCATGAGCCACGGGCTCATGGCTTTCTCATTTTATTTTGTTTCACAGTGATTTCTACAGAGAAATCTAACTTTAACTCTACTGCCACATAGAATTCATTATATCACCCTATGATTCTTGGTGCTGGGGGTTTGGGCTAGCATGCAAAAGACCTGGTTCAGTTCCTTGGTTCTACATACAAAGAAAAAGGGGAAGTGGTGCTATGACTCAAGAAGTAGAGAGCTAGCCTTGAGAAAACCCAAGGACCATGCTCAGGCCCTGAGACCAAGCATAGGATTGGGAAAAGAAAATGATTCTTGATTCATTCACAAAGAATTCCATAGGTTCCACACAGGATTTAGGGTAACTAAGAATATTATTGCTCAGTACATCACAACATGAACTTACCAATGGGGCTCAGGCTCCAACATCAATATGAAGATGCATTCACTCACCTGTGATATTCTTGTCAGAGGAATTTCCTATCCAGAGTTCTGCACAGTGCTCTAGCTTGTCAATCAATACAGGTTTGGGAACACAGGGCCCTGTAAATTAGAATCAGTAGAGAATTATTGTTTATGATGTGTCATCATTGCTTTAAGTTCGCAGACAACCTACTCACAAGTTATCTATTAAATCTTTTTTCTCATTTCTCACTGGCTCCATGGTTGACTTTTCCCCAGCTCTGGATTCATTTTGTATGGCATAAACTTAGCTGTCTTGCTCAAGGCTAGAAAAATACCAGTTTGAGTCCCAGCTTCACTTGCATACATAGGTCTTCATGCATGCTAGGCAAGCACTCAACCACAAAGTCAAACTCTTGACACTCCACTAACATTTTTGAGGGGTTACTTGGAGTTATAGAGTTTCATGGCAATTTTTATGCCATTGCTGGCTTCAAATTAGAATTCTTAGATTTCATTCTCCTGAATATTTTAAGATTACAGGCATGAAACATTGCACCTAGTGCCAGGTTTCCATTATAAACTCACTGTTTAGTGATTTGTAGATCCTATTTCCAATAATGATATATATTCTATTCTGGATTGTTTATCCACTTAGAATTACTGTGTAAGTTTGGAATGTCATCTCCATTAGAGGAAACATAATTTAGAACTGTTGTCAAAGTATCCTGAAGGTATCCTGAAGAATGAGTACAAAATTACCTTAGGTTTTCTTTAGAAAGTAATGATACTTCTCAGGGGCCTGGAATCTTTCATTTAAATAGTACTGAATGTTTGATAAACATTCACGTATCTGCAAAATAACAAGGCACTTGGCCTTGCAAGTGAATTTGACTTTTGCTCACCTAAGGACACCAGGTTGCTGTAGGTCTCCAGCATTACATCTCTGTACAGGGTACTCTGAGCATTGTCCAGATGCTGCCACTCCTCCCAGCTGAAATCCACAGCTACATCATCAAATGACACCAGCTTCTGGAATAGCACATTTTCATCAAATAATTAGCACTGAGTTATAAACACACCATGTCAGGAATTTTATTCTTTTTTGTTGGAATTTTATTCCTTTACTTAAATGTTTAGACTTACATGAAATATTGACCTGAAATGCTTAGGGATGGTGCCTAGGCCCAGAGTTCAAGTCCCAAGACCCACAAAAAAATAAAAAGGCAAGCCAGGTGTTGGTGGCTCACGCCTGTCATCCTAGCTACTCAGGAGACTGAGATCTGAGGCCCATGGTTCAAAGCCAGCCTGGCACAAAATTCCATGAGACTCCTTTCCAATTACCCACCATAAAATGTTTAATGGCTTGTGGCATATCATGGTAGAGCAATTGTGGTATCGACAAAAATAAGTTGGGGGAGTAGATTTAGGTTATAAATAGAATTATTCCATTGAAAAAGAACTACATTATATGATGACATATGCTGGTACTGTGAGAATATTGCAAAATCTTAGGGTATCAAGTAATAATACTGTGAAGTACACCCAGAATGTTAATGTTCTATGTCTAGCATAATAGTCATTTGGGGAAGAAACTTTTTTTTCTTTTTTTTGGCTGGGGGATTTGTAAGGCTTGAACTCTGGGCCTGGGCACTATTCCTGAGCTCTTCAACTCAAGGCTATCAACCTACCTATGAAGCCACAGTGCTATTTCCCGTATTCTAGTGGTTAACTGTAGATGAGAGTCTCATAGACTTTCTAATGCCCAGGCTGGCTTGAACCAAATCTTTAGATATCAGCCTGCTATCTGAGTAGCTAGGATTACAGGTAGAAGTCACTGCACCTGGCAAGAAATTTATTTCTTGCTGTTTTATACTACAAATTTACTGTATGTTTTACTTTTTCAAAAAGACTGAGGATGACCTTTGTTCTGTATATAATGGGAAGAAGGGTAGGGAGTTGTGAGCAGAAGAACTGAGGGGCAATACTCAGGGTAGGACAATAGCCTTAAACTAAAGAGCTCACGGCCCAAGGTCCAAGCCCCATGACTTTCCCCACTACCCCACAAAAAAAGGGAATAAAATTGGAGATTGGACAGGATTTTTTTTTCTTTTTTTTATTGTAATTAGTAAAAGGGGTACATGATATTTCCAGATAGAAGGTGCGTTAATTCACATACATTGATACCCTTTCACATGTCTTGGTACCAATTTCCTTCCCCCCTCACACCCCCCACCCGTCTTGCTTTTCCCCCCTTCCCTATCAAATTTCAAATATCCAAATACAAATAAATTCAATATATTACATAACAAAGTGAGATACTATACCAATATGAGATAACAAGGGACAGCAAAGGAGATGAGAGACAACATAGTACATTAAGGACAACAATCATTCATTATATGGCTTCTGTTTCACTATCCTGGAGGTCCTTTTAATTAGCTTCACATTATATGTCCTTATGTATCAAGATTTTGCTCTATTGCAAATCTCTGCTAGTAGAGCCCAAGGTTTCTACTGATTATGACGAAAGAGGGAAACCACTGAGCCTAAGTTCCTTTGAGTCAGGCTTACTTCACTTAATATGATTTTTTCTAAGTCTTTCCATTTCCTAACAAATGGGGCGATGTCATTCTTTCTGACAGCAGCATAGAATTCCATTGTGTACAAATACCACAACTTGTTGATCCACTCATCAACTGAGGGACATCTAGGTTGGTTCCATATCTTTGCTATGGTGAATAGTGCTGCAATGAACATTGTTGTGCTAGTGGGTTTAGTATGTCCTTGTTTCTGGATGGTTGGGTAAATGCCAAGTAGTGGAATTGCTGGGTCATAGGGGAGTTCTATGTTTAGCCTTTTGAGGCACTGCCACAATGCTTGCCATAGTGGTTGGACAAGTTTGCACTCCCAGCAACAGTGTAGTAGTGATCCCTCCTGGCCACATCCCCTTCAGCATCTGTTGTCATTCGTTTTCCTGATCCTGGCCATTCTAACTGGAGTGAGGTGGAATCTTAGAGTTGTTTTGATTTGCATTTCTTTTATGACCAGAGATGTTGAGCATTTCTTCATGTGTCTATAGGCCATTTTTGTTTCTTCTTCAGAGAAGCCTCTCTTTAAGTCTTTGGCCCATTTTTAATGGGATGGTTGTTACTCTGGAGATTAGTTTTGGAGTGATTCAATTTTTTGAGTTGTTGATATATTTTAGATATGAGGACTTTGTCCGTTGTTTGGTTGGTGAAGATCTTCTGCCACTCTGTAGGCTTCCTGATTAGTTTACTAGCTATGTCCTTTGCCATACAAAAGCTCTGCAGTTTAATGCAGTCCCACTTATCCAGCCTTTCTCTAATTTGTTGTGATTCTTGGTCCTTATTAAGAAAGTTTCGACCTGTGCCAAGGAGGCTTAGTGTATCTACTATTCTTCCTGTACAGTTTTTAGTGTGTCAGCTTTTACCTCCAGGTCTTTGATCCATTTGGAGTTAATTCTAGTGCAAGGTGACAAAGAAGGATCCACCTTTAGTTTTCTGCAGGTGCTTAACCAGTTCTGCCAGCACAACTTATTGAAGAGGCTGTCTTTCTTCCATTCTATTTTTTTGGCTCCCTTGTCAAAGTTTAGGTGGCCATAGGTCTGTGGTTTAATACCTGGATCCTCAGTTCTATTCCATTGGTCTTCAGGCCTGTTCTTGTGCCAATACCAAGCTGTTTTGAGGATTATAGCTCTGTAATAGAGTCTAAAGTTTGGAATTGAAATTCCTCCAGCGCTGTTCTTTCTGCTAAGAAGTGTTTTTGCTATACGGGGTTTTTTATTATTCCATATGAAATTTTGGATTGCCTCTTCTATTTCTCTAAAGAATGACATTGGTATGTTGATGGGTATTGCATTGAATTTTTAGATAGCTCTTGGCAAGGTTGTCATTATCACAATGTTGGTTCTTCCAATCCAGGAGCATGGGAGGTTTTTCCATTTCCTTAGTTCTGCTTTAATTTCCTTTTTTAGGGTTTTGAAGTTTTCGTCAAAAAGGTCCTTTACATTCTTAGTTAAGCTACTTCCTAGGTACTTTATTTTCTTTGAGGCTATTGTGAAAGGAATTTCTTTCCTGATTATTGCCTCGTTCCTCTCACTGTTGGCATAAAGGAAGGCAATTGAATTTTGAGGGTTGATTTTATAGCCTGCTACTCTTCCAAAGCTTTGGATCAGCTCAAGGAGCATGGGAGTAGAGTCTATAGGATTCTTTAAATACAGAATCATATCATCTGCAAAGAGGGATAGTTTTATTTCCTCTTTTCCTACTTGGGTCGCCTTTATGATTGCTTCTTGCCTTATTGCAGTGGCTAGGAATTCTAGTACTATGTTAAAGAGTAGTGGAGAGAGTGGGCATCCTGGTCTCGTTCCTGATTTTACAGGGAATGGCTTTAGATTTTCACCATTAAGTGTAATACTAGCAGTAGGTTTCTCATACACAGACTTTATTACATTAAGGAATGTTCCATGGACTCCTAGTTTCTCCGGAGCTTTTAACATGAAGGGATGTTGAATCTTGTCAAATGCCTTTTCCGCGTCTATTGAGACAATCATGTGATTTTTGTCTTTGCTCCTGTTGATGTGTTGAATTATATTAATTGATTTGTGTATGTTGTACCAGCTTTGCCTCCCTGTGATGAATCCAGTTTGATCATAGTGTATAATTTTTTTGATGAGTTGTTGTAGACGGTTGGCCAGTATTTTGTTGAGAAGTTTTGCATAGATGTTCATCAAAGATATAGGTCTATAGTTCTCTTTCTTTGATGAATCTCTGTCTGGTTTGGGGATGAGGGTTATACTGGCTTCATAGAATGAGTTTGGTAAGGAAACTTCATTTTCAATTTCATTGAAGATCTTGAGGAGTATTGGTGTGAGCTCTGCTTTGAAGACCTTATAGAATTCAGCTGTGAATCCATCTGGCCCTGGGCTTTTCTTAGGTGGAAGTTCTCTAATTGCCATTTCTATTTCAGAGCTTGAAATGGGCCTGTTGAGTTGGCTTAGTTCTTCTTGGTTCAGTGTGGGTATGTTAATATTGGCTAGGAATTCATCCATTTCATCTAGGCTCTCAAATTTGTTGGCATAAAGGTTTGAGAAGTATTCCCTCATGATATTCTGGATCTTGGTAATTTCTGTCATGATATTACCATTTTCATCTGCGATTTTGTTTATTTCTATATGCTCTCTTCTTTTTTTGGTAAGATTTGCTAAGGGCTTGTCAATTTTGTTAATTCTTTCAAAGAACCAGCTCCTTGTTTTGTTGATTCTTTCTATAGTTTTTTTGGATTCCAAATCATTTAATTCTGCTTTGATTTTAATTATTTGCTTTCTTCTACTGGGATTAGGGTTGGTTTGTTACTCTTCTTCCAGGAGCTTAAGGTGGGACATTAACTTGTTGGTTTGCAATTTTTCCAACTTGTTGTTGTAGGCACTCAGCGCTGTAAATTTTCCTCTGAGTACTGCCTTTGCTGTGTTCCAAAGGAGTTGGTATTTTGTGTACTCCTTACTGTTAAATTTCATAAACTGTTGGATTTCTGTTCTGATCTCTTCAATGACCCATTGGTGGTTCAACAATGTGTTGTTCAGTCTCCATGAGTTACAGGGTTTTCGTTGGTGGAGGTGTGTGTTCAGCTCAAGTTTGATGCCTTTGTGGTCTGAGAGTGTGCGTGGAATAATTTCTGTGTTTCTGAATCTGTCCAGGTTTGTTTTATGGCCTAAGATGTGATCTATTTTGGAAAATGTTCCATGTGCTGCTGAGAAAAACGTATATTGTGTTGTTGCTGGGTGGAATATTCTGCAGATGTCTGTTAGATCTAGTTGGTCTATATAGCTGTTCAGTTCTAAGGTTTCTCTGTTGAGTTTTTGCCTTGTTGATCTGTCCATAGGTGAGAGTGGTGTGTTAAAGGCACCGACAGTCACTGTATTTCGATCTATGTATGGTTTCAGTGTAAGTAAAGTTAGCTTGATGAAGTTTGGAGCTCCGGGATTGGGTGTGTAAATATTTAGGATCGTTATGTCTTCCTGTAGGAAAGATCCCTTTAGTAGTATGTAGTAACCTTCCTTGTCTTTTCTTACTAATTTTGGTTTGAAGTCTATTTTGTCTGATATGAGGATGGCAAATCCAGCTTGTTTATGGGGGCCGTTAGCTTGATAGAGTTTATTCCAACCTCTCACTTTCAAATGATGCTTGTTTTTTTGGGTACGATGTGTCTCTTAAAGACAGCAGAACGATGGCTCTTGCTTTTTGATCAAACTAGACAGCCTATGCCGTTTAATTGGAGAGTTGAGTCCTTTGATATGGAGAGTTAGGATTGAGAGATATTTATTAGTTCCTACCATTTTTAAAAGCTTTTATTTGGGCCTGTGTCTTGACAGTTCTTGTGGTCCTTAGGTGGTATGCTGTTTAGGTGCCATTTCTTTCCCTATATTGCTTTTATTTCGGTTTTCTATGTATAGAACATCTTGCAAAATTCTCTGTAGTGTTGGTTTTGTTGCGACATATTGTTGCAGCTTTTCCCTGGAATGGAATGTATTTATTGTTCCCTCAGTTATGAATGAGAGCTTAGCTGGCTACAGTATTCTTGGTTGGTAGTTATTTGATTTAAGGGCATAACATATATGCTTACAGTCACTTTGTGCTTGCATGGTCTCTGCTGAGAAATCTCGGGTTATTCTGATTGGTTTGCCTTTATAGGTTACTGATCCCTTTTCCCTGGCTGCCTTTAGAATCCTTTTTTTGGTTTCTACTGATCCAGTTCGGATTAAGATGTGACGGTGAGATGTTCTTTTCTTGTCAGGTCTGTTTGGGGTTCTAAAAGCTTCTTGTATCTGGATGGGTCTGCCCTTCTGGATATTTGGGAAATTCTCTGAGATGATTCCCTGAAGTATATTTCCAATACCATTGACCTCTTTCTCCAGACCCTCCTCAATACCAATTAGCCTTAAATTAGTCTTCCTAATTACATCTTGGACCTCCTGAAGCGCTCTCTCATTTTTCCTAGATTTGGATTGACTCATTTTCTGTTCTTTCTCTATAATAACTAAATTATCTTCAGCCCCGGAAATTCTCTCCTCTGCATTGTCTAACCTGCTATCAAAGCTATCTACTTTATTTTTCATCTCCCTTGCTACTAATTGCTCATTTTTGATGCCTTGCATCTCTTCTTTTAGATAATGTATGGATTTCTTTAGCTCCTTGATTTCCATTTGAGTGGTTAGCTCAGTAGCTTTATTTTCTTTGAACATTTGCTGGAGTTCCGTATGCTTTTTATTTGTGGATTGTATGAATTCATCCATCTTTCTTTGAACAGCCTTTATTATGGCTTCCTTTATGGCTCCTTCTTTTTCACTTATCACCTTGTTTATGGTTTCCTCTTGTTCAGCTATGGCTTCCTCACTTATCTCTTTCTTTATATTTTCACATTTTTCATTAATGATGTTTATCAATTGCATTTGAACAGCACTTGGAAGACTCTCCTCTAGGCTTGCCAGTGACTGTTCCATTGTCTGTTTACATTGGGTGGGGGAGGTGGGATGTGTTGTTTCTTGATTTGACATTTTTCTTGAGTTTATGTTCTGCCCATTTGAAAATGGGAGCAAGATTACTACTAAATACGATTATAGTTTTTCAGATATAACCAACCTAGACTCTGTAGCTGGCAGACTCTAGATGTTCACAAGTTTTGATTGGTGTTATCACTCTTTCTTTTCGTGCAGTTACCGAATAGTCTAATTTTTCACTGATAAGCAATTTATATTCAAAACAATAAGCCTCTCAATCCAGTCTCTATTGTCTTTAAGTCCCTCTGAGCCTAGAGGATAATTAAACACCTAGCTATACAATGTTGCTCAACAGCCATCAAGTGTAGATCCATGCAGTATAAGGGTTGAAAGAGGAGCAGAGGTCCAGAGATAGAAAAATAGAATGAGAGAGGTCAGGGGGTAAGTAGGTAGAGTATTTGGAAAGTATTAGAATAAAACTTATGTGTTGCTGCGCAACTAGCTCTTTGCCCAACCAGTGGCCTCACTGTGGACCATGGGATGGATCTGCGAGCTTCTGTCTGAGTGTGGTTGGCGGATGTTTTCCTGTGCTGGTTCCAGGGGCGGCCCCAAGCCCAGGGTCTGGGGATTGAGAGTTTCAGGACCTCTCAGCAGGACCAGCAGGAGGCCCCCTGTTCCCAGGGGCGGGGCCCAGCTGGGGGTATGGTCTCCAAGGGCGGAGCCGCGCCTTTTTGGTTCTCAGAAGGGTAGCTTGCCTGCTGGTTGGCCCTTCAGATCCCTGTTGTGTTTCCACTGCTTTGTCAGAGTCTCTGACTGTGGGGGTGGCCCTCGGTGGTGTCTTGCTCAGGGTTTCCAGCTGGAGGATGCCCCGCTCGAGAATTGAGGGGGGGGGCAGATGCTGGCTCCTATTTACCCGCACCCCCTACCCACTTTTGTAAGGCAGGGTCTCAAAGCCCTCCACTCTCCAGATCCAGTGGCCTGGGTGAGGAGCCTGGTGGGCCGGTGGGAGCTCGGACAGCTCCGCCTCCCCTGGTGGGGTGCTGAGTCTTAGGGTCCGCCCACTAGTCAGTCTCCAGTCATAGGGCTGGGGGTTGAGCCTGTTGGGCGGGTGGGAGTTGGGACAGCCCCGCCTCCCTTGATGGGGTGCTGGGTCTTATGGGTAGTCCGCCTGTCAATCTCCAGTCAATGGCCTGAGGGAGGGTGCTGTTCAGGGGAGGGACAGGATTCTAAATTCCTTGCCCCCCTACTCTCGCCAGTCTTTCTCGGGCAGGGTGTTGGGGTCTGAGTTAAGTTCTATTGCTTGGCACCCACTCCGCTTTCCCGATGTGTTTGGGGACGCGCTGTATTACTCATGCCTCTGCGTCCATCTGTGGGTGTTCCACGGTGGTGGGGAGTCTTTCACTCCCCTCGGGTCTCCGCCACCGCCTGTGTTCTGCGTCTGGGTCCTGGTGCTTGCTGTCTGGTTCCGTGTCTGGGTTCTGCTGCTTCCGCTGTTCGCTGAGCCAGTTCTGTGCTGGTTTCTGCAGCTGTTGGGTTCCCAGCCTGGTGCCCTCCACTTCCGCCACTATTCATGGATTAGAGCAGGCGCCCACCGCTGCTTTCCCCGCGTGGAGCCAGTGCCAGCTCAAGCCGCTTTTCGCAGCTTGGTGTGGCAAGGCTTTCCATGGCTTTGGGCGAGAGGTGGGGGAGGGGTCCTCGCCTTCCGAATTCTTTGAGAAAGTTGGATGTGAGCATTATCTGGATTTCTTTTCCGGTTTGAGTCCTTCTCCGTTGCTTTTTGAGTTTGTTGTCGTGGATTTCTTTAGAAAGTTGGCTCGTGGGACTCCCTGGTTCTCTCTTTTTGTTAGAGAAAGCTAAGCAGTTTCCTTATTGTCTCGGCGCCATCTTCCTTCCCCTGGAGAGGATTTTCTAAAAAGAATATATAGAAATAGTAGTTCAAAATGTAGAAAGAAGTTCAATATTAACAGTCATGAGAAAAATTAAAATTACAATGAAATCATTACTTTAAATATGTTAATATAAATATAGTTTTAAACAAAAAGATCCACATACACACACACAAACACACACACACACACACGCATACAAAAAAACAACTTTCAAAGTCTAACTATTACTGGGAAGGTAGTGAGAAGAAGTAGAACTTTGGAATAGTTCTGCAAGGAATATAAAACAATCAAAAATTGCTTGGAGAGTGCTAAAAAAGTACTAAATATAGAATTACATAGAAATATGGTCCAACACTTTTATTTCTAGATTTGTACCTAACGGAAGAGAAAGCAGAGACTAGAACAAATATGTGGAGAATCCATTCACAACTATTAATAATAATCAAAAGAGAAATATGCAAAACAATGCATTGAAAAGGAAGAACATTTTACTATATTTTACAGATGAATCTTGATTACAGTAAACTAAAAATACAGCAGTCATAAAGGAAGAGCTAGGGTATGTTTTCCCTTCCAGAGCTTCCAAGGATCAACAAACCCTTAGAGCCAAAAAGCACGATGGTTCCAGAGAATGGAGTAGAGAGGAACAGGAGCTGAATGTTTAATGATTATACATGGAAGATGAAACTTGCTCTAGATGGGTAGAATGAAGAGAGAACTGTACCCTAAACAATGGTTATGTAGCCACACAGGATGGGACACACCTATACTCCCTCATCTTGGGAAACTCAAGAAGGATTTCTAGCCATCCTAGATGCATGGAAAGATCTATCATAAAAACTAATGTGGAGGGGCTGGGAGTTTGGCATAGTTGTAGAGTGCTTGTATGAAGATGAAGGTTCAATTCCGCAGTACCACATACACAGAAAAAACCAGAAGTAGTGCTGTGGCTCAAGTAGAAGATCACTAGGCTTGAGGAAAGCTGAAGGACAGTGCTCAGACCGAGTTCCAGCCAAAGGGCTTGTTTAAAAAAAACAGAAAGCTGAGCATGATGGGGTGGTGGCTCACTTCTATAATCCTAGCTACTCAGTAGGCTGAGATCTGAGGATCAAGATTTAAAGCCATCCTGGCACAAAAACACCTGAGACTCTTATCTCCAATTTACCTTTAAAAAATGGGAAGTGGGGCTTGGCTCCAGGGTAAGGTGGTAGCCTGGAGCTGAAGAGCTCAGGGATAGTGCCCAGGCTGAGTTCAAGATCTATGACCCACCAAAAAAAAAACAAAAAACAAAAAATAATGTGGAAAAATTTGGATTCTGTAAATTTTATCAGGCATTTAATGTCTTTTTTTGCTGTTGAAATAACAAATTGTTTGGAAACATTTTAAAAGTTTTTACCTAGAAATGTACACTACAAATGGAATTAATAACAAACACAAAATATGCAAAAGATACAAATTATCACAATATGGGTATCCTGCTTCTGTATCTTTTCACTGGCTCCTGTTCAAATGAGTCACATATTCTGAATCATTTCTCCCAGTCGATATATGCCACACATGTTAGCTTGTACTGAACTTCTTGGGAAATCAAAAGGAAATACTAAGCAAATGTGTGTTAGATTTTGTCAACAGTGATATTTCAAATATAAATCCCTACTCATTGCATTATTTAATATCAATCCCGAATCTAACTTACACTGGCATAATCTTCAATCTTTTGGGAATCTTCAAAAGGGTGTGTAAATATTTAGGATCTTTATGTCTTCCTGGAGGAAAGATCCCTTTAGTAGTATGTAGTCACCTTCTTTGTCTTTTCTTACTAATTTTAGTTTGAAGTCTATTGTATCTGATATGATGATGGATGGCAACTCCAGCCTGTTTATGGGGGCAGTTAGCTTGATAGAGTTTATGCCAACCTCTCACTTTCAAAAGATGATTGTTTTGGGGTAAGATGTGTCTCTTGAAGACAGCAGAACGATGGCTCTTGCTTTTTGATCCAACTAGACAGCCTATGCCTTTTAATTGGAGAGTTAAGTCCATTGATATTGAGAGTTAGGATTGAGAGATATTTATTAGTTCCTACCATTTTTAAAAGCTTTTAGTAGGGCCAGTGTCTGGACAGTTCTTGTGGTCCTTAGATGGTATGCTGTTTAGGTGCCATTTCTTTCCCTATATTGCATTAATGTTGGTTTTCTATGTATAGAGCATCTTTGAGAATTCTCTGTAGTGTTGGTTTTGTTTCGACATATTGTTGCAGCTTTTCCCTGGAATGGAATGTTTTTATTGTTCCCTCAGTTATGAATGAGAGCTTAGCTGGCTACAGTATTCTTGGTTGATAGTTATTTGATTTAAGGGCATGACATATATGCTTTCAGTCACTTCGTGCTTGCATGGTCTCTGCTGAGAAATCTCGGGTTATTCTGATTGGTTTGCCTTTATAGGTTACTGATCCCTTTTCCCTGGCTGCCTTTAGAATCTTTTCTTTCGTTTCTATTGATCCAGTTCGGATCACCTTGTGGTGTTGGGATGTTCTTTTCTGGTCAGGTCTGTTTGGGGTTCTAAAAGCTTCTCGTATCTGGATGGGCCTGCCCTTCTGGATATTTGGGAAATTCTCTGAGATGATTCCCTGAAGTATATTTCCAATACCATTGACCTATTTATCCACACCATCCTCAATACCAAATAGCCTTAAATTAGGCTTCCTAATTGTATCTTGGACCTCCTGAAGCGCTCTCTCATATTTCCTAGATTTGGATTGACTCATTTTCTGTTCTTTCTCTATAATAACTAAATTATCTTCAGCCCCGGAAATTCTCTCCTCTGCATTGTCTAACATGCTATCAAAGCTATCTACTTTATTTTTCATCTCCCTTGCTTCTAATTGGTCATTTTTGATGCCTTGCATCTCTTGTTTTAGATCATGTATGGATTTCTTTATGTCCTTGATTTCCTTTTGAGTGGTTAGCTCAGTAGCTTTATTTTCTTTGGACATTTGCTGGAGTTTGGTCACGTTTTCATTTGTAGATTCTATGAATTCATCCAACTTTCTTTGAAAAACCTTTGTTATGGCCTCCTTTATGGCTTCTTCTTTTTCACTTATCACCTTGTTTATGGTTTCCTCTTGTTCAGCTATGGCTTCCTCCATTATCTCTTCCTTTATATTTTCACATTTTCCATTAATTATGTTTATCAATTGCATTTGTGTAGCACTTGGAAGACTCTCCTCTAGGTTTGCCAGTGACTGTTGCATTGTCTGGTTACATTGGGTGGGGGATGATGTTTCTTGATTTGACACTTTTCTTGAGTTTCTTGTTCTGCCCATTTGAAAATGGGAGCAAGATTACTACTAAATACGATTATAGTTTTTCAGATACAACCAACCTAGACCTCTGTAGCTGGCAGACACTAGATGTTCACAAGTTTTGATTGGTATTATCACTCTTTCTTTTTGTGCACTTACAGACCAGTGTAATACAACCATTGATAAGCGATTTATACCCAAAACAATAAGCCTCTCAATCCAATCTCTATTGTCTTTACGTCCCTCTGAGCCTAGAGAATAATTAACCACCTACATATACAATGTTGCTCAACAGCCATCAAGTTTAGATCCATGCAGTATAAGGGTTGAAAGACGAGCAGAGGTCCAGAGATAGAAAAAAAGAATGGGAGAGGTCAGGGGAGGTACAAGAGGATTAACGTAGGAGTGTAAGAATATTGTAGTAATGAAGAAAAGGTATAGCATAAGGATAACTGACCTAAGTTGGTAAGTACGAAGCATATTTGAGTACAAATTTTGGAAAGTATTAGAATAAAACTTATGTGTTGCTGCACGACTAGCTCTTAGCCCAACCAGTGGCCGCACAGTGGACCATGAGATGGATTTGTTTTTCTTGTCTACGTTGGGGAAAAGGGGTATTTCACAAGAAGCAGAAGCGAAGATTTCAGAAGCCAATGCTGTGAGTGAATTAGCTCGTAAAAAGCATTTTTATGTTCTTTTATCTTTCTGCCAGTCTTGGGGCTTGAATTCAGGGCCTGAGCACTGTCCTCGGGTTTTCTCAAGTCTAGCCCTCTGCCACTTGAGCCACAGTGCCACATCTAGATTTTCTATGTGATACTGAGCAATCAAACCCAGATCATCATGGATGCTAGGCAAGCACTCTACCACTATGCCAAACTCTCAACCCTGACATAGTAATTATAAAGTCATCATCATCATGTCAAAATATCCTTTCTCCTACAAAGAATGAACACTTATCTATGTGTGTAATGCTTTTTTTTTCATTTCACTAATTCTTCTGTGTTTTTCCCACTTGCATTTTTTACACATGACAGCAAAGCTAATCATCCGGAAAAAATTGTTTAGGGTACAGAAACCTAATAATATCCTGGTAGATTGACGTCAAAAATATATGCTAGATGCCCTGTGTGTTTGACCTAGTGGTAGAGTTCTTGGCTACCACGCAAAAAGCCTCAGGTTTGATTCCTCATTACCACATACATAGAAAACGCTGCAAGTGGTGCTGTGGCTCGGTGGGACAGCTAAAGCCTAAAGAAAGCCCAAGAACAATGTTCACACTCTGAGGTCAAGTCCCAAGACTAGCAAAAACAAAAAAAAATTCGACAAGGGGCAAAATGCAGGCAGAGAAGGCACTGTGAAGTAAATGTTTTGTAAAGGATGAGGGCAATATTGACCCTTAAGTTTGGATCTTACCTAAGAAAGTCTCCTTGAGCCTGAGACCAGACTGGTAGTTGGGCCTAGTGGAAGACATTGGGAATGGACAAATAAGGTGTGCTGTTTACTACATCCACATGTATATTGTGAGATTGGAGGAGAGATTCAGCCTCCAGTATGTCTTTGGTGAGGTCTTCTGTGAGCAAGGATCTTTGGTCATTGGGCCCTGAAAGGTGACCCTGCCTCCCTCACAATGGAACAGAATATGGAACCCTGGTAACCAAGCCACTGTAACTAACAACCAGCTCAAGGCAGCTCACTAGGCTTGTGGCTCAGGAGGAAGAAAGATGTTGCTGTGCTGTTGCCAAACGTCAGGAAACTCGAGTCTCAGGCATGGAAACTGTGGATGTCTTACTCAAGATGTACATGCTAGATCTTTGCCAAGCCACAAATCCAGTATAACAGGCCTTTCTCTAAGAAGAAGCCCAGGAAAATCCAGGGCAACCAGATGAGGTAAATTTCTTAGAAGAAATGTATATAACCCCATCATCCTCCCCACACACTACAACTTTCTTTTTTTTCATTTTTTTATTGTAATTAGTAAAAGGGTTACATGATACTTGCCAGATAGAAAGTGCATTAATTCACATACATTGATACCCTTTCCCATGTGTTGATACCCATTTCCCTCCAACCCCACACCCCCCACCCTTCTTGGTTTTCCCCCCTTCCCTATCAAATTTCAAGTATCCAAATACAAACAAATTCAATATATCAGATAACAAAGTGAGACACTATACCAATATGGGATAACCAAGGGACAGCAAAGGAGATGAGAGACAACATAGTACATTAAGGACAACCATCATTCATTATATGGCTTTTGTTTCAATATCCTGGAGGTCCTTTCAATTAGCTTCACATTATATGGCCTTATATATGGCCTTTTGCTCTATTGCAAATCTCTGCTACTAGAGCCCAAGGTTTCTACTGATTATGACAAATGAGGGAAACCACTGAGCCTGTTCCTTTGAGTCTGGCTTACTTCACTTAATATGATTTGTTCTATGTCTTTCCATTTCCTAACAAATGGAGCGATGTCATTCTTTCTGACAGCAGCATAGAATTCCATTGTGTACAAATACCACAACTTGTTGATCCACTCATCAACTGAGGGACATCTGGGTTGGTTCCATATCTTTGCTATGGTGAATAGTGCTGCAATGAACATTGTTGTGCTAGTGGGTTTACAATGCCCTTGTTTCTGGATTGTTGGGTAAATGCCAAGTGGTGGAATTGCTGGGTCATAGGGAAGTTCTATGTTTAGCCTTTTGAGGCACTGCCACAGAGCTTACCATAGTGGTTGAACGAGTTTGCACTCCCACCAACAGTGTAGTAGTGATCCCTCCTTGCCACATCCACTCCAGCATCTGTTGTCATTCATTTTCCTGATCCTGGTCATTGTAACTGGAGTGAGGTGGAATCTTAGAGCTGTTTTGATTTGCATTTCTTTTATGACCAGAGATGTGGAGCACTTCTTCATATGTCTATAGGCCATTTTTGTTTCTTCTTCAGAGAAGACTCTCTTTAAGTCTTTGGCCCATTTTTTAATGGGATGGTTGTTACTTTGGAGGTTAGTTTTGGAGTGATTCAATTTTTTGAGTTGTTGATATATTTTAGATATGAGGCCTTTGTCCGTTGTTTGGTTGGTGAAGATCTTCTCGCACTCTGTAGGCTTCCTGATTATTTTACTAGCTATGTCCTTTGCCATACAAAACCTCTGCAGTTTAATGCAGTCCCACTTATCCAGCCTTTCTCTGATTTGTTGTGATTCTTGGTCCTTATTAAGAAAGTTTCGACCTGTGCCAAGGAGGCCTAGTGTATCTCCTATTCCTTCCTGTAAACTTTTCAGTGTGTCAGCTTGTACCTCCAGGTCTTTGATCCATTTGGAGTTAATTCTAGTGCAAGGTGACAAAGAATGATCCAACTTTAGTTTTCTAAAGTTTGGAATTGAAATTCCTCCAGTGCTGTTCTTTCTGCTAAGAAGTGTTTTTGCTATACGGGGTCTTTTATTATTCCATATGAAATTTTGAATTGCCTTTTCTATTTCTTTAAAGAATAACATTGGGATGTTGATGGGTATTGCATTGAATTTGAAGATGCCCTTGGCAAGATTGTCATTTTCACAATGTTGATTCTTCCAATCCAGGAGCATGGGAGGTTTTTCCATTTCCTTAGTTCTGCTTTAATTTCCTTTTTTAGGGTTTTAAAGTTTTCATCTAAACGGTCCTTTACATTCTTAGTTAAGCTAATTCCTAGGTACTTTATTTTCTTTGAGGCTATTGTGAAAGGAGTTTCTTTCCTGATTATTGCCTCGTTCCTCTCACTGTTGGCGTAAAGGAAGGCAGTTGATTTGTGAGGGTTGATTTTATGGCCTGCTGTCCTTCCAAAGCTTTGAATCAGCTCAAGGAGCTTGGGAGTAGAGTCTATAGGATTCTTTAAATACGGAATCATGTCATCTGCAAAGAGGGATAGTTTTATTTCTTCTTTCCCTACTTGGATCCCCTTTATGCTTGTTTCTTGCCTTATTGCACTGCCTAGGAATTCTAGGACTATGTTAAAAAGGAGTGGAGAGAGTGGGCATCCTGAATGCTACCCCTTAGCACTTTTATGCAAATTTTAGGCCTGTGATATTTTAAGCACAATTCAACGCTCTGTTTTTTGCTGTTTAATCAGAGGTAAAAATCTTATGGAATTTATTGCTTGGCTGATTTTGAACTGGAATCCTCAGGTCTCAGCTTATCTTGAGTAGCTAGGATTAAAGTACTTTTACAACCTGTATGCTCTTACACATCGCTTCTGATCCAAACACTCATTGTTCAATTTAACTAACAAGATGTGAGGAAAGATGATTGACTGTAATTTACTAGATGGGCTTCTAGTGAGTATATATTTCCACTTCCACTCTGAAGCCAGGGAAATGTTTCTGGTACATGTTTCAACTATCTCCCAAAGAGGAAATAATGTGTGAGTACGTTGGCTAGTATTTCAGATAGGAGATGGACTTTGGTGTTTGGAACCTGTTGGGCAGAGTGTATCAGCTGGGCTGTGATAACAGAGATGATGTTTCAGACAGGAATATTTTCATCCCAGACAAACTTAATCCAGATCCTTGGATTTCAGGCCTTGAGTAGATAGAATTACAAGTGTGAGATGCCTTCACCACCTGGTTCATTTTGGAAACCTTAATTGCTTCACATTTGTTCCTTTCCTTTTTTGGAAGATTGATCTAAGCTGGCTGATTGTGCAAGACAATGAGGTGATTGGCCTCAGGAATTGCAAATATTTGTTTCATCAGCACGGAATGAAAGACGTTGATCTAAACCCAATAGTATTTTCCTTCTGATAAATAGGGAACTTACCTGTATCATTTTTCCTTTCCTTTGCTTTCCCAAAGCAAGCAACATGTTTCTTAAAAACTATACTTCATGAGAATATTATAATTAGAAGCTATCTTCTGCACACTTCAGAATAGTCCTTGCATTTATAAACTTATATTACAATATTAGGTAGAAGAATGGTGACTGTTAGTTTCATAACTACTACATATGTTTTACTCTTTAAGGCTCATTAACTCAAGAAGTGATTAAATACATTTAGATAATAGTAGAACATAGCTGCTGCTGATTTGATGTGTGTGCAGATGATACACAGATTTATTAGGATTACTCAAAAGTTTTCTTCAAATTTTCAGTAGTAGACTGGTATGCTAAATGGAAGGTGATAGTAATGATGCTGAAATTCTATGAATCAGCTATGAAGCAGAATTTCAGGGGAGAGTATTTGCTAGGGACTTAATTTCTAAGACGCATATCAAGAATATTGAACTATAACAGGAAATGATGGAGGACTCAGCGTCACATTTTGTTTGTTTTATGCAAGTCCTGAGACTTCAACCCAGGGCCTGGGAACTGTCCATAAATGTCTTTTTTTGCTTCAGGCTAGTGTTCTACCACTTGATCCACAGCTCCACTTCCAGACTTTTGGTAATGAACTGTAAATCAGAATATCATGCAATTTGTTTGGGCTGGATTCAAATCTGATTCTGTGTAGATAGGATTCCAAGTGTGAGCGCACAGAGCCTGGCAAGTATCATTCACCCTTCAAGTCATGGGACTGCAATTCTGCACCTGGGTCTTGTCACTGAGCTTTTCAGCTCAAGACTACTGCCCTATCCCTTGAGCCATAGGGCCACTTCTGGGTTTCTGGTGGTTAATTGGAGATAAGAGTCACATGGACTTCAGTGCCCAGGCTGACTTTGAACTGCTATCCTTGGATCCCAGCCTATTGAGTAACTACATTTATAAGTGTGAGCCACCATACCCGGCTAAATTATTTTTTTAAGTTAATTTTTTAGGTTAAGTCAATATATAGTTGGCATACGGTTACATAAGTAATGAACACATTTCTTAAGAAAATTCTTATCCAATCCCTTATTTTTCTGTGTTTTCCTACCCTCAGCCCCTTCTCCACCCAGATTGTTCAGTTCATTTCTGTTTAGTGTCTTCCAAGTATCACTGTTCAATTGGTTCACCCTTTTTCCTTTTTTTTTTTTTTTACCATTTTATTATACCCTCTCCATTCCCCAAATCACATAAACCTATGTACAAGACACAGGGTACCCGAATTCAACACAGTGACTACAGAGAATAAAACTAAAGGGAAAAAGAAGAAAAGAGGTGAAAAGCAAAGAAAATGAAAGAACATCATACAGTACCTTAGAAGCAACCACACTGAAAAAACAAAACATAAAACCTTGGGCTGAAAATGTAGCTTGCCTAGCATGTATGAAGTCAGGCTTCAAAACTTTGCTAGGAACCAGTTACGTGATTTGGAAGAAAGTCCAATTTTCAGAAAATCACTAGCCAGGCGCTGGAGGATCATAATTGTCATTCTACTAGCCAGGGAGAAGGTGATTCAAAGCCTTTGCAAGCAAAAAAACGAAAACAAAAAAATCTGTAAGATTCTTCTCTCCACTTATCCACCCAAAAACTAAGTGGAGTTGTGGCTAAAACTGTTACAGCATTAGCCTTGAAGAGAAAGAACTAAGAGACCTTGCCCAGGTCCAAAGTTCAAGCTCCCCACCAAGAAAGAAAAAAAAAGGAGTCCAGATATCTTAGTTTCAAAAGTATATCTGGATATCTTAGTAGATTTTTCTGATCTTTCCTCATTCATCTCATGGAACCACATAATCTTGATCCTGATCTGACTAAGAGCCTGCATTGTGCTTAATAAATTCATTCCACATATTCCAGTAGAATCTGGACAGCTAACAGCCACTTACCAAGGCTTTATTCTATGTTTAGGCCACTATGTCTTCATACCATCTACACAGTCAGCTATATCATCTTTCCAGAAGTAGCATTGAGTGTAGAACACTCAGAACTAAAATAATTGCATAAAGATGTAATAAAACCCCTTCATTCATTAAGAAAATTTCTGTACCACTTAGAGTAAGTACATTAGTGGTATTTACCTCTAGCCTCTTTTTTAAAAAAAATTATTAACATTGAATTTTACATCATATTTCAAATGTCATGTTTAACCAACAAGTATTCAAGAAGGGAATCGCTATACAATCACTGGCACTTAAATTTTAGAATATAGTAAAAAATAGTAAAAGTTAAGCTGAGTCGTTGTATGTCATAGATACAGATTAATCTATAATAAAACACATGTCTATAGAGTGTATAGTCTATCCTAGATTTTTATGTCTATGTAATTATGTTTATATCTCCAAAATTAGGTCCAAAACTTTGGGTATCAACTATTCAATCATCGCTCTACTACTGTTTGAAACTAATATCCATATATTAAGGATACCATGTACCTTTTGTTCCTTGGTCTTGACTTATCTCACTCAACAGGATTCACTCTAATTTCATCCACTACCCCAAAAATGCCATTATTATTTTTTTCTGTGCAGATCTTCTTTTCATGTATTTATTTTTATTGTAATTTATAGAAGGGTTACATTATATTCACCAGATAGAAGGTGCATTACTTCTCAAACTTTGATACCCCATGTAATGATATGGTCCCCATTTCCCTTCCCCTACCCCCACTCATGTTCATTTCCCCCCTTCCCTATCCAATTTCAAATAACCAATTAGGCACATATGAAATATATCAGAAAACAAGGTGAAATATTGTAACAATATGATATAACCAAGGGATAGCAAAAGAGATAAGAGATCACATAGTTCATTAAGGACAACAATCACTCATTATATGAGTTTTGTTTCTTCATCTTGGAGGTCCTTACATTTAGTGTCATACTATTTGTCACGATGTCTCTAGATTTTGTTCTATTGTAAATCTCTGGTAGCACAGCCCAAGGTTTCTACTGAATTTGACAAATGAGGGAGACTCTTGGGCCTATGTTCCTTTGAGTTTGGCTTATTTCACTTAATATGATTTTTTTTCCTTTTCATCCACTGCCCCGAGAATGCCATTATTTTATCTTGTCGGTTGGCTATGTATCATTCCATTGTGTGTGTGTGTGTGTGTGTGTGTGTGTGTGTGTGTGTGTGTGTGTGTATCACATTTTTTGTAGTAGGGCGTCTGGTTGTTTCCATCATCCAGCCTCATTTTCTACAGATATTTTTATAGTCTCTTTTTTATTTTCAGGGTAATGTATAGAGAGGTTACGATTACATTTACAGGTAGTGGACTGCATTACTTCTCACACATTTATTCCACTCCACATGTTTTTGTCCCCAGTTCCCTCTCCCCTCCCCTTCCCAATCATCTTGTTTCCCCCCTTCCCTTTCCTATTTGACATAAACAAATAAATATATATACAATATGCCAGGGAAAAATCAGATACAGTAACAATCTGACATTAACCAAAGGGCAAAATAAGAGATGAGAAATAACATAGTAGATTAAGGACAAAAATCACACAAGATTAAGTGCAACGATGACAGAAGATATAGCTCTGGTTCCCATATCCTAGAGATCCTTTCATTTAGTCTCATCCTATATGACCTTATATACCTAGGTTTTTGAGTTATTGTAATCCTCTGCTAGGAGAGTCCTAGATGTGAACTAATTATTACAAATGAGGGAAACCATTGAGCTTATGTTTCTTTGGGTCTGGCTCGCTTCACTTAATATGAATTTTTCCAAGTCTTTCCATTTCCTTACAAATGGGGCAATGTCATTCCTTCTGATGGCAGCATAGCATTCCATTGTGTATAAGTACCACATCTTCTTGATTTAGTCATGTACTTAGTGGCATCTGGGTTGGTTTCATATCTTTGCTATGGTAAATAGTGCTGCAATGAGCATCATTGTGCTAGTGGCTTTAGTATGTCCTTTTTTCTGGACAATTGGGTAGATGCCAAGTAGTGGATTTGCTGGATCATAGGGGAGCTCTATGTTCAGTCTTTTGAGGAACCACCACACTGCTTTCCCTAGTGGTTGAACGAGTTTACACTCACACCAACAGTGTAGGTGTGATCCCCGCTGGTCACTTCCCCACCAGTATCTCTTATTAGATTTTTTGATAATGGCCATTCTGACTGGAGTCAGGTGGAATCTCAAAGTTGTTTTGATTTTCATTTCCCTTATTGCTAGAGATATGGAGCATTTCTTCATGTGTCTAAAGCCCATTTTAATTTTTTCTTCAGAGAATACTCTTTTAAGTCTTTAGCCCACCTTTTAATAGGATGGTTGTTTCTTTGAAGATTTGTTTGGGAGAGATTCATTTTTTCAGCTATAGATATATTTTAGATAACTGCATATATTTTTGTAGAAAAAAGAATGGAAGCCATCATGCTGGCTCACAACTTAATTTCAGCTACTTAGTAGGCTCAGGGCTTAGGATCACAGGTCAAAGCCAAGCAGGGCCTACAGTGTGTGAGATCAAACTCTGTGAACATACAATGACTGTAAGAGGAATCTCACTGCCTGGGAATGTAGCCTAATGGTAGAGTGCTCACCTAGAATGCATGAAGACCTAGGCTCTATTCACCGGTACCGCATACTCAGAAAAAAGCTAGAAGTGGCGCTGTGTCTCAAGAGGCAGAGCACTCACCTTGGGCAAGCGAGTCCAATGAAAATGTCTAGGCCCTGAGTCCAAGCCCTACGACTGGCAAAAAGAAAAAAAAAGAGCAATCTTACTTAAGTAACGAGGAATGTACCCTATATTTATACAGACTGAAAAATTCATTAAGAAATTAGAAAATATGTATAAAGTTCATAATTTCTTTTGTGTGTTGGCACTGGGTCTTCAACTGAGTGCTTCAGCTCTATCCCTGACCTTTTCTGCTCAAGGCTAGCACTCTACCAATGCAGCCCCAAATCAACTATCTTCAATTGAGATATAAGCGATGAATATTTCAGGGTGCTTCATGAAAAACATTTTTATAAATGGAAACTTTCAACACAGTCTTATTTTAGTATGAATGTTGAGATGGGAAGAGACAGAAAAAGTGAAATGTTTCCTGAACCCCATAGAGAAGAGACTCAGCAGAACCACTGTGGTCTGCAGGCTTCTTTGTGAGTTTTGTTTGCTTGTTTGATTTTTGTCAATTGTGGGGCTTGAACTCTGGGCCTGGGCACTGTCCCTGAGCTGTTCAGCTCAAGGCTAGTGCTTTAATCTGTGAGCCACAGTGCCACTTCTGGTTTTTCTGGAAGTTAACTGGGTACTTTGGCTGGCTTTAAACTTTGATTCTCAGATCTTAGCCTCCTGAGTAGCTAAGATTATAGGTGTGAGGTACCATCACCAGGCTGCTGCTCTGTTACTATGCAGGTTCTGGATCAAGAACTTCAAGTTCTTACTTCAATTTTTTCTTCTCTTGCCTGATACTCTGCCATTTGAATTAAGCCCCAGTTCCTGGTCTTTGATGGTTAATGAGAGATATTATGATTTTCTAATATTCAGAGCAATGATTATAAAACCCAGCATTTTACTTACTTGAATAAATTAAGAGACAGGACCTAGTGAGACGGAAAAAAATTTTTTTTCAAGTTGCTATCCTGTTCTAATGCATAAGTCTGGCTATTTTGCTTACACACAAATATGCATTTTACCAGTTTCTACTCTATTTTTGCTTAGCTTAAAACCACCACTGCCATTTCATCGATTTTGTTGTTGTTGTTTGCGGTGCTTGAACTCTGTGCCTGGGCTGTTCCTCAGATCTTCAGTTCAATGCCAGTGCTCTACTACTTTAGATTTGGCCAGTCCTGGGCTTGAACTCAGGGACTGAGCACTGTCCTTATATTTTCTCAAGGCTAGGGCTCTACCACTTCAGCGTCAGCACCACTTCCAGCATTTTTCTATGTATGTGGTATTGAGGAATTGAACCCAGGTCTTAGTGCATGCTTGGCAAGCACTCTACCACTATGCCAAACTCCCAGCCCAAAAATTATTCATCATTACTATTAGCTATCTTCTTTTTTTTATTATTGATTCGTCATGGTGCTTGGACTTTGGGCCTGGACACTGTCCCTGAGCTCTTCAGCTCAAGGGTAGCGCTCTTCCTCTACAGCTCCATTTTTGGTTTCTGGTAGTTAATTGGTGATGTAAGTCTCACAAACATATGTGTCCAGGCTGGCTTTGGGCTTTGAACCAAGATCCTCCAATCTCAGCCTCCACAGTAGCTAGAATTACACGCTTCAGCCAGCAGTGCCTGACTGTTTGATGTCTCTGTCTCTGTCTCTCTGTCTCTGTCTGTCTGCCTGTCTGTCCCTCTCTCTCTCTGTCTCTCTCTCTGTCTCTGTCTCTCTGTCTCTCTCTGTCTCTGTCTCTCTGTCTGTCTCTCTGTCTCTCTGTCTCTCTCTCTGTCCCCCCCCCCTCTCTCTCTCTCTCTCTCTCTGTTGGTTGTAAGACTTTAATTGTGCACCTGGGCAGTGTCCCTGGGCTCTTCAGCTCAAGGCTAAAACCTTAAACACCTTGAGCCACAGTGTCACTTCTGGTTTTCTGGTGCTTAAGTGGAAGTAACAGTTTCATGGACTTTAGTGTCTGGCCTGGCTTTGAACTGTGATCCTCAGAACCCAACTTTCTGAGATCATTTCCAGCTTTTTTTTTTGGTGTAAGTGGTACAGAGTAATTGGACACAGGGCTTTGTGCATACTAGGCAAGCAAACTACCACTAGTGTGCACTCCAGCCTTAGATAAGGGCTTTCTTTTTCGTTTTCTTTTTTTCATTCATGGGGCTTGAACTCTGGGCCTGGATGTTTACCTTAAGCTCTTCAGCTCAAGGCAAGAGCTCTACCCCTTGAGGCACATTGTCATTTTGAATTTTCTGGATTATTGGGAAATAAGATTCTCACAGATTTTTATGCCTGGGCCGTCTTTGAACCTCGATACTCCAGGGTAGCTAGGATTACCAGGGTGAGCCACCAGTCACGGGCATTAAATTATTATTTTTCATGTCCTATGGCTTCAACTCATGGCCAGAGCACTGTTCTATGGCTTGCTCAAGGATAGCACTTTACTTCAGCCAGCCAACTCCCGGTCCAAATAGGCCACTCTTGAAGCTAGAATTACAGAGATCTGCCATAATACTGGCATGTCGTTATCTAAGTATATAAGTTTTCTTCTATTTTTGATGGCATTTCCTTAGTGGACATATTTCCTACATATTTTATGGAAAACTTCTTCCCACTGGGGCCATAAGTTAAGCCTAGTGGAAGAGTTCTTGCTGAGCATGAATGAAGACCCAAGTTCAATTTCTCAGCACAACATAGATAAAAAAGATAAAAGTGGTGCTGTGGCACATGTGATAGAACATGAGCCTTAAGAATAAACAAAAACAAAAACAAGGATCATGCTCAGGTCCTGAGTCTAAGCCCAGTACTGGCAAAAAAAAAATTGTGCCCAAAGTAGACATTTAAACTTATTGTACTTTTCAAAAAATTTGTTGTCAAGGTGATATACAAAGAGATTGCTGTTACATATGTAATGAGTACATTTCTTGTAAACACTGTTACCCCCTCCCCCCTTTTCTCTTTCCCTTCCCCCCAAGTCATAAATTTCATTTACAACAAATATATATGTATTTTCATTCCTGAAAAAAATAGTTTAAAATGTGTTCAAATAAATGATGTAGGTTGATATATTTATCAAAATGGATTACTTGAACTCTAAAATAAACATTCTAGGTAATTTTTCTCATAAAATTGTAGTAATGCTATAAAACTAATAAAAAAGGAATTTGAGTTATTAATTTCTTATGTTTTACCTTTAACATTATTACACTAATCATGCTGCTTATGGTATTAATACAGACAGCATGAAATATGAGTATGTAAAAAAATTAAATGATTCAAAATAGTAAGGTTGGGGGCCAGTAGTTTGGCTTGGTGGCACACACCCTGGACTGGCAAAAAAGAAGTAGGGTTAGATAAAACAGATTTATTTCCAAATGTGTGGAAAATGGTATGATTTCTTGTTTGGCTAGTCCTGGGGCTTGAACTGAGGGACCAGGAACTGTCCTTGGCCACATTTGTTCAAGGGTGGCACTGTGACACCTGAGCCACAGTGCCCCATCTGCTTTTTCTGTGTATGCAGTGCCGAGGAATTGAATCAAGGTCTTCTTGTATACTAGGCGAGCACTCTACAACTAGGCCACATTCAAAGCCAAAGTAGATTTTTGATGCTATTGTGGAGTTTTAATTTTCTTAAATATTTGTACAAAGCACAATGGATATATAAACAGACTTGAACTCACAAAATAGAGTCCCACATAATATTACAGTTACTCTGGCACTTCTCCCGATTGACAAAACACATTTCCAGGCATCTGCTCTGTCCTTAAGCTTTGGTACCTGACTTGTCTTTCCATGGAGGCCTGGCCTGGATTCCTGGTGATTCCATGCATTTCATAGTTCCCTGTATATCCAGTAAGGTTGTCTTCTATGGGACCAGACCTGTCAGTTTTTTGGCCCACCCAGGACCTATGTGTCTGAGGTCTCACATTATAAGTGGAAAATAAAACACAGTATAATAAGGATTGAAGAACTTCACACCATAATATTAACAATGAGAGTTTAATAGTTAGCAAAGTAAATACCATGAATACTTGACAAGAATCATGAGAGCAAGATAAAGAGATGTCTTTTTACGAAGGGGACAGGGAAGCTCTAAATCCAGACTGGCCTCCAAGTTGCCTTCAGACAGTAATTGTACTTCAGAGTCCTCAGAAGGGTCTCCTTCCTCATGAGAAACAGAATGTCCTTCCTGAGTTAAGAGGGGGATGGATTCTTGTTTGTCGAATGGAGGTTGAGTCTCTTTTAGTGAGATGGATGGGTCTGGATATTCTGTGAGGATGGATTCATTTTCCTCCAATGAATCCAGTATTGAGAGTACACTTGCTGCTTCCCATGGGCACATTTTCCATGAGCCCAGCATGTGACCCTTCAGCTTGCAAATAACTGGAGTGTTACTCTGACTCAGATGGACTGACTCTGGGTGGAGTGTGAAAGGAAACGGAAGGAAATCTGGCTGCTCTTTTTCTTCCTCCATAGTATCTGCAGGTTCAACTGTGTCACACATGGGGTTCAGAGCAAAAGGTATACCACATGACTCTAAACCAATTTGGTAATTTCTACAGAAGGCCCATGCTTTCTGGAGTGCAGTGATGATTCTCAGTCTCCATCAGTCACCAGCTCCATTGGTGGGTTTTTCATCCGGAGTTCAGGATAAGCTCTTCCACGATGACCCAAACCTAAGAATGGAAATAGGTACAGAGTGGACAGAGTGGACTCTGCAAGTTGAAGTGTCACTCAACTTCCATGAGGATCTAATGGAGGAACCTGTAGAATTGGAGTTTGGACTGAACACTGAGGAGGTGTAGGGTCTTTCTAATGAGTGCTTATTCCCGAGTCCTTTCAGAGGACAGATAATACCTGGCTGACACCACCCATAAAGAGCATTTTGCCAAGCTCTGTAGAAGTTAGGGACAACCAATATCTAGACCACATGGGCTTCCTACTCACAGGCTCTGAGGCACCCACACCAGGACTTCTACTTTTTCTTGGTCTTACTGGTCGCACATTCCTCCAGCTGGTCAAAAAGTATGTGTCTAGAAGAGCAGGTCCAAAGTCGGCATGTGGAGCCTCATATAGAGCTTGAGTTGTGTCAGGGTGTGGCAGTTCTTGAACTCGTAGAAATCACTGGGGTAGAAGTCCATTCACATCGTATAGATGGAACACATGATGCTGTGGGCATATTCGGTACAAGGAAAGTGAGAGCCTTCTCTCTCCATCCTGAGCCTTCTACCAAAGCCCCTTTCTTGCAGGACTCTAATGCTGTGGCTGTCCTGCAGAGATGTGCACTTATGTGCTGGGAGAGGGTTAAGAGACACTCGAGAACAGGATGACTTTTACACCCCACTTCCAGAAGCTTCTGAGAGAGGCCTCTATGCATCTGTCCAAAGTAAACGCACCTTAAATTAAGTAAGTAAATGCTCTAAATAAATCAATAAGTGAATGCTCTAAATAAAGAACTAAATGCTCATTCCTCTAATCTTAGCCACCCAGCAGGCTGAGCTCTGAAGATCACAGTGGAAAGCCAGTCTAGTCAGTAAAAGTCTAAAGGCACTTGTCTTCAATTAGGCAGCAAAAAGCCTAACTTGACCTATGACTCAAATGGTACAGTGCTAATTTTTGAACACCAAAGGGATGGCATTTAGACCTGGGTTCAGGTTCAAGTGGCAGCACTGGACCACAAACCAAAATGTAAATGCTTTCAGGTTCTTACAGGCAAAGCTATCACAATCCCTCCCTGATGGCTCAAAAGTGATTCAGCCCCCAGCTTTTCCTCTGACTCCAGTATTTCACAGGCCTCCGCCATTAGTACTGACACCTCATTTCTTACTAGGAAATGGGATTTCCTAGGATGTCACCTAGGTGAGGGCTGCAGTTGGGAGCCACTTACTCATGCCTGAAATCCAACTTCTCAGTAAGCACACTGTTGAGAATCCAGTAGCTTGTGAGGGAAATAAATGGCATGGTGTCCCAGTCATAATAAAGTAGTTTGTGCACTTGTATCATGCTTAGCTCCCCTGTGAACACCGCAGTGAACCAAACAGGCTCAGAGAGGAGCCAAGTATTCCAAGACTTGGCCAGGAGGGGTGAGCAAACCTGGGTTTGGAGGGGGAACACTCACTTTTTCAAGAGAATTTCCAGCAACTACTACATTGTCCTCCACTATTTGAAATTGTGCAGGAAGTTTCCCACATAAAAGAGATCACCTTTCTTGTAGGCAGTGATCCGCTGTGTCAGCAGCATCTCCAACAGGCCTTCCTCCAGGATCCATAGGTTACAAGGCTCATTCAGAGTCTGAGCTGACTTACCATCACACTATGTTGGCAAAACAGTGAATATTTCAAACGTAGGAATGGGACCACACTTCACACTGAGGAATTGGAATAGAGTAGATTGGAAATGACACACTCTAATCTCAGTATAGTCACTTGAAAGCACACAAGAAGGTTGTAGTGTGTGGGCAGGATGATGGGTTCAAATTTGTTCCCTCTCAATATACCTCATCTGAGTTGCCCTGGAGTTTCCTGGCTTTCTTCCTAGAGAAATGCCTGATATACTGGAATTTTGGCTTGGTACTGATCTAGCATCTACTTCTTCAAGTGAGACATCCATATCTCTCATGCCTGAGATGCGAGCCTCCTGACCTTTGGCAACAGCACAGCAACATCTTTCTGGTTCCTGAGCCACAGGCCAAGGGAGTTGGCTTGAGCTGGTTGTCACATACAGTGGCTTAGTTACCAGGGTTCCATAATCTGTTCCATTGTGAGGGAGGTAGGGTCACCTTTCAAGGCCCAATGACCAAAGCTCCTTGCTCACAGAAGACCTCCCCAAAGACATACTGGAGGCTGAATCTCCCTTCCCACCTCACATATGGATGTAGTAAACAGCACACCTTTTTGTTCAAATCCCAACTCACTAACTAGGCGTAAGTGCTAGCCTGGTCTCAGGCTCAAGGAGCCTTTCTTATGTAAGATCCAAACTTATCTGTCACTATTCCCCTTACCCTTCACAAGACATTTTGCTTCACAGTGCCTTCTCGGCTTGCATTTTGCCTCTTGCACATTTTATTTTGCTAGTCCTGGGACTTGACCTCAGAGCCTGACCATTGTTCTTAGGCTTTCTTTAGGCTATAGCTCTACCACCAAGCCACAGCACTACTTCCAGAGTTTTCTATGTATATGGTACTGCAGAATCAAACCGGAGTCTTTTTGTGTGGTAGCCAAGCACTCTACAAATAGATGAAACACCCAGGCCATCTTGCACATATTTTTCACTTCAATCTACTAGGACGTTGTTAGGTTTCTGTATCCTAATCTATTTTTCTTCCTGATGAATATCTGTGCTGTCATCTGTAAAAATGCAAGTGGGAAAATCACAGAAGCATTGGTGACATAAAAAAAAGTCTTACAGACATAGATAAGTGTTCATTCTTTGTAGGAGAAAGGATATTTTGATACAATGATGACTATTTATAAATACTTTATCGGGGTTTAGAGTATGGCCCAGTGGTAGAGTGCTTGCCTAGCATCCATGAAGATCTAGGTTTGAGTCCTTAATATCACACAGATATAAAAATCCATATGGCAATGTGGCTCAAGTGGCAGAGGGCTAGACTTGGGGAAAGCCAAGAGTAGTGCTGAGGACCTGAGTTCAAGCCCCAGGAATGGCAGAAAAAAAAGAAAAGAAAAGAAAAGAAAAGAAAAGGAAAGAAATGTGCATTTTTCAAGTTATGCACTCACAGCATTTGCCTCTGAATTCTTCGCTTCTGCATCTTGTGACTTATCCCTTTCCTTCAATGTAGACAAGAAAAACAGATTTTATTACTTGCTATCCTGTTGTCCAATCTTTGGATATTAATTCAAAATACAATATTGCCTGAGATATTGTGTGTGTGCATGTGTGTGTGTATCTGCCAATGTGTGCATCCACACATGTGTACAGGGTTTAGGGCTTACTCATAAGGCCTGTGTGATAACCCTCAGCATCTTTTCCTCAAAGGTATTGGTCTTTCACTTCTAGCTTATTATAGCTAATTGGAGTTGAGAGATTCACTCAATTTCTTGCCCTGTGCATTGGAACCCAGCAATGGGTTCCCATATTGTTAATTGTATCTATAGAGAAGGCTGAGGTCTGGGGATCCTCGTTAGAATCCAGCCCCTGAAAGAAAGTCACTGATAAAAATCTTTATCTTCAGTTAAGCACGAATAAATAAGGCAAAATTGGAACTGTGGCTCAGTTCCTCTTGTACCAGCCATGAGAAAATTAGTAATTGGTAGCACCTGGTCCCTGAGAGAAATCCTTAGCACTGGTTCAAAAAAGAAAGAAAATAGTGAAAAAAAATTAAAACTTGCTGAGGAATCCATAAGGATAAATGTGCCTGTGAATAGTCTTGACATTTCAGATTCCCTCAAGAGCTTATGACTCTCTATATTTTATCAAGTTTTTTTAAAGATATTTACATATTTTCTATCTTTCTTAAACAGAGATAGCCATCCACAAAACACAAACACAAACTCTCACACAGTATACCACCCACCCATAAGTGTCTGGCTATGTATATATGTATAGTCATATGTATTGATCTGTCTCTCTATACTAATATATAAATGCATAAACATATGTATTTAGACAAACAGGAAACATACAAAGATAGGTCTCAGGCATTTCCATATTTTGTGCAAGTCTTCTGAGTGCAACTTACCATTGTTTTGTTTGTCAAGATAGAGTCCCTCTAACTTTTGGACAGCTTCTTGTCCTTTGATACTTTTTTCTGCCAGTCCTGGGTTTTGAACGCTAGGCCTGGATGCTGTCACTGAGCTTGAGCTTCTTGCATTCAGTAGTTTATTGCAAATAAGAGTCTCATGGAGTTTCTGTCCTGGGCTGGCTTTGAATTGTGATCCTCAGATCTCAAACTCCTGAGTAGCTAGGATGACAGTCTTGAGCTACCAGTACCTGGTTCCTTTGCCTCTTTTACCCTTTTTTTGGCCCCACCACACCCATGGTATCTACCTTCCTATGTTCTCTCCACCTGCCCCCAGACAAGGGTCTGACAGATGCTTTCCACCCACTTATTCATGTCCTCCTCTGTATTGGCTGACAGCTAAGACATGCACTCACTTGTCTGGATGCCAAACACAAAGCCATGTGATTATTTCTCAGTCTGGAACATCCTATCAGATTTATAGCACCACAGAGGGTCAGGTTGATGCTCCTCCAGGGCTTCTTAAATTGTTCTCATATTAATCCACAACACGTTTGTCATCACTTGTCCAGCTAATTCATGGACTAAACCAGCATTCCCTACAAACTTAGATCCCAATACCATGAGGACACTCAAGGGTGCATTAGGAGTGTGACCTGCAGGGGGATGTGAGCCTGTCTAACTTGGAGGGGATTTCTCCACCACAGGAAATGGAATACAAATTTAGAATCTGCTTTCATGAGGTGACAATCTCTGGCAGATGTTCTTATCAAATGTGGCACTGCCTACTTCCAGCTTAAAACATGGGTTGATGACCCAGCATAACAGAGAATGTATTCACCCAGGCCCATCACATAGGCTGGGACCCTGAACTTTCAGGTAGCATTTGGCTTTGAAGGTCATGAGATCTTAGTCTAAAAATGATGAGCCCCCTCCCGTGAGGCATAGCAAACGGAGCCAAAGTGCAACCCAGTTAAGCACCAGATCAAGCTTCCCTTCTTCAGTAGGGTATGGTTTGAAAACTGTGCATAGATTCTGTTTGAAGACAGTCCAGAAAGGAAAGTCCGTGAAACTCTCCTTTCCAGTTAACTGCCAAGAAAAAGCCAAAGATAGAGATGAAGCTCAAGAGAGGTAGAGAGCCATCTGAAAAGAATGGTTACACCCTGCAACATCCTCATTATCTGATCTTGACACCATCTTTGCGTGCATCCCAGCATGCAGCCAGCATCTGGGCGTGACAGTGAGCCCTGCCCCCATTGGCAATCTGCACTGTCTCTGATATCTGTAATGTGAACCTCATTCTGTTGGGTTTGTGAAGCGGTGTCAACCCTGCAGAAGGAACCAACTGTGCCCTAAATCCCACTGTCCCCTGGGGCCCCTAGCATTCCCCCATCTGCACCCCTCCTGTGGCTTCTGATCCTAGGGAGCCATCCTGCCCTGTCCAACATTCACATGAAGTGCATATTTCTTCTCCTGGGGCAACTTCTCCACAGAGAGTACATGACATGCCCACTCTCCAGGCAAGGGGAGATCCTGCCAAAGTAGCAAATCAGTGATAAGGACATAAAGTGATGAATAGAATTTTAGATCCTGATGGTAGACAGTCTGCAAAATCCAAGGGAGAATGGAATTGGAGGGGACCAGGGATCAGGATGTGGGCATGGAGCTTCCCTGCCAAGGGGGTGGGGGAAGTCACAGGCTGGGGGATGCACAGGATGATCCATGGGCCCTGTGCAGCTACTGGGTCACCCCCTTCTGCATCTCAGCCTTTGGCTTTGAGCTCTGTGATCGTCAAGATATGCACAGTCTGTACTCTGGCTGGCAGAAGAAAGGACCCTGGGAAGACAATTGTAGACCCTTTGTGAGTGTATGAAGGGGTAGGCTGGACACCCAGTCCAAGAGGAGCTAAAACTGGAGTCGAGGGGTGTGCAAGGAGTGGGTGTGAGGGTTGTGGGCAGTCAAAGTCACGGCAGAGGTGGCTCTGTCTGTGGGGTTAGTGCCTCCCTGCAGGCAAAGCACTGGAGATATCAGAGATCCACATGAAAAGGATAAGCTGGAAATGGCACTATGGTTCAAATGGTAGAGCATCAACCTTGAGCAAAAGAGCTCAGGGACAGTACCCAGGAACTGAGTTCAAGCCTCATGACTGTAAAAGAAAAAGAACCAGGACTATGAGAGGGAACGTGGTACTCTCTTGGTCTAATCAGACACAAGAAGAGGCCGGGATAGGCTGTGGAAAAACACAGAGAACATCTTCCCCCAGTTCATCCTGTCCTGCATGCAGGGAAAGACATGTAACTAGGGCTACGGTGAGATCATCTTCACCCCTGTGCTGCCATCTGAATTGTAGGCCTCTGTCCTGGCATGGGGTGTCCTGATGGCTGAGCAGGTGCCCTAACCCTAGATGGAGAGTAGCCACTGACTGTGGTAGCTAAGGGGAGATCTGTTCCACAGCTATCAGGCCACCCAGCATGGGAGCCATAACCACCCCTCACCCAGGTAGAGGCCAATGGTTCTCCAGGTGCTACTAACATTGCCCCACCCCTAGCTCTGGGTACACGTGACATTCCCTCCACAAGGAGCAGGACAAAGTGAGGGATCAGGAAGCTGTCTATGGGCTTCAGATGATGGCCAGGCTGGCATTACAGATGGCCTTACTCTGTCACCACCTTCCCCTGCCTTCATCTTTCCTCCATCATGCCTCTCTACCTCCCACGCATTAACCTTGGAAAAAAATGAACTGGGCTCTCATCATTCCTCTCATCTCTTCACCCACCTTGCCATGCGTCCATTCCTCTGTCACTTCCACCACACACACATCCCACCCCCAGCCACTCTATAGCTTATGAGGATCCCAGAGGAAGCTCTTGGTGAAGGGCTAGTGACCACAAAGCAGTTACTATCACCCGCTCCGGCCTTATCCACCACAGAATAAAAAAAGCCAAGCAGGCACACACTGCAGCAGAGTTGCTCTGCTGCCACCCTGATTTCTTCATGGCCAGGACTTGGCTCTCCTCAGCCTCTCAGCTCAGTAACCAGAACATTGTGCTTTCACAGAGCCATGGCTTCCAGTCTCCATGGACACAATGACATCAAGGAGATGCCAACTTCCCCATCTCTATATACTTCTAACTATGGGATGGGAGCTGAGGTTCTCTTCTGTGACTCCATCCGCTAAAAGGCTCATGCACATTTCTATCCTTTGCTCATCATGGTGACTCTTTGGTTAACAAGTCACTGCTGGGCTTCCAGTTCACCACATATAGAACCCATACTCCAACACTTTTCTTAGAAGGACTGGTGACTTTTAAATATTCTCTAGTTTTAAATTTCTAGTTCCTTCTCTCTTTCATTTATATATTTCCCTTCCTCACATACTTCCCTTTTTTTACCTTCCTTCTTTCATTCCTGGCCTTGAACTCAAGACCTGGAGCTTTTTCTTAGCTTTTCTTTGCTCAAGGTAGCGCTCGAGCTCTTGAGCCACAGCTCTACTTCAATATTTGTTCTTGCTCTAAACTGGGAGTAAGAGTCTCATGCATTTTTCCCTTTGATGGGTTTGTTTTAAACCACAATACTAAGATCAGGATCCTGAATATGCCTCGGATTACAGGTATTATCTAATCAAAACAAATTCCTGATTTCTTTTTTAGACATAATTATTTCTTTCTGGTGAGCCACCAGCCACTTATGCAAGAGCATTGCAGGATCCCAGCATTCATCTTGTCTCCAGTCTTATTCCATCCTTTTCGCAATGGCCATCTAAAACACCCTGCTGCATGCCTGAAGTCGCAAGGAACGTTCTCAACGCCATGAGAAGCCCCCTTAAGCTCTGCCACAGATATGCCCAGCCCCCATCCAACTTCCACATGAGCATTTGTTCAGGAGAAATTTCCTGAGTACATCATCATCTTTTCCTCACCATTCAAATTTCATCTTTGGAGTCATTTCTCCCAGACAAAGAGGAACATGATCCATGGTTTGATAGCAGCTCCAGCTTCATAGTCCCAGCCACCAACACCCCCCCCCCATTACCCTGCCAGACACCTGAATTCAAGAACAATGTTTTCACTACCCCTGACTCTTATCAAATGTTTTAACTTATACAGTGCATTAAAATAATTTTACTAAATGGAATAAACACATGGCATCAAGCTTCAGAATCTTTGCACCTGAACTTTTAGTGAATAACAGACACACCAGCATTTCTGTAGCCAACAGAAATCTTAGCTTTGAGATTTCAGCATTCCTGGTATCCAAGTTTGGATGTGCTAACACTGCCCTTAATGGGGCACTTCAATCACACAATCCCACAACAATCAATGTCATTTGACATTCACTTGTAGGTGGTGCTAGGAAAAAGACTGATGTGCCAACTCCATGCTGGCTTGACCTATGCCATCTTCAAACCTGGAGCAAGTGAGGCTCCTCTCTCCATGACACCTTTTGTGTACTACCCCAGGAGGACCTTTACCTTGAGACAAAATTATGAAGACTATCTCTACCAGCAAAGATTCCAGTGAGATGTGCCTACATGGATAAAGCTAAAATCTCACTAAAGTGAGGTTGTTGGCAGTGCTGGAGCCTGAACTCAGGGCCTGGGCACTAAGCATTTGTACTCAAGACTAGCCCTTTACCACTTGAGCCCAAACTCCATTCCCAGCTGTTTTTATTTTTGGTAGTAAGAATCTATCAGACTTTCCTGTTCTAGGTGACTTGGAACTTCCATACTCAGTTCTCAGCCTCCGGAGCAGCGTGGATTAAAAGTGTGGATCAGCCATGCCCCACACCTGAGGACTTCTGCCAGCACATTTTTTCCCAAAAATTGGAAGAGGAAGATGAGGGAGGGTTGGGCCCATCCTGCCCTGCATATGAAGGAGAGCATCAGCAACTGAACTTCATTCCCTGTTGTAGACTGCTGGAGGAAAAGGAAGCAAATAGGCACAGGCTGGCAGCAGATGCCACAGAACAACTTGTGACCAAGACTCCCAGAGCAGACCTCAGAATCGATGACAGAGTTGGATCTACCCAGTAACAGAGGCAGTGGTGACACCTGAAACTGCGCGTTTGAGCCTTTGCTGCTAGTAAACAGGGCCACCTATGTCTCAATGAGAAAGGTGAGATTTTGGTGGAGAAGGTGAGATTAAACATTATGTATCACGCAAGAAATCAGACTATAAGGGGTCTTTTATTATTCCGAGTGAAATTATGGATTTCCTCTTCTGTTTCTTTAAAGAATGACATTGGTATATTGATGAATATTGCACTGAATTTATAAATAGTCCTTATCAAGATTGCCATTTTTACAATATTACTTCTTCCAAACCAGGAGCATAGGTTTTTGCATTTCCTCAGTTCTGCGTTAATTTCCTTCTCCAGGGTTTATAGTTCCATCAAAAAGGTGCTTTACATTCTAAGTTAATTCCTAGGTATTTTATTTTCTTTCATAGCAAAATGAGTTGCTATCCTGATTCTTGCCTCATTCCTCTCATTTGTTGGCATATAGGAAGGCAGTTGACGTTGAGGGTTAATTTTATACCCTGCTACCTTACCAAAGTTTTATATCAGCTCAAGCAGCTTCGGAGTAGAGTCTATAGGGTTCTTTAAATACAGAATCATGTCATCTGTAAGGAGAGAAAGTTTCAGTTCCTCTTTCCCTTTTCCTCCTCACTCCAGTTAGAATGGCCAAGATCCAGAAATCTAATAACGTATACTGGAGGGGATGTGGCCAGGAGGGATCACTACTACACTGCTGGTGGGATTGCAAACTCGTTCAACCACTATGGAAAGCACTATGGCAGTATCCCAAAAAGACTAAACATAGAGCTCCCCTGTGATCCAGCAATTTCACTACTTCCAATCGTCCAGATAGGACATACTAAATTCACTAGAACAATAACATTTATCACAGCACTATTTACTATAGCAAAGGTATGGAACCAACCCAGTTGCCCGTCAGTTGATGAGTAGATCAAATATAGTATTTTTACACAATGGAATTCTGTGCTTCTGTCAGAAAGAATGACATAGACGAATTTGTAAGGAAATAGAAAGACTGTAAAGTTTAGAAATTAGTTTCTGTCTCCTTCTCTCTCTCCTTCTCTATCTCTGTATAATTTAGAAGTTCCTATTGCTTTCTCTTTTCTCTCTCTCCCTCTCTCTCTCTCTCTCTCTCTCTCTCTCTCTCTCTCTCTCTCTCTCTCTCTCTCTCTCTCTCTCTCTCTCTCTCTCTCTCCAATCCTTAGGCTTGAACTCAGGGCCTGAGCTAGTTTTGCTCAAGATTAGCACTCTACCATTTGAACGACAGTGCTGCTTCTGGCTTGCTCTTTTCACGTAGTATTGAGGAATCTAACCCAGGCGTTCATCCTTGATAGGTTAGCACTCTACCTCTAAGCCACACAGTCAGCTTTTAGAGGTTTCTGACAAAGGTTTTCCTACATGCTATTATTTCTTCTCTGAGTGCTCTTAATGCTTGCTGAAGGTTGACTTTGTTTAGAAGACTTACCCTAATGCTCCCATATACAGAGATTCTATATATAGCTAAATGTTTTTCATTACTCAGAATTTCTCTATTGTGTATGTTCTGAAATGTACTGAAGACTGACTTCTGATTAAAAGTCATTGCACATTTGTTCTATTCATTAGTTTTCTTTTCTTCTATGGGAATCAGGTTTGTGATGAACACAGAAGTATGCCTTCCAGGTCAAACACTTTCCACATTTGTAATATTCATAAGGTTTTTCTCTCCTATATGCATTTTATACTTAGTCATGCGTTCATGATGGATTTTTTCATATTCTTATATTCATACGATTTTTATCCTGTGTCTGTGTGGTATCATGCAAACTCAACTATGAGTTCTTCAAAAAAATTTCCCTTTCATTTTATTCACAGGATTCTATCCTGTGGGTGTTTAGTGATAAATCTTGACTTGTGCCTTCTGGGGAAAAGACTGAACATTTGCTACATTCATTAAGGTTTTGATCTTGTGTTGGTTCTGTGACACAAGCTGAGTTTTCTTCCACAGACTAAAAAGTCTTTCCTATTTATTACATTGCTAAGGCTTCTCATATGTGTGAACTCTCTTACGCTTCCTGAAGGGTGAATACTGCACGAAAGACTTTCAACTTTGGTTATATTCCTAAGGTTTCTAATATGTGTGAATTCTGTTATGCCCCCTGTAATGTGACTTCCATCTGAAGGTCTTACCACATTTGATGCACTCGTACATTTTCTCTCCTGTGTGTGTTCTCTGATGCAATTTGAGGGAAGACTTCCATTTGAAAGAGATTCCACATTCATAAGGTTTTTCTGCTGTTTGAATTGTCTTATGCATGTTGAGGTTTGGCTTCTGTGTGAAGGACTTTCCACATATGTTACACTCATAAGGTATTTCTCCTGAGTATATTCTCTAATGAACATGGAGTTTTATGTTAAATTTGAAAGACTTTCCGCATTTACTACATGCATAAGTTTTCTCTCCTGTGTGTGTTCTATTATGCCCATCAAGATATGACTTCCACTTGAAGGTCTTTCCACATTTGTTGCACACATAAGGTTTCTCTTCTGTGTGTGTTCTTTGATGCAATTTGAGAGAAGATGTCTGTCTGAAAGACTTTACACATTGTTTGCATTCATAAGGTTTCACTCCTGTGTGTATTCTCTGATGAACACGAAATTTTCCCTTCCCTTGGAAAGACTTTCCACATTCATTACACTTATAAGATTTCTCTCCTGTGTGTGTTATTTGATGAACTCGAAGGTGTATCTTCTGGGTGAAAGACTTTTCACATTTGTTGCATTCATAAGGTTTCTCTTCTGTTTGTTTTCTCTGGTGCAAAGTGAGGTATGATTTCAGTCTAAAATTCTTCCCACATTTATCCCATTCATAAGATTTCTCTTCTGTGTGAGTCTCTGATGTGTGCTGAGAGCTGAATTCTGGGCAGAAATTGTATTACGTTCCTCATATTCATAAGGTTTGTCTTCTCTTGGAGATCGAGGTTGGAGCGTCAGGTCTGACTTCTCAGAAATTAATTTTCACACTTGATGTACGCATCACATATCTCAGGATATTTGCTCTGAGGTATTGTAAGGCGTATTTCATTACTGAAAGATTTCTCACATTCACTACATGTATGAGGAGTCTCTCCTGTGTACATTTTCGGATGTGTAGTGATGGTCGGTGTTAAGTACAATATTTTTCATCACACAGTACATTTAGCAGTTTTCCTCCCTCCCTGAAGAATTTCTTGGGCAGGGAGAACAGAATTATGATACTGCAGATCTTTTGGACTGTCACAATCATGAATAAAATGCTCTGAATATCCGATGGGTTTTTTAAGAACAGGAGACATACGAGATCTATATGCAGCATGCATCTCATTAAGCTTAGGAGACAGAAGCATGTTCTGACACTTAATGAACTCCTCAGTCCTCACCCCTAAGTTGTTACCGTTATTACTAATCAGCTCTGGATTATGTGTAGAGCTCAAATTTAAAGTTGTTGCTAATCTCACGTTTCCTCCACTTCGATACTACTTGCAACTGCTACTTCACAAAGACATTCATGTGAGACTTTATGGGCAGGTCTTGAACACATTTTCCATTACCTGGACATCTAAAATGAGTCATAGAAAAAAAGACACAAACATACATGAGATACAAATATTCCTTACTGTAAAGGTAATGACTTTACTTTCCCATCCTAAGTGTTAGATATTTTAAAATATAAAAGTGGAAATTGATTTGTGAGAAATATATGCTTTTCTCCCTAACATATTAAGAAAATGATATTTTACAATGACCAATAATGTTTTTCTGAGTTTTATTCTCTTTTTATATCTCAGTTTTAAGCTGAGTACTACCTATAATATACCTGCAGCTGTTTTTTTTTTCAAATACTGTTATGTTTATACGTTGAGGAATAGCTGCCTTTCTTTTATTTTTGAAAAATAATCTAAATATTGTGCTGTTTTGCATCTTTTTAAAACTTTATTTTCTTTTCTTTCTTTTTTTTTGTAGTTCACAGGCCTCGGCCCTGTCCCTGAACACTTCAGCAGAAGACTATAACCCTATCCTTGAGCTACAGCCCCACTTCCTGTTTTCTAGAGTTAACTACAGATAAGAGTCTCAGGTCCTGTATAGCAGATAGGATTACCTTACCCAGTTTCAATGCTGTTTGCTTTTTAACCATTAAGTGAGGAACACGAATTTTTTCTAGATTCAGCGGCCACAAGTTTGGTTTATATGTCTGTTTGCCTTTGATCCAAGCAAGAATGATTCTTGAGAGTAAGGACTTACACCTATATCCCTTCAGTTACAACTTCTCACTAAAGTCTCAATTTAGGTATTTGTGGGAATTTTGAAATTTGTTTCTTTCCATTTGAAGTCTTATAAAAATTCCTTTTCTAACACTCCTGTCCCTCAGAACCATGGAAGACCAGAAAATCTCCAGCTCATTGTCTAGTTAATTTTCTTATGTTGATTGAAACTTTGCTGTTGTTTTTTTCCTTCCATTCCTGGGTTTGAACTTAGGACCTAACTACTGTCCTTGGGTTTTCTCAAGACTAGAACCCTACCAATGAAGTCATTACTTCTGGCTTTTTCTATGTATGTGGTAATAAGGGATCAAACCTGTGTCTTTGTGCATGCTAGGCAAGCACTCTATCACTAGGCTCAATTTCTAGTGGAAAGGTCTGGTTCTGAATACCAGTCTCTTCCTACCAGCAAAAAGATATTATCCTTATCAGAGAATAATGCCCTGACTTATTCCTTGTTTGCTCAATCATTTATAGTCTTAGTTTTAAAGAAATGAAATATCATTCTTTCTCTCTTTCTTTCTTCTTTCTTTCTTTCTTTCTTTCTTTCTTTCTTTCTTTCTTTCTTTCTTTCTTCCTTTCCTTCCTTCCCTCTTTCTTCCCTCATTCTTCTTTCTTTGTTTCTTTCTTAGTTTCTTTCTTTCTTTCTTTCTTTCTTTCTTTCTTTCTTTCTTTCTTTCTTTCTTTCTTGTTTTGCAGTCATGTGACTTGAATTCTAGACCTGGCTGTTCTTCCTGAGCTCTTCAGCTCAAGGCTACTGCCCTATGTCTTTAGCCTCAACCCCACTTCTCATTTTCTATTAGTTCATTGGAGAGAAGAGTCTAAGGTGTTTTTGTGATAGGTCAGTCTTTGAACCTTGATCCTCAGATCTCAGCCTCCTAAGTAGCTAGGATTACAGGCATGAGCCACGGGCTCATGGCTTTCTCATTTTATTTTGTTTCACAGTGATTTCTACAGAGAAATCTAACTTTAACTCTACTGCCACATAGAATTCATTATATCACCCTATGGTTCTTGATGCCGGGGGTTTGGGCTAGCATGCACAAAGACCTAGTTCAGTTCCTTGGTACTACATACAAAGAAAAAGCCAGAAGTGGTGCTATGACTCAAGAAGTAGAGAGCTAGCCTTTAGAAAACCCAAGGACCATGCTCAGGCACTGAAACCCAGCATAGGATTGGGAAAAGAAAATGATTCTTGATTCATTCACAAAGAAGTCCATAGGTTCCACACAGGATTTAGGGTAATTAAGTATATTATTGCTCAGTGCATCACAACATGAACTTACCAATGGGGCTCAGGCTCCAACATCAATATGAAGATGCATTCACTCACCTGTGATATTCTTGTCAGAGGAATTTCCTATCCAGAGTTCTGCACAGTGCTCTAGCTTGTCAATTAATACAGGTTTGGGAACACAGGGCCCTGTAAATTAGAAACAGTAGAGAATTATTGCTTATGCTGTGTCATCATTGCTTTAAGTTCGCAGACATCCTACTCACAAGTTATCTATTAAATCTTTTTTCTCATTTCTCACTGGCTCCATGGTTGGCTTTTCCCCAGCTCTGGATTCATTTTGTATGGCATAAACTTAGCTGTCTTGCTCAAGGCTAGAAAAATACCAGTTTGAGTCCCAGCTCCACTTACATGCATAGGTCTTCATGCATGCTAGGCAAGCACTCAACCACAAAGTCAAACTCTTGACACTCCACTAACATTTTTGAGGGGTTACTTGGAGTTATAGAGTTTCATGGCAATTTTTATGCCATTGCTGGCTTCAAATTAGAATTCTTAGATTTCTTCCTCCTGAATATTTTAAGATTACAGGCATGAAACATTGCACCTAGTGCCAGGTTTCCATTATAAACTCACTGTTTAGTGATTTGTAGACCCTGTTTCCAATAATGATATATATTATATTCTGGATTGTTTATCCACTTACAATTACTGTGGAAGTTTGGAATGGCGTCTCCATTAGAGGAAACATAATTTAGAACTGTTGTCAAAGTATGCTGGAGATATCCTGAAGAATGAGTACAAAATTACCTTAGGTTTTCTTTAGAAAGTAATGATACTTCTCAGGGCCTGGAATCTTTCATTTAAATAGTATTGAAAGTTTGATAAACATTCACGTATCTGCAAAATAACAAGGCACTTGGCCTTGCAAGTGAATTTGACTTTTGCTCACCTAAGGACACCAGGTTGCTCTAGGTCTCCAGCATTACATCTCTGTACAGGGTCCTCTGAGCATTGTCCAGATGCTCCCAGCTGAAATCCACAGCTACATCATCAAATGACACCAGCTTCTGGAATGGCACATTTTCATCAAGTAATTAGCACTGAGTTATAAACACACCATGTCTGGAATTTTTTTCTTTTTTTGTTGGAATTTTATTCCTTTACTTAAATGTTTAGACTTACATGAAATATTGAACTGAAAAGCTTAGGGATGGTACCTAGGCCCAGAGTTCAAATCCCAAGACCCACAAAAAAATAAAAAGGCAAGCCAGGTGTTGGTGGCTCACGCCTGTCATCGTAGCTACTCAGGAGACTGAGATCTGAGGACCATCGTTCAAAGCCAGCCTGAAACAAAATTCCATGAGACTCCTTTCCAATTACCCACCATAAAATGTTTAATGGCTTGTGGCATATCATGGTAGAGCAATTGTGGTATCGACAAAAATAAGTCGGGGGAGTAGATTTAGGTTATAAATGGAATTATTCCATTGAAAAGGAACTACATTATATGATGACATATGCTGGTACTGGGAGAATATTGCAAAATCTTAGGGTATCAAGTAATAATACTGTTAAGTACACCCAGAATGTTAATGTTCTATGTCTGGCATAATAATCACTTGGGGAAGAAACTTTTTTTCCTTTTTTTTGGCTGGGGTATTTGTAAGGCTTGAACTCTGGGCATGGGCACTGTTCCTGAACTCTTCAACTCAAGACTATCACCCTACCTATGAAGCCACAGTGCCATTTCCCATATTCTAGTGGTTAACTGTAGATGAGAGTCTCATAGACTTTCTAATGCCCAGGCTGGCTTTGAACCAAATCTTTAGATATCAGCCTGATATCTGAGTAGCTAGGATTACAGGTAGAAGTACTGCACCTGGCAAGAAATTTATTTCTTGCTGTTTTATACTACAAATTTACTGTATGTTTTACTTTTTCAAAAAGACTGAGGATGACCTTTGTTCTGTATATAATGGGAAGAGGGGTAGGGAGCTGTGAGCAGAAGAACTGAGGGGCAATACTCAAGGTAGGACAATAGCCTTAAACTAAAGAGCTCACGGCCCAAGGTCCAAGCCCCATGACTTTCCCCACTACCCCACAAAAAAGGGGAAAAAATTGGAGATTGGAGATTTTCTGAAAAAAAAAAAGAAATAGTAGTTCAAAATGTAGAAAGAAGTTCAATATTAACCGTCATGAGAAAAATTAAAATTACAATGAAATCATTACTTTAAATATGTTAACATAAATATAGTTTTAAACAAAAAGATCCACATACACACACACACACACACACACACGCATAGAAAAAACAACTTTCAAAGTCTAACTATTACTGGGAAGGTAGTGAGAAGAAGTAGAACTTTGGAATAGTTCTGTAAGGAATATAAAACAATCAAAAATTGCGTGGAGAGTGCTAAAAAAGTACTAAATATAGAATTACATAGAAATATGGTCCAACACTTCTATTTCTAGATTTGTACCTAACGGAAGAGAAAGCAGAGACTAGAACAAATATGTGGAGAATCCATTCACAACTATTAATAATAATCAAAAGATAGAAATATGCAAAACAATGCATTGAAAAGGAAGAACATTTTACTATATTTTACAGATGAATCTTGATTACAGTAAACTAAAAATACAGCAGTCATAAAGGAAGCGCTAGGGTATGTTTTCCCTTCCAGAGCTTCCAAGGATCAACAAACCCTTAGAGCCAAAAAGCACGATGGTTCCAGAGAATGGAGTAGAGAGGAACAGGAGCTGAAGGTTTAATGATTATACATGGAAGATGAAAATTGCTCTAGATGGGTAGAATGAAGAGAGAACTGTACCCTAAACAATGGTTATGTAGCCACACAGGATGGGACACACCTATACTCCCTGATCTTGGGAAACTCAAGAAGGATTTCTAGCCATCCTAGATGCATGGAAAGATCTATCATAAAAACTAATGTGGAGGGGCTTGGAGTTTGGCATAGTTGTAGAGTGCTTGTATGAAGACGAAGGTTCAATTCCGCAGTACCACATACACAGAAAAAACCAGAAGTAGTGCTGTGGCTCAAGTAGAAGATCACTAGGCTTGAGGAAAGCTGAAGGACAGTGCTCAGACCGAGTTCCAGCCAAAGGGCTTGTAAAAAAAAAACCAGAATGCTGAGCATGATGGGGTGGTGGCTCACTTCTATAATCCTAGCTACTCAGGAGGCTGAGATCTGAGGATCAAGGTTTAAAGCCATCCTGGCACAAAAAGACCTGAGACTCTTATCTCCAATTACCTTTAGAAAATGGGAAGTGGGGCTTGGCTCCAGGGTAAGGCGGTAGCCTGGAGCTGAAGAGCTCAGGGATAGTGCCCAGGCTGAGTTCAAGATCTATGACCCACCAAAAAAAACCAAAAAATAATGTGGAACAATTTGGATTCTGTGAATTTTATCAGGCATATAAATGTCTTTTTTTGCTGTTGAAATAACAAATTGTTTGGAAACATTTTAAAAGTTTTTACCTAGAAATGTACACTACAAATGGAATTAATAACAAACACAAAATATGCAAAAGATACAAATTATCACAGTATGGGTATCCTGCTTCTGTATCTTTTCACTGACTCCTGTTCAAATAAGTCACATATTCTGAATCATTTCTCCCAGTCGATATATGCCACACATGTTAGCTTGTACTGAACTTCTTGGGAAGTCAAAAGCAAATACTAAGCAAATGTGTGTTAGATTTTGTTAACAGTGATATTTCAAATATAAATCCCTACTCATTGCATTATTTAATATCAATGCCAGAATCCAACTTACACTGGCAGAATCTTCAATCTTTTGAGAATCTTCAAAAGGGTGTGTAAATATTTAGGATTGTTATGTCTTCCTGGAGGAAAGATCCCTTTAGTAGTATGTAGTCACCTTCTTTGTCTTTTTTTACTAATTTTAGTTTAAAGTCTATTGTATCTGATATAAGGATGGCAACTCCAGCCGGTTTATGGGGGCAGTTAGCTTGATAGAGTTTATTCCAAACTCTCACTTTCAAAAGATGATTGTTTTTGGGTAAGATGTGTCTCTTGAAGACAGAAGAACGATGGCTCTTGCTTTTTGATCCAACTAGACAGCCTATGCCGTTTAATTGGAGAGTTAAGTCCATTGATATTGAGAGTTAGGATTGAGAGATATTTATTAGTTCCTACCATTTTGAAAAGCTTTTAGTAGGGCCTGTGTCTTGACAGTTCTTGTGGTTCTTAGATGGTATGCTGTTTAGGTGCCATTTCTTTCCCTATATTGCATTTATTTTGGTTTTCTATGTATAGAGCATCTTTGAGAATTCTCTGTAGTGTTGGTTTTGTTTCGACATATTGTTGCAGCTTTTCCCTGGAATGGAATGTTTTTATTGTTCCCTCAGTTATGAATGAGAGCTTAGCTGGCTACAGTATTCTTGGTTGGTAGTTATTTCATTTAAGGGCATGACATATATGCTTCCAGTCACTTCGTGCTTGCATGGTCTCTGCTGAGAAATCTGGAATTATTCTGATTGGTTTGCCTTTATAGGTTACTGATCCCTTTTCCCTGGCTGCCTTTAGGATCTTTTCTTTCGTTTCTATTGATCCAGTTCGGATCACAATGTGGCGGTGGGATGTTCTTTTCTGGTCAGGTCTGTTTGGGGTTCTAAAAGCTTCTCGTATCTGGATGGGCCTGCCCTTCTGGATATTTGGGAAATTCTCTGAGATGATTCCCTGAAGTATATTTCCAATACCATTGATGTCTTTCTCCACGCCCTCCTCAATACCAACTAGCCTTAAATTAGGCTTCCTAATTGTATCTTGGACCTCCTGAAGCGCTCTCTCATATTTTCTAGATTTGGATTGACTCATTTTCTGTTCTTTCTGTATAATACCTAAATTATCTTCAGCCCCGGAAATTCTCTCCTCTGCATTGTCTAACCTGCTATGAAAGCTATCCAATTTATTTTTCATCTCCCTAACTTCTAATTGCTCACTTTTGATGCCTTTCATCTCTTGTTTTAGATCATGTATGGATTTCTTTATCTCCTTGATTTCCTTTTGAGTGGTTAGCTCAGTAGCTTTATTTTCTTTGGACATTTGCTGGAGTTTGGTCACCTATTTATTTGTGGATTCTATGAATTTATCCATCTTTCTTTGAAAAACCTTTATTATGGCCTCCTTTATGGCTTCTTCTTTTTCACTTATCACCTTGTTTTTGCTTTCCTCTTGTTCAGCTATGGCTTCCTCCGTTATCTCTTTCTTTATATTTTCACATTTTTCATTAATGATGTTTATCAATTGCATTGTGTAGCACTTGGAAGACTCTCCTCTAGGTTTGCCAGTGACTGTTCGATTGTCTGTTTACATTGGGTGGTGGATGTTGTTTCTTGATTTGACATTTTTCTTGAGTTTCTTGTTCTGCCCATTTGAAAATGGGAGCAAGATTACTACTAAATGCGATTATAGTTTTTCAGATATAACCAACCTAGACCTCTGTAGCTGGCAGACACTAGATGTTCACAAGTTTTGATTGGTATTATCACTCTTTCGTTTTGTGCACTTACAGACCAGTCTAATACACCCACTGATAAGCGATTTATTCCCAAAACAATAAGCCTCTCAATCCAATCTCTATTGTCTTTAAGTCCCTCTGAGCCTAGAGAATAATTAACCAACTACATATACAATATTGCTCAACAGCCATCATCTGTAGTTTCAGGCAGTATAAGGGTTGTAAGATGAGCAGAGGTCCAGAGATAGAAAAAAAGAATGAGAGAGGTCAGGGGAGGTACAAGAGGATTATCGTAGGAGTATAAGAATATTGTAGTCATGAAGAAATGGTATAGCATAAGGATAACTGACCTAAGTTGGTAAGTAGGTAGCATACTTGAGTACAATTTTGGAAAGTATTAAAATAAAACTTATGTGTTGCTGCACGACTAGCTCTTAGCCCAACCAGTGTCCTCACAGTGGACCATGGGATGGATCTGTTTTCCTTGTCCAAGTTGAGGGAAAGGGGTATTTCACAAGATGCAGAAGCGAAGATTTCAGAAGCAAATGCTGTGAGTGAATTAGCTCGCAAAAAGCATTCTTATTTTCTTTTACCTTTCTGCCAGTCTTGGGGCTTGAATTCAGGGCCTGAGCACTGTCCTCGGGTTTTCTCAAGTCTAGCCCTCTGCCACTTGAGCCACAGTGCCACATCTAGATTTTCTATCTATGTGATACTGAGCAATCAAACCCAGATCTTCATGGATGCTAGGCAAGCACTCTACCACTATGCCAAACTCTCAACCCTGGCATAGTCATTATAAAGTCATCATCATCATATCAAAATATCCTTTCTCCTACAAAGAATGAACACTTATCTATGTGTGTAATGCTTTTTTTTTAAATTTCACTAATTCTTCTGTGTTTTTCCCTCTTGCATTTTTTACACATGACAGCAAAGCTAATCATCAGGAAAAAATTGATTAGGATACAGAAACCTAATAATATCCTAGTAGATTGACGTCAAAAATATGTGCAAGATGCCCTGTGTGTTTGACCTAGTGGTAGAGTCCTTGGCTACCACGCAAAAAGACTCATGTTTGATTCCTCATTACCACATACATAGAAAACGCTGCAAGTGGTGCTGTGGCTCGGTGGGACAGCTAAAGCCTAAAGAAAGCCCAAGAACAATGTTCACACTCTGAGGTCAAGTACCCAGACTAGCAAAAACAAAAAAAATCGACAAGGGGCAAAATGCAGGCAGAGAAGGCACTGTGAAGCAAATGTTTTGTAAAGGATGAGGGCAATATTGACCCTTAAGTTTGGATCTTACCGAAGAAAGGCTCCTTGAGCCTGAGACCAGACTGGTAGTTGGGCCTAGTGGAAGACATTGGGATTGGACAAATAAGGTGTGCTTTTTACTACATCCACATGTATATTGTGAGATTGGAGGAGAGATTCAGCCTCCAGTATGTCTTTGGTGAGGTCTTCTGTGAGCAAGGATCTTTGGTCATTGGGCCCTGAAAGGTGACCCTGCCTCCCTCACAATGGAACAGAATATGGAACCCTGGTAACCAAGCCACTGTAACTAACAACCAACTCAAGCCAGCTCACTTGGCCTGTGGCTCAGGAGGAAGAAAGATGTTGCTGTGCTGTTGCCAAAGGTCAGGAAACTCGAGTCTCAGGCATGGAAGTTGTGGATGTCTTACTCGAAGATGTACATGCTAGATCATGTCCAAGCCACAAATCCAGTATAACAGGCCTTTCTCTAAGAAGAAGGCCAGGGAAATCCAGGGCAACCAGATAAGGTATATTTCTAACAAGAAATGTATTTGACCCCATCATCCTCCCCACACACTACAACTTTCTTTTTTTAAAATTTTTTTATTGTAATTAGTAAAAGGGTTACATGATATTGGCCAGATAGAAGGTGCATTAATTCACATACATTGATACCCTTTCCCCTGTCTTGGTACCCATTTCCCTCCAACCCCACACCCCCCACCCGCCTTGGTTTTCCCCCCTTCCCTATCAAATTTCAAATATCCAAATACAAACAAATTCAATATACCAGATAACAAAGTGAGATACTATACCAATATGGGATAACCAAGGGACAGCAAAGGAGATGAGAGACAACATAGTACATTAAGGACAACAATCATTCATTATGTGGCTTTTGTTTCAATATCCTGCAGGTCCTTTCAGTTAGCTTCACATTATATGGCCTTATATATGGCCTTTTGCTCTATTGCAAATCTCTGCCAGTGGAGCCCAAGGTTTCTACTGATTATGACGAATGAGGGAAACCACTGAGCCAAGTTCCTTTGAGTCTGGCTTACTTCACTTAATATCATTTGTTCTAAGTCTTTCCATTTCCTAACAAATGGGGCGATGTCATTCTTTCTGACAGGAGCAGAGAATTCCATTGTGTACAAATACCACAACTTGTTGATCCACTCATCAACTGAGGGACATCTGGGTTGGTTCGATATCTTTGCTTTGGTGAATAGTGCTGCAATGAACATCGTTGTGCCAGTGGGTTTAGTATGTCCTTGTTTCTGGATTGTTGGATAAATGTCACGTAGTGGAATTGCTGGGTCATAGGGGAGTTCTATGTTTAGCCTTTTGAGGCACTGCCACACTGCTTTCCATAGTGGTTGAACGAGTTTGCACTCCCACCAACAGTGTAGTAGTGATCCCTCCTGGCCACATCCCCTCCAGCATCTGTTGTCATTCGTTTTCCTGATCCTGGCCATTCTAACTGGAGTGAGGTGGAATCTTAGAGTTGTTTTGATTTGAATTTCTTTTATGACCAGAGATGTGGAGCATTTCTTCATGTGTCTATAGGCCATTTTTGTTTCTTCTTCAGAGAAGACTCTTTATGTCTTGGCCCATTTTTAATGGGATGGGTGTTACTTTGGAGGTTAGTTTTGGAGTGATTCAATTTTTTGAGTTGTTGATATATTTTAGATATGAGGCCTTTGTCCGTTGTTTGGTTGGTGAAGATCTTCTCCCACTCTGTAGGCTTCCTGATTAGTTTACTAGCTATATCCGTTGCCATACAAAAGCTCTGCAGTTTACTGCAGTCCCACTTATCCAGCCTTCCTCTGATTTGTTGTGATTCTTGGTCCTTATTAAGAAAGTTTCGACCTGTGCCAAGGAGGCCTAGTGTATGTCCTATTCCTTCCTGTAAACTTTTCAATGTGTCAGCTTTTACCTCCAGGTCTTTGATCCATTTGGAGTTAATTCTAGTGCAAGGTGACAAAGAAGGATCCAACTTTAGTTTTCTGCAGGTGCTTAACCAGTTCTGCCAGCACAACTTGTTGAAGAGGCTATCTTTCTTCCATTCTATTTTTTGGCTCCCTTGTCAAAGATTAGGTGGCCATAGGTCTGTGGTTTAATATCTGGGTCCGCAGTTCTATTCCATTGGACTTCAGGCCTGTTCTTGTGCCCGTACCAAGCTGTTTTGAGAATTATAGCTCTGTAGTAGAGTCTAAAGTTTGGAATTGAAATTCCTCCAGCGCTGTTCTTTCTGCTAAGAAGTGTTTTTGCTATACGGGTCTTTTATTATTCCATATGAAATTTTGAATTGCCTCTTCTATTTCTTCAAAGAATGACATTGGGATGTTGATGGGTATTGCATTGAATTTGTAGATAGCCCTTGGCAAGATTGTCATTTTCACAATGTTGATTCTTCCAATCCAGGAGCATGGGAGGTTATTCCATTTCCTTAGTTCTGCTTTAATTTCCTCTTTTAGGGTTTTAAAGTTTTCATCTAAACGGTCCTTCACATTCTTAGTTAAGCTAATTCCTAGGTACTTTATTTTCTTTGAGGCTATTGTGAAAGGAGTTTCTTTCCTGATTATTGCCTTGTTCCTCTCACTGTTGGCATAAAGAAAGGCAGTTATTGGTGAGGGTTGATTTTATGGCCTGCTACCCTTTCAAAGCTTTGAATCAGCTCAAGGAGCTTGCGAGTAGAGTCTATAGGATCCTTTAAATACAGAATCATGTCACCTGCAAAGAGGGATAGTTTTATTTCCTCTTTCCCTACTTGGATCCCCTTTATCCTTGCTTCTTGCCTTATTGCACTGCCTAGGAATTCTAGTACTATGTTAAAAAGGAGTAGAGAGAATGGGCATCCTTGTCTCGTTCTTGATTTTAGAGGGAATGGCTTTAGAGTTTTACCATTAAATATAATACTAGCAGTGGGTTTCTCATACACAGCCTTTATTACATTGAGAAATGTTCCATGGATTCTTAGTTTCTCCACATATTTTAACATAAAGGGGTTTTGGATCTTGTGAAATGCCTTTTCCGCATCTATTGAGACAATCATGTGATTTTTGTTCTTGCTCCTGTTGATGTGTTGAATTATATTAATTGATTTGTGTATGTTGAACCAGCTTTGTCTCCCTGTGATCAATCCAGTTTGATCATAGTGTATAATTTTTTTGATGAGTTGTTGTAGACGGTTGGCCAGTATTTCGTTGAGAAGTTTTGCATCGATATTCATCAAAGAAATGGGTCTATACTTCTCTTTCTTTGATGAATCTCTGTCTGGTTTGGGGAGGAGGGATATACTGGCTTCACAGAATGAGTTTGGTAAACAACCTTCATTTTCAATTTCGTTGAAGAGCTTGAGGATTATTGGTGTGAGCTCTGCTTTGAAGACCTTATAGAATTCAGCTGTGAATCCATCTGGCCCTGGGCTCCTTTTAAGTGGAAGTTGTCTAATTTCCATTTCTGTTTCAGAGCTTGAAATAGGCCTGTTGAGTTGGGTTAGCTCTCCTTGGTTCAGTGGGTGTATGTTAATATTGTCTAGGAATTCATCCATTTCTTCTAGATTCTCAAATTTGTTGGCGTAAAGGTTTGAGAAGTATTCCCTCATGATATTCTGGATCTTGGTAATTTCTGTCGTGATATTACCATTTTCATCTGCGCTTTTGTTTATTTCGATATGCTCTCTTCTTTGTTTGGTAAGATTTGCTAAGGGCTTGTCAATTTTGTTAATTCTTTCAAAGAACCAACTCCTTATTTGTTGATTCTTTCTATAGTTTTTTTTTCTTCCAAATCATTTAATTCTGCTTTTATTTTAATAATTTGCTTTCTCGTAATGGGTTTAAGGTTGGTTTGTTGCTCTTTTTCCAAGAGGTTAAGGTGAGACATTAACTAGTTGGTTTGCCATTTTTCCAACTTGCTGTTGTAGGCACTCAGCGCTATAAATTTTCCTCTGAGTACTGCCTTTGTTGTGTCCCTAAGGAGTTGATATTTGTGTGCTCCTTATTGTTAAATTTCATAAACAGTTGGATATCTGTTCTGATCTCTTAATTACCCATTGCTTTTGATTCAAAAATGAGTTGTTCAGTCTCTATGAGTTACAGGGTTTTCGTTGGTGGGGATGTGTGTTCAGTTCCAATTTGATGCCTTTATGGTCTGATAGTGTGCATGGAATAATTTCAGTGTTTCTGAATCTGTCCAGGTTTGTTTTATGGCCTAAGATGTGGTCTATTTTGGAAAATGTTCCATGTGCTGCTGAGAAAATCGTATATTGTGTTGTTACTGGGTGGAATATTCTGCAGATGTCTGTTCGATCTAGTTGGTCTATATAGTTGTTCAGTTCTAAGTTTTCTCTGTTGAGTTTTTGCCTTGTTGATCTGTCCATAGGTGAGAGTGGTGTGTTAAACTCACCAACAATCACTGTATTTCGATCTATGTATGGTTTCAGTGTAAGTAAAGTTTGCTTGATGAAGTTTGGAGCTCCGGGATTGGGTGTGTAAATATTTAGGATCGTTATGTCTTCCTGGAGGAAAGATCCCTTTAGTAGTATGTAGTAACCTTCTTTGTCTTTTCTTACTAATTTTAGTTTGAAGTCTATTGTATCTGATATGAGGATGGCAACTCCACCCTGTTTATGGGGGCAGTTAGCTTGATAGAGTTTATTCCAACCTCTCACTTTCAAAAGATGATTGTTTTGGGGTAAGATGTGTCTCTTGAAGACAGCAGAATGATGGCTCTTGCCTTTTGATCCAACTAGGCAGCCTATGCCATTTAATTGGAGAGTTAAGTCCATTGATATTGAGAGTTAGGATTGAGAGATATTTATTAGTTCCTACCATTTTTAAAAGATTTTAGTAGGGCCTGTGTCTTGACAGTTCTTGTGGTCCTTAGATGGTATGCTGTTTAGGTGCCATTTCTTTCCCTATATTGCATTTATTTTGGTTTTCTATGTATAGAGCATCTTTGAGAATTCTCTGTAGTGTTGGTTTTGTTTCAACATATTGTTGCAGCTTTTCCCTGTAATGGAATGTTTTTATTGTTCCCTCAGTTATGAATGAGAGCTTAGCTGGCTACAATATTCTTGGTTGGTAGTTATTTGATTTAAGGGCATGAGATATATGCTTCCAGTCACTTCGTGCTTGCATGGTCTCTGCTGAGAAATCTGGTGTTATTCTGATTGGTTTGCCTTTATAGATTAATGATCCCTTCTCCCTGGCTGCCTTTAGGATCTTTTCTTTCGTTTCTATTGATCCAGTTCGGATCAGAATGTGGCGGTGGGATGTTCTTTTCTGGTCAGGTCTGTTTGGGGTTCTAAAAGCTTCTTGTATCTAGATGTGCCTGCCCTTCTGGATATTTGGGAAATTCTCTGAGATGATTCTCTGAAGTATATTTCCAATACAATTGATGTCTTTCTCCACGCCTTCCTCAATACCAACTAGCCTTAAATTAGGCTTCCTAATTGTACCTTGGACCTCCTGAAGCGCTCTCTCATATTTCCTAGATTTGGATTGACTCATTTTCTGTTCTTTCTCTATAATACCTAAATTATCTTCAGCCCCGGAAATTCTCTCCTCTGCATTGTCTAACCTGCTATGAAAGCTATCTAATTTATTTTTCATCTCCCTAACTTCTAATTGCTCACTTTTGATGCCTTTCATCTCTTGTTTTAGATCATGTATGGATTTCTTAATCTCCTTGATTTCCTTTTGAGTGGTTAGCTCAGTAGCTTTATTTTCTTTGGACATTTGCTGGAGTTTGGTCACGTTTTTATTTGTGGATTCTATGAATTTATCCATCTTTCTTTGAAAAACCTTTATTATGGCCTCCTTTATGGCTTCTTCTTTTTCACTTATCACCTTATTTTTGCTTCCCTCTTGTTCAGCTATGGCTTCCTCCATTATCTCTTTCTTTATATTTGCACATTTTTCATTAATGATGTTTATCAATTGCATTTGTGTAGCACTTGGAAGACTCTCCTCTAGGTTTGCCAGTGACTGTTCCATTGCCTGTTTACATTGGGTGGTGGATGTTGTTTCTTGATTTGACATTTTTCTTGAGTTTCTTGTTCTGCCCATTTGAAAATGGGAGCAAGATTACTACTAAATGCGATTATAGTTTTTCAGATATAACCAACCTAGACCTCTGTAGCTGGCAGACACTAGATGTTCACAAGTTTTGATTGGTATTATCACTCTTTCGTTTTGTGCACTTACAGACCAGTCTAATACAACCACTGATAAGCGATTTATTCCCAAAACAATAAGCCTCTCAATCCAATCTCTATTGACTTTAAGTCCCTCTGAGCCGAGAGAATAATTAACCAACTACATATACAATATTGCTCAACAGCCATCATCTGTAGTTTCGGGCAGTATAAGGGTTGTAAGATGAGCAGAGGTCCAGAGATAGAAAAAAAGAATGAGAGAGGTCAGGGGAGGTACAAGAGGATTAACGTAGGAGTGTAAGAATATTGTAGTCATGAAGAAAAGGTATAGCATAAGGATAACTGACCTAAGTTGGTAAGTAGGTAGCATACTGAGTACAATTTTGGAAAGTATTAGAATAAAACTTATGTGTTGCTGCACGACTAGCTCTTAGCCCAACCAGTGTCCTCACGGTGGACCATGGGATGGATCTGTTTTCCTTGTCTACGTTGAGGGAAAGGGGTATTTCACAAGATGCAGAAGCGAAGATTTCAGAAGCAAATGCTGTGAGTGTATTAGCTCGTAAAAAGCATTTTTATTTTCTTTTACCTTTCTGCCAGTCTTGGGGCTTGAATTCAGGGCCTGAGCACTGTCCTCGGGTTTTCTCAAGTCTAGCCCTCTGCCACTTGAGCCACAGTGCCACATCTAGATTTTCTATCTATGTGATACTGAGCAATCAAACCCAGATCTTCATGGATGCTAGGCAAGCACTCTACCACTATGCCAAACTCTCAACCCTGGCATAGTCATTATAAAGTCATCATCATCATATCAAAATATCCTTTCTCCTACAAAGAATGAACACTTATCTATGTGTGTAATGCTTTTTTTTTAAATTTCACTAATTCTTCTGTGTTTTTCCCTCTTGCATTTTTTACTCATGACAGCAAAGCTAATCATCAGGAAAAAATTGATTAGGATACAGAAACCTAATAATATCCTAGTAGATTGACGTCAAAAATATGTGCAAGGTGCCCTGAGTGTTTGACCTAGTGGTAGAGTCCTTGGCTACCACGCAAAAAGACTCATGTTTGATTCCTCATTACCACATACATAGAAAACGCTGCAAGTGGTGCTGTGGCTCGGTGGGAGAGCTAAAGCCTAAAGAAAGCCCAAGAACAATGTTCACACTCTGAGGTCAAGTCCCAAGACTAGCAAAAACAAAAAAAATCGAAAAGGGGCAAAATGCAGGCAGAGAAGGCACTGTGAAGCAAATGTTTTGTAAAGGATGAGGGCAATATTGACCCTTAAGTTTGGATCTTACCGAAGAAAGGCTCCTTGAGCCTGAGACCAGACTGGTAGTTGGGCCTAGTGGAAGACATTGGGATTGGACAAATAAGGTGTGCTGTTTACTACATCCACATGTATATTGTGAGATTGGAGGAGAGATTCAACCTCCAGTATGTCTTTGGTGAGGTCTTCTGTGAGCAAGGATCTTTGGTCATTGGGCCCTGAAAGGTGACCCTGCCTCCCTCACAATGGAACAGAATATGGAACCCTGGTATCCAAGCCACTGTAACTAACAACCAACTCAAGCCAGCTCACTTGGCCTGTGGCTCAGGAGGAAGAAAGATGTTGCTGTGCTGTTGCCAAAGGTCAGGAAACTCGAGTCTCAGGCATGGAAGTTGTGGATGTCTTACACGAAGATGTACATGCTAAATCATTGGCAAGCCAAAAATCCAGTATAACAGGCCTTTCTGTAAGAAGAAGGCCAGGAAAATCCAGGGCAACCAGATGAGGTATATTTCTAACAAGAAATGTATTTGACCCCATCATTCTCCCCACACACTACAACTTTTTTTTAAATTTTTTTATTGTAATTAGTAAAAGGGTTACATGATATTGGCCAGATATAAGGTGCATTAATTCACATACATTGATACCCTTTCACATGTCTTGGTACCCATTTCCCTCCAACCCCACACCCCCCACCCGCCTTGGTTTTCCCCCCTTCCCTATCAAATTTCAAATATCCAAATACAAACAAATTCAATATATCAGATAACAAAGTGAGATACTATACCAATATGGGATAACCAAGGGACAGCAAAGGAGATGAGAGACAACATAGTACATTAAGGACAACAGTCATTCATTATGTGGCTTTTGGTTTCAATATCCTGCAGGTAATTTCAGTTAGCTTCACATTATATGGCCTTATATATGGCCTTTTGCTCTATTGCAAATCTCTGCCAGTGGAGCCCAAGGTTTCTACTGATTATGACGAATGAGGGAAACCACTGAGCCTAAGTTCCTTTGAGTCTGGCTTACTTCACTTAATATAGTTTGTTCTAAGACTTTCCATATCCTAACAAATGGGGCGATGTCATTCTTTCTGAAAGCAGCATAGAATTCCATTGTGCACAAATACCACAACTTGTTGATCCACTCATCAACTGAGGGACATCTGGGTTGGTTCCATATCTTTGCTATGGTGAATAGCGCTGCAATGAACATCGCTGTGCTAGTGGGTTTAGTATGCCCTTATTTCTGGATTGTTGGGTAAATGGTAAGTAGTGGAATTGCTGGGTCATAGGGGAGTTCTATGTTTAGCCTTTGAGGCACTGCCACACTGCTTTCCATAGTGGTTGAACGAGTTTGCACTCCCACCAACAGTGTAGTAGTGATCCCTCCTGGCCACATCCCCTCCAGCATCTGTTGTCATTCGTTTTCCTGATCCTGGCCATTCTAACTGGAGTGAGGTGGAATCTTAGAGTTCTTTTGATATGCAGTTCTTTTATTACCAGAGATGTTGAGCATTTCTTCATGTGTCTATAGGCCATTTTTGTTTCTTCTTCAGAGAACACTCTCTTTAAGTCTTTGGCCCATTTTTTAATGGGATGAGTGTTACTTTGGAGGTTAGTTTTGGAGTGATTCAATTTTTTGAGTTGTTGATATATTTTAGATATGAGGCATTTTCCGTTGTTTGGTTGGTGAAGATCTTCTCCCACTCTGTAGGCTTCCTGATTAGTTTACTAGGTATATCCATTGCCATACCAAAGCTCTGCAGTTTAATGCAGGCCCACTTATCCAGCCTTTCTCCGATTTGTTGTGATTCTTGGTCCTTATTAAGAAAGTTTCGACCTGTGCCAAGGAGGCCTAGTGTATCTCCTATTCCTTCCTGTAAACTTTTCAGTGTGTCAGCTTTTACCTCCAGGTCTTTGATCCATGTGGAGTTCATTCTAGTGCAAGGTGACAAAGAAGGATCCAACTTTAGTTTTCTGCAGGTGCTTAACCAGTTCTGCCAGCACAACTTGTTGAAGAGGCTATCTTTCTTCCATTCTATTTTTTGGCTCCCTTGTCAAAGATTAGGTGGCCATAGGTCTGTGGTTTAATATCTGGGTCCGCAGTTCTATTCCATTGGACTTCAAGCCTGTTCTTGTGCCAGTACCAAATGTTTTGAGAATTATAGCTCTGTAATAGAGTCTAAAGTTTGGAATTGAAATTCCTCCAGCGCTGTTCTTTCTGCTAAGAAGTGTTTTTGCTATACGGGGTCTTTTATTATTCCATATGAAATTTTGAATTGCCTCTTCTATTTCTTTAAAGAATGACATTGGGATGTTGATGGGTATTGCATTGAATTTGAAGATAGCCCTTGGCAAGATTGTCATTTTCACAATGTTGATTCTTCCAATCCAGGAGCATGGGAGGTTTTTCCATTTCCTTAGTTCTGCTTTAATTTCCTTTTTTAGGGTTTTAAAGTTTTCATCTAAACGGTCCTTTACATTCTTAGTTAAGCTAATTCCTAGGTACTTAATTTTCTTTGAAGCTATTGTGAAAGGAGTTTCTTTCCTGATTATTGCCTCGTTCCTCTCACTATTGGCGTAAAGGAAGGCAGTTGATTTGTGAGGGTTGATTTTATGGCCTGGTACCCTTCCAAAGCTTTGAATCAGCTCAAGGAGCTTGGGAGTAGAGTCTATAGGATTCTTTAAATACAGAATCAGGTCATCTGCAAATAGGGATAGTTTTATTTCCTTTTTCCCTACTTGGATCCCCTTTATGCTTGCTTCATGCCTTATTGCACTGCCTAGGAAATTTAGTACTATGTTAGAAAGGAGTGGAGAGAGTGGGCATCCTTGTCTCGTTCCTGATTTTAGAGGGAATGGCTTTAGATTTTCACCATTAAGTATAATACTAGCAGTGGGTTTCTCCTATAAAAGCCTTTATTTCATTGAGAAATGTAGTCATCTTGCCTTATTGCACTGCCTAGGAATTCTAGTATTATGTTAAAAAGGAGTGGAGAGTGTGGGATCCTGAATGCTACCCCTTAGCACTTTTATGCAAAGCTTAGGCCTGTGGCATTTTAAGCACAATTCAACGCTCTGTTTTTTGCTGGTTAATTAGAGGTAAAAATCTTATGGAATTTATTGCATGGCTAATTTCGAACTGGAATCCTCAGGTCTCAGCTTATCTTGAGTAGCTAGGATTACAGCACTTTTACAACCTGTATGCTCATACACATCGCTTCTGATCCAAACACTCATTGTTCAATTTAACTAACAAGATGTGAGGAAAGATGATTGACTGTAATTTACTAGATGGGCTTCTAGTGAGTATATATTTCCACTTCCGCTCTGAAGCCAGGGAAATGTTTCTGGTACATGTTTCAACTATCTCCCAAAGAGGAAATAATGTGTGAGTACGTTTGCTAGTATTTCAGATAGGAAATGGACTTTAGTGTTTGGAACCTGTTGGGCAGAGTGTATCAGCTGGGCTGTGATAACAGAGATGATGTTTCAGACAGGAATATTTTCATCCCAGACAGACTTAATCCAGATCCTTGGATTTCACGCCTTGAGTAGATAGAATTACAAGTGTGAGCTTCCACCACCACCTGGTTCATTTTGGAAACCTTAATTGCTTCTCATTTCTTCCTTTCCTTTTTTGGAAGATTGATCTAAGCTGGCTGATTGTGCATAACAATGAAGTGATTGGCCTCAGGAATTGCAAATATTTGTTTCATCAGCACGGAATGAATGAAGTTGATCTAAACCCAATAGTATTTTCCTTCTGATAAATAGGGAACTTACTTATATCATTATTCCTTGCGTTTGCATTCCCAAAGCAAGCAACATGTTTCTTAAGAACTATACTTCATGAGAATATTATAATTAGAAGCTATCTTCTGCACACTTCAGAATAGTCCTTGCATTTATAAACTTATATTACAATATTAGGTAGAAGAATGGTGACTGTTAGTTTCATAACTACTACATATGTTTTACTCTTTAAGGCTCATTAACTCAAGAAGGGATTAAATACATTTAGATAATAGTAAAACATAGCTGCTGCTGATTTGATGTGTGTGCAGATGATACACAGATTTATTAGGATTACTCAAAAGTTTTCTTCAAATTTTCAGTAGTAGACTGCTATGCTAACTGGAAGGTGATAGTAACGATGCTGAAATTCTATGAATCAGCTATGAAGCAGAATTTCAGGGGAGAGTATTTGCTAGGGACTTAATTTCTAAGACGCATATCAAGAATATTGAACTATAACACCAAATGATGGAGGACTCAGCGTCACATTTTGTTTGTTTTATGCAAGTCCTGAGACTTGAACCCAGGGCCTGGGAACTGTCCTTAAATGTTTTTTTTTGCTTCAGGCTAGTGTTCTACCACTTGATCCACAGCTCCACTTCCAGATTTTTGGTAATGAACTGTAAATCAGAATATCATGCAATTTGTTTGGGCTGGATTCAAACTTGATTCTGTGTAGATAGGATTCCAAGTGTGAGCGCACAGAGCCTGGCTAGTATCATTCATCATTCAAGTCATGGGACTGCAATTCTGCACCTGGGTCTTGTCACTGAGCTTTTCAGCTCAAGACTACTGCCCTATCCCTTGAGCCATAGGGCCACTTCTGGGTTTCTGGTGGTTAATTGGAGATAAGAGTCACATGGACTTCAGCGCCCAGGCTGACTTTGAACTGCTATCCTTGGATCCGAGCCTCTTGAGTAGCTACATTTACAAGTGTGAGAAACCATACCCGGCTAAATTATTTTTTAAGTTAATTTTTTTGTTAAGTCAATATATAGTTGGCATACGGTTACATAAGTAATGAACACATTTCTTAAGAAAATTGTTATCCCCTCCCTCATTTTTCTCTGTTTTCCTACCCTCAGCCCCCTCTCCACCCAGATTGTTCAGTTCATTTCCGTTTAGTGTCTTCCAAGTATCACTGTTCAATTGGTTCACCCTTTTTCCTTTGTTTTTTTTTTACCATTTTATTATACCCTCTCCATTCCCCAAATCACATAAACCTATGTGCAAGACACAGGGTACCCGAATTCAACACAGTGACTACAGAGAATAAAACTAAAGGGAAAAAGAAGAAAAGAGGTAAAAAGCAAGAAAATGAAAGAACATCATACAGTACCTTAGAAGGAACAACACTGAAAAAACAAAACATAAAACCTTGGGCTGAAAATGTAGCTTGCCTAGCATGTATGAAACCCTGGATTCCATTCCTCAGCACCACATAAACAAAAACTGGAAGTGCCACTGTGACTCAGCTGGTAGATTTCTAACGTTCAGCACACAGTGTCTCCCAGTGACAAAAATCTGTCACATTTAAGTCAGGCTTCAAAACTTTGCTAGGAACCAGTTACATGATTTGGAAGAAAGTCCAATTTTCAAAAAATCACTAGCCAGGCGCTGGAGGGTCATAATTGTCATTCTACTAGCCAGGAAGAAGGTGATTCAAAGCCTTTGCAAGCAAAAAAACGAAAACAAAAAAACCCTGTAAGATTCTTCTCTCCACTTATCCACCCAAAAACTAGGTGGATTTGTGGCTAAAACTGGTACAGCATTAGCCTTGAGGAAAAAGAACTAAGAGACCTTGCCCAGGTCCAAAGTTCAAGCTCCCCACCAAGAAAGAAAAAAAAAGGAGTCCAGATACCTTAGTTTCAAAAGTATATCTGGATATCTTAGTAGATTTTTCTGATCTTTCCTCATTCATCTCATACAACCACATAATCTTGATCCTGATCTGACTAAGAGCCTGCATTGTGCTTAATAAAGTCATTCCACATATTCCAGTAGAATCTGGACAGCTAACAGCCACTTACCAATGCTTTATTCTACGTTTAGGCCAGTATGTATTCATACCATCTACACAGTCAGCTATATCATCTTTCCAGAAGTATCATTGAGTGTAGAACACTCAGAACTAAAATAATTGCATAAAGATGTAATAAAACCCCTTGATTCATTAAGAAAATTTCTGTACCACTTAGAGCAAGTACATTAGTGGTATTTACCTCTAGCCTCTTTTTTTAAAAAATTTATTAACATTGAATTTTACATCATATTTCAAATGTCATGTTTAACCAACAAGTATTCAAGAAGGGAATCGCTATACAATCACTGGCACATAAATTTTAGAATATAGTAAAAATTAAGCTGAATCTTTGTATGTCATAGATGCAGATCAATCTATAATAAAACACATGTCTATAGAGTCTATAGTCTATCCTAGATTTTTATGTCTATGTAGTTATGTTTATATCTCCAAAATTATGTCCAGAACTTTGGGTATCAACTATTCAATCATCGCTCTACTACTGTTTGAAACTAATATCCATATATTAAGGATACCATATACCTTTTGTTCCTTGGTCTTGACTTATTTCACTCAACAGGATTCACTCTAATTTCATACACTACCCCAAAAATGCCATTATTATTTTTTTCTCTGCAGATCTTCTTTTTATATATTTATTTGTATTGTAATTTATAGAAGGGTTACATTATATTCACCAGATAGAAGGTGCATTACTTCTCAAACTTTGATACCCCATGTAATGATATGGTCCCCATTTCCCTTCCCCTACCCCCACTCATGTTCATTTCCCCCCTTCCCTATCCAATTTCAAATAACCAATTAGGCACATATGAAATATATCAGAAAACAAGGTGAAATATTGTAACAATATGATATAACCAAGGGATAGCAAAAGGGATAAGAGATCACATAGTTCATTAAGGACAACAATCACTCATTATATGAGTTTTGTTTCTTCATCTTGGAGGTCCTTACATTTAGTGTCATACTATTTGTCACGATGTCTCTAGATTTTGTTCTATTGTAAATCTCTGGTAGCAGAGCCCAAGGTTTCTACTGAATTTGACAAATGAGGGAGACTCTTGGGCCTATGTTCCTTTGAGTTTGGCTTACTTCACTTAATATGATTTTTTTCCTTTTCATCCACTTCCCCGAGAATGCCATTATTTTATCTTGTCGGTTGGCTATGTATCATTCCATTGTGTGTGTGTGTGTGTGTGTGTGTGTGTGTGTGTGTGTGTATCACATTTTTTGTATTAGGGCATCTGGTTGTTTCCATCATCCAGCCTCATTTTCTACAGATATTTTTATAGTCTCTTTTTTATTTTCAGGGTAATGTATAGCGGGGTTACGATTACATTTACAGGTAGTGGACTGCATTACTTCTCACACATGTATTCCACTCCACATGTTTTTGTCCCCAGTTCCCTCTCCCCTCCCCTTCCAAATCATCTTGTTCCCCCCTTCCCTTTCCTATTTGACATAAACAAATAAACATATATACAATATGCCAGGGAAAAAATCAGATACAGTAACAATCTGACATTAACCAAACGGCAAAATAAGAGATGAGAAATAACATAGTAGATTAAGGACAAAAATCACACAAGATTAAGAGCAACGATGACACAAGATATAGCTCTTGTTCCCATATCCTACAGATGCTTTCATTTAGTCTCATCCTTTATGACCTTATATACCTAGGTATTTGAGTTATTGTAATCCTCTGCTAGGAGAGTCCTAGATGTGAACTAATTATTACAAATGAGGGAAACCATTGAGCTTATGTTTCTTTGGGTCTGGCTTGCTTCACTTAATATGAATTTTTCCAAGTCATTCCATTTCCTTACAAATGGGGCGATGTCATTCCTTCTGATGGCAGCATAGCATTCCATTGTGTATAAGTACCACATCTTCTTGATTCAGTCATCTACTGAGTGGCATCTGGGTTGGTTTCATATCTTTGCTATAGTAAATAGTGCTGCAATGAGCATCATTGTGCTAGTGGCTTTAGTATGCCCTTTTTTCTGGACAATTGGGTAGATGCCAAGTAGTGGATTTGCTGGATCATAGGGGACCTCTCTGTTCAGTCTTTTGAGGAACCACCACACTGCTTTCCCTAGTGGTTGAACGAGTTTACACTCACACCAACAGTGTAGGTGTGATCCCCCCTGGTCACTTCCCCACCAGTATCTCTTATTAGATTTTTTGATAATGGCCATTCTGACTGGAGTCAGGTGGAATCTCAAAGTTGTTTTGATTTTCATTTCCCTTATTGCTAGAGATATGGAGCATTTCTTCATGTGTCTAAAGCCCATTTTAATTTTTTCTTCAGAAAATACTCTTTTAAGTCTTTAGCCCACCTTTTAATAGGATGGTTGTTTCTTTGAAGATTTGTTTGGGGAGATTCATTTTTTTCAGCTATAGATATATTTTAGATAACTACATATATTTTTGTAGAAAAAAGAATGGAAGCCATCATGCTGGCTCACAACTTAATTTCAGCTAGTTAGGAGGCTCAGGGCTTAGGATCACAGGTCAAAGCCAACCAGGGCCCTACAGTGTGTGAGATCAAACTCTGTGAACATACAATGACTGTAAGAGGAATCTCACTGCCTGGGAATGTAGCCTAATGGTAGAGTGCTCACCTAGAATGCATGAAGACCTAGTTTCTATTCACCGGTACCACATACTCAGAAAAAAGCTAGAAGTGGCGCTGTGTCTCAAGAGGGCAGAGCACTCACCTTGGGCAAGCGAGTCCAATGAAAATGTCTAGGCCCTGAGTCCAAGCCCTAGGACTGGCAAAAAGAAAAAAAAAGCAATCTTACATAAGTAACAAGGAATGTACCCTATATTTATTTATTTATTTATTTATTTTGTTTAAACACTAAAATGTATTTATATGAGATGATTCATTCCACCTAAAAACAAAAAATTCATTTTAGTTTACATTTCATACATTTTTCATTGACAAAATTGTGGTATACATGTGTGTGAATATTTACATATGCATATATGTACATTATATATACATATATATACAGCTCTAGGCAATCAAAATATCTGGGTACTTATTCAGTGACAATAATATAAATCTTTTAGAAATTTTAAGAGGAAATTATACATAACAAATTTACACTAGACTTACTCCATTTACTCATCCCTTTTTATTTTGTGCCAGTCCTGGGGTTTGAACTCAGACCCTGAGCACTGTCCTTGGGCTTTCTCAAGGCTTGTGCTATACCACTAGAGTGACAGAACCATTTTCTGCTTTTCTTTTTTTTTTGCAATTTTTTTTATTGTAATTAGCAAAAGGGTTAAATGATATTTGCCAGATAGAAGGTGCATTAATTAACATACATTGATAGCCTTTTACATGTCTTGGTACCCATTTCCATCCCCCCTACACCCCCCACCCATCTTGATTTTTCCCCATTTCCTATCAGATTTCAAATATCCAAATACAAATAAATTCAATATATCAGATAACAAAGTGAGATACTATACCAATATGAGATAACCAAGGGACAGCAAAGGAGATGAGAGACAACATAGTACATTAAGGAAAACAATCATTCATTACAGGCCTTTTGTTTCACTATCCAGGAGGTCCTTTCAATTAGTTTCACATTATATGTCCTTATGTATCAAGATTTTGCTCTATTGCAAGTCTCTGCTAGTAGAGCCCAAGGATTCTACTGATTATGACGAATGAGGGAAACCATTGAGCCTAAGTTCCTTTGAGTCTGGCATACTTCACTTAATATGATTTTTTCTAAGTCTTTCCATTTCCTAACAAATGGGGCGATGTCATTCTTTCTGACAGCAGAATAGAATTCCATTGTGTACAAATACCACAACTTGTTGATCCACTCATCAACTGAGGGACATCTGGGTTGGTTCCATATCTTTGCTATGGTGAATAGTGCTGCAATGAACATCGTTGTGCTAGTGGGTTTAGTATGCCCTTGTTTCTGGGTGGTTGGGTAAATGCCAAGTAGTGGAATTGCTGGGTCATAGGGGAGGTCTATGTTTAGCCTTTTGAGGCACTGCCACACTGCTTTCCACAGTGGTTGAACGAGTTTGCACTCCAACCAACAGTGTAGTAGTGATCCCTCCTGGACACATCCCATCCAGCATCTGTTGTCATTCGTTTTCCTGATCCTGGCCATTCTAGCTGAGGCAATCCAAAATTTCATATGGAATAATAAAAGACCACGTATAGCAAAAACACTTCTTTGCAGAAAGAACAGCGCTGGAGGAATTTCAATTCCAAACTTTAGACTCTATTACAGAGCTATAATTCTCACAACAGCTTGGTACTGGCACAAGAACAGGCCTGAATACCAATGGAATAGAACTGAGGACCCAGATATTAAACCACAGACCTATGGCCACCTAATCTTTCACAAGGGAGCCAAAAAAATAGAATGGAAGAAAGACAGCCTCTTCAACAAGTTGTGCTGGCAGAACTGGTTAAGCACTAGCAGAAAACTAAAGCTGGATCCTTCTTTGTCACATTGCAGTAGAATTAACTGCAAATGGACCAAAGACCTGGAGGTAAAAGCTGACACATTGAAAACTCTACAGGAAGGAATAGGAGATACACTAGGCCTCATTGGCACAGGTCGAAACTTTCTTAGTAGGGACCAAGAATCACAACAAATCAGAGAAAGGCTGGATAAGTGGGACTGCATTAAACTGCAGAGCTTTTGTATGGCAAAGGACATAGCTAGTAAACTAATCAGGAAGCCTACAGAGTGGGAGAAGATCTTCACCAACCAAACAACGGACATAGGCCTCATATCCAAAATATATCAACAACTCAAAAAATTGAATCACTCCAAAACTAACCTCCAAAGTAACAACCATCCCATTCAAAAATGGGCCAAAGACTTAAAGAGAGTCTTCTCTGAAGAAGAAACAAAAATGGCCTATAGACACATGAAGAAATGCTCAACATCTCTGGTCATAAAAGAAATGCAAATCAAAACAACTCTAAGATTGTACCCTATATTTATGCAGACTGAAAAAGTCGTTGAGAAATTAGAAAATATGTATAAAGTGCATAATTTCTTTTGTGTGTGGTCACTAGGTCTTCAACTGAGTGCTTCAGCTCTATCCCTGACCTTTTCTGCTCAAGGCTAGCACTCTACCAATGCAGCCCCAAATCAACTATCTTCAACTGAGATATAAGCGATGAATATTTCAGGGTGCTTCATGAAAAACATTTTTATAAATTGAAACTTTCAACACAGTCTTATTTTAGTATGAATGTTGAGATGGGAAGAGACAGAAAAAGTGAAATGTTTCCTGATCCCCATAGAGAAGAGACTCAGCAGAACCACTGTGGTCTGCAGGCTTCTTTGTTCGTTTTGTTTGCTTGTTTGATTTTTGTCAATTGTGGGGCTTGAAGTCTGGGCCTGGGCACTGTCCCTGAGCTCTTCAGCTCAAGGCTAGTGCTTTAATCTGTGAGCCACAGTGCCACTTCTGGTTTTTCTGGCAGTTAACTGGGTACTTTGGCTGGCTTTAAACTTTGATTCTCAGATCTTAGCCTCCTGAGTAGCTAAGATTATAGGTGTGAGGTACCATCACCAGGCTGCTGCTCTGATACTATGCAGGTTCTGGATCAAGAACTTCAAGTTCTTACTTCAATTTTTTCTTCTCTTGCCTGATTCTCTGCCATTTGAACAAAGCCCCAATTCCTGGTCTTTGTTGGTTAATAAGAGATATTATGATTTTCTAATATTCAGAGCAATGATTATAAAACCCAGCATTTTACTTACTTGAATAAATTAAGAGACAGGACCTAGTGAGATGGAAAACAAAATATTTTTTCAAGTTGCTATCCTGTTCTAATACATAAGTCTGGCTATTTTTCTTACACACAAATATGTATTTTACCAGTTTCTACTCTATTTTTGCTTACCTTAAAACCACCACTGCCATTTCATAGATTTTGTTGTTGTTGTTTGCGGTGCTTGAACTCTGTGCCTGGGCTGTTCCCCAGATCTTCAGTTCAATGCCAGTGCTCTACTACTTTTGATTTGGCCAGTCCTGGGCCTGAGCACTGTCCTTATATTTTCTCAAGGCTAGGTCTCTACCACTTCAGCCTCAGCACCACTTCCAGCATTTTTCTATGTATGTGGTATTGAGGAATTGAACCCAGGTCTTCGTGCATGCTAGGCAAGCACTCTACCACTAGGCCAAACTCCCAGCATAAAATTATTCATCATTACTATTAGCTATCTTCTTTTTTTATTATTGACTCGTCACGGTGCTTGGACTTTGAGCCTGGACACTGTCCCTGAGCTCTTCAGCTCAAGGCCATTGCTCTTCCTCTACAGCTCCACTTTTGTTTTCTGGTAGTTAATTGGTGATGTAAGTCTCACAAACATATGTGTCCAGGCTGGCTTTGGGCTTTGAACCAAGATCCTCCAATCTCAGCCTCCATAGTAGCTAGATTTACACGCTTCAGCCAGCAGTGCCTGACTGTTTGATGTCTCTGTATCTGTCTCTCTGTCTCTGTCTGACTCTGTCTGTCTGCCTGTCTGTCTGTCTCTCTCTCTCTGCCTCTCTCTCTGTCTCTCTGTCTCTCTCTCTGTCTCTCTCTCTCTCTGTCTCTCTCTATATATATGTCTCTCTCTCTCTCTCTCTCTCTCTCTCTCTCTCTCTCTCTCTCTCTCTCTCTCTCTCTCTCTCTCTCTCTCTCTCTCTCTGTCTTGGTTTAATTGTGCACCTGGGCAGTGTCCCTGGGCTCTTCAGCTCAAGGCTACAACCTTAAACACGTTGAGCCACAGTGTCACTTCTGGTTTTCTGATGCTTAAGTGGAAGTAACAGTTTCATGGACTTTAGTGTCTGGCCTGGCTTTAAACTGTGATCCTCAGACCCCAAACTTCTGAGATCATTTCCTGCTTTTTTTTGGTGTAAGTGGTACAGAGTAATTGAACACAGGGCTTTGTGTATACTAGGCAAGCAAACTACCACTAGTGTGCACTCCAGCCTTAGATAAGGGCTTTCTTTTTCTTTTTCTTTTTTTCACTCATAGGGCTTGAACTCTGGGCCTGGATGTTTACCTTAAGCTCTTCAGCTCAAGGCAAGGGCTCTACCACTTGAGGCACATTGTCATTTTGAATTTTCTGGATTATTTGGAAATAAGATTCTCACAGATTTTTATGCCTGGGCCGTCTTTGAACCTCGATCCTCCAGGGTAGCTAGGGTTACCAGGGTGAGCCACCAGTCACGGGCATTAAATTATTATTTTTTGCATGTCCTATGGCTTCAACTCATGGCCAGAGCACTGTTCTAGGGCTTGCTCAAGGATAGCACTTTACTTCAGCCAGCCAACTCCCGGTCCAAGTAGGCCACTCTTGAAGATAGAATTACAGAGATCTGCCATAATACTGGCATGTCGTTATCTAAGTATATAATTTTTCTTCTATTTTTGATGGCTTTTCCTTAGTGGACATATTTCCTACATATTTTATGGAAAACTTCCTTCCCACTGGGGCCATAAGTTAAGCCTAGTGGAAGAGTTCTTGCCGAGCATGAATGAAGACCCAAGTTCAATTCCTCAGCACAACATAGATAAAAAAAAATAAAATTGGTGCTGTGGCACATGTGATAGAACTTGCGACTTAAGAATAAAAAAAACACAATGCAGAGTACTAACCATTATACGATCATGCCCATGCTTTCTGGAGTGCAGTGATGATTCTCTGTCTCCATCAGTCACCAGCTCCATTGGTGGGTTTTTCATCCGGAGTTCAGGATAAGCTCTTCCACAATGACCCAAACCTAAGAATGGAAATAGGTACAGAGTGGACAGAGTGGACTCTTCAAGTTGAAGTGTCACTCAACTTCCATGAGGATCTAATGGAGGAACCTGTAGAACTGGAGTTTGGACTGAACACTGAGGAGATGTAGGGTCTTTCTAATGAGTGCTTATTCCCGAGTCCTTTCAGAGGGCAGACATTACCTGGCTGACACCACCCATAAAGGTCATTTTGCCAAGCTCTGTAGAAGTAAGGGCCAACCAATATCTAGACCACATGGGCTTCCTACTCACAGGCTCTGAGGCACCCACACCAGGACTTCTACTTTTTCTTGGTTTTACTGGTCGCACATTCCTCCAGCTGGTCAAAAAGTATGTGTTTAGAAGAGCAGGTCCAAAGCCGGCATTTGGAGCCTCATATAGAGCTTGAGTTGTGTCAGGGTGTGGCAGTTCTTGAACTCATAGAAATCACTGGGGTAGAAGTCCATTCATATCATATAGATGGAACACATGATGCTGTGGGCACATTCTGTACAAGGAAAGTGAGAGCCTTCTCTCTCCATCCTGAGCCTTCTTCCAAAGCCCCATTCTTGCAGGACTCTAATGCTGTGGCTGTCCTGCAGAGATGTGCACTTATGTGCTGGGAGGGGGGTAAGAGACACTCGAGAACAGGATGACTTTTACACCCCACTTCCAGAAGCTTCTGAGAGAGGACTCTATGCATCTGTCCAAAGTAAACGCACCTTAAATTAACTAAGTAAATGCTCTAAATAAATCCATAAGTGAATGCTCCAAATAAAGAACTAAATGGTCATTGCTCTAATATTAGCCACCCAGCAGGCTGAGCTCTGATGATCACAGTTGAAAGCCAGTCTAGTCAGTAAAAGTCTAAAGGCACTTGTCTTCAATTAGGCAGCAAAAAGCCAGAACTTGACCTATGACTCAAATGGTACAGTGCTAATTTTTGAACACCAATGGGATGGCATTTAGACCTGGGTTCAGGTTCAAGTGGCAGCACTGGACCACACACCAAAATGTAAATGCTTTCAGGTTCTAACAGGCAAGCTATCACAATCCCTCCCTGATGGCTCAAAAGTGATTCAGCCCCCAGCTTTTCCTCTGACTCCAGTATTTCACAGGCCTCCGCCATTAGTTCTGACACCTCATTTCTTACTGGGAAATGGGATATCCTAGGATGTCACCTAGGTGAGGCCTGCAGTTGGGAGCCACTTACTCATGCCTGAAATCCAACTTCTCAGTAAGCACACTGTTGAGACTCCAGTAGCTTGTGAGAGAAATGAAATGGCATGGTGTCCCAGTCATAATAAAGTAGTTTGTGCACTTGTATCATGCTTAGCTCCCCTGTGAACACCCCAGTGAACCAAACAGGCTCAGAGAGGAGCCAAGTATTCCAAGACTTGGCCAGGAGGGATGAGCAAACCTGGGTTTGGAGGGGGAACACTCACTTTTTCAAGAGAATTTCCAGCAACTACTACATTGTCCTCCACTATTTGAAATTGTGCAGGAAGTTTCCCACATAAAAGAGATCACCTTTCTGGTAGGCAGGGATCAGCTTTGTCAGCAGCATCTCCAACAGGCCTTCCTCCAGGATCCATAGGTTACAAGGCTCATTCAGAGTCTGAGGTGACTTACCATCACACTATGTTGGCAAAACAGTAGATATTTCAAACAAGGAATGGGACCAAACTTCACCCTGTGGAATTAGAATAGAGTACATTGGAAATGACACACTCTAATCTCAGTATAGTCACTTGAAAGCACACAAGAAGGTTGTAGTGTGTGGGCAGGATGATGGGTTCAAATAGGTTTCCTCTCAATATACCTCATCTGAGTTGCCCTGGAGTTTCCTGGCTTTCTTCCTAGAGAAATGCCTGATATACTGGAATTTTGGCTTGGCACTTATCCAGCATCTACTTCTTCAAGTGAGACATCCATATCTCTCATGCCTGAGATCCGAGCCTCCTGACCTTTGATAACAGCACAGCAACATCTTTCTGGTTCCTGAGCAACAGGCCAAGGGAGCTGGCTTCAGCTGGTTGTCACATACAGTGGCTTGGTTACCAGGGTTCCATATTCTGTTCCATTGTGAAGGAGGTAGGGTCACCTTTCAAGGCCCAATGACCAAAGCTCCTTGCTCACAGAAGACCTCCCCAAAGACATACTGGAGGCTGAATCTCCCTTCCCACCTCACATATGGATGTAGTAAACAGCACACCTTTTGGTTCAAATCCCAAGTCATTAACTAGGCGTAAGTGCTAGCCTGAGCTCAGGTTCAAGGAGCCTTTCTTAGGTAAGATCCAAACTTAACTGTCACTATTCCCCTTACCCTTCACAAGACATTTTGCTTCATAGTGCCTTCTCAGCTTGCATTTTGCCTCTTGCACATTTTTCTTTTGCTAGTCCTGGGACTTTAGCTCAGAGCCTGACCATTGTTCTTAGGCTTTCTTTAGGCTATAGGTGTCCCACCAAGCCACAGCACCACTTCCATCGTTTTCTATGTATATGGTACTGCAGAATCAAACCGGAGTCTTTTTGTGTGGTAGCCAAGCACTCTACAAATAGATGAAACACCCAGGCCATCTTGCACATATTTTTCACTTCAATCTACTAGGACGTTGTTAGGTTTCTGTATCCTAATCTATTTTTCTTTCTGATGAATATCTGTGCTGTCATCTGTAAAAATGCAAGTGGGAAAATCACAGAAGCATTGGTGACATAAAAAAAGTCTTACAGACATAGATAAGTGTTCATTATTTGTCGGAGAAAGGATATTTTGATATGATGATGACTATTTGTAAATACTTTATCAGGGTTTAGAGTTTGGCCCAGTGGTAGAGTGCTTTCCTAGCATCCATGAAGATCTACGTTTGAGTCCTTAATATCACACAGATATAAAAATCCATATGGCAATGTGTCTCAAGTGGCAGAGGGCTAGACTTGGGAAAAGCCAAGAGCAGTGCTCAGGCCCTGAGTTCAAGCCCCAGGAATGGCAGAAAAAAACAAAAGAAAAGAAAAGAAAAGAAATTTGCTTTTTACAAGTTATTCACTCACAGCATTGGCCTCTGAATTCTTTGCTTCTGCATCTTGTGACTCATCCCTTTCCCTCAATGTAGACAATAAAAACAGATTTTATTACTTGCTATCCTGTTGTCCAATCTTTGGATATTAATTCAAAATACAATATTGCCTGAGATATTGTGTGTGTGCATGTGTGTGTGTATCTGCCAATGTATGCATGCACACATGTGTACAGGGTTTAGGGCTTACTCATAGGGCCTGTGTGATAACCCTCAGCATCTTTTCCTCAAAGGTATTGGTCTTTCACTTCTAGCTTATTATAGCTAATTGGAGTTGAGAGATTCACTCAATTTCTTGCCCTGTGCATTGAAACCGAGTGCTGGGTTCTCATATTGTTAATTGTAGCTATAGAGAAGGCTGAGGTCAGTTAAGCACGAATAAATAAGGCAAAAGTGGAACTGTGGCTCAGTTCATCTTGTACCAGCCATGAGAAAATTAGTAATTGGCTGCACCTGGTCCCTGAGAGAAATCCTTAGCACTGGTTCAAAAAAGAAAGAAAATAATGAACAAAATTAAAACTTGCTGAGGAATCCATAAGAATAAACGTGCCTGTGAATAATCTTGTCATTTCAGATTCCCTCAAGAGCTTATGTCTCTCTATATTTTATCAAGTTTTTTTTAAAGATATTTACATATTTTCTATCTTTCTTAAACAGAGATAGCCATCCACAAAACGCAAACACAAACTCTCACACAGTATACCACCCACCCATAAGTGTCTGGCTATGTATATATGTATAGTCATATGTATTGATCTGTCTCTCTATACTAATATATAAATGCATAAACATATGTATTTAGACAAACAGGAAACATACATAGATAGGTTTCAGGCATTTCCAGATTTTGTGCAAGTCTTCTGAGTGCAACTTACCATTGTATTTTTTGTCAAGATAGAGTCCCTCTAACTTTTGGCCAGCTTCTTGTCCTTTGATACTTTTTTCTGCCAGTCCTGGGTTTTGAACGCTAGGCCTGGATGCTGTCACTGAGCTTGAGCTTCTTGCATTCAGTAGTTTATTGCAGAGAAGAGTCTCATGGAGTTTGGGTCCTGGGCTGGCTTTGAATTGTGATCCTCAGATCTCAAACTGCTGAGTAGCTTGGATGACAGTCTTGAGCTAAAAGTACCTGGTTCCTTTGCCTCTGTCACCTTTTTTTTGGCCCCACCACAGCCATGGTATCTACCTTCCTATGTTCTCTCCACCTGCTCCCAGACAGGGGTCTGACAGATGCTTTCCACCACTTATTCATGTCCTCCTCTGTATTGGCTGACAGCTAAGACATGCACTCACTTGTCTGGATGCCAAACACAAAGCCATGTGATTGTTTCTCAGTCTGGAACATCCTATCAGATTTATAGCACCACAGAGAGTCAGGTTGATGCTCCTCCAGGGCTTCTTAAATTGTTCTCATATTAATCCACAACACGTTTGTCATCACTTGTCCAGCTAATTCATGGCCTAAACCAGCATTCCCTACAAACTTAGATCCCAATACCATGAGGACACTCAAGGGTGCATTAGGAGTTTGACCTGCAGGTGGATGTGAGCCTGTCTAACTTGAAGGGGATTTCTCCACCACAGGATATGGAATACAAATTTAGAATCTGCTTTCATGAGGTGACAATCTCTGGCAGATGTTCTTATCAAATGTGGCACTGCCTACTTCCAGCTTAAAACATGGGTTGATGACCCAGCATTACAGAGAATGTATTCACCCAGGCCCAACACATAGGCTGGGACCCTGAACTTTCAGGTAGCATTTGGCTTTGAAGGTCATGAGATCTTAGTCTACAAATGATGAGCCCCCTCCCGTGAGGCATAGCAAATGGATCCAAAGTGCAACCCAGTTAAGCACCAGATCAAGCTTCCCTTCTTCAGTAGGGTATGGTTTGAAAACTGTGCATAGCTTCTGTTTGAAGCCAGTCCAGAAAGGAAAGTCCATGAAACTCTCATTTCCAGTTAACTGCCAAGAAAAAGCTAAAGATAGAGATGAAGCTCAAGAGAGGTAGAGAGCCATCTGACAAGAAATGGTTACACCCTGCAACATCCTCATTATCTGATCTTGAAAACATCTCTGCGTGCATCCCAGCATGCAGCCAGCATCTGGGGGTGACAGTGACCCCTGCGCCCATTGGCAATCTGCACTGTCTCTGACATCTGTAATGTGAACCTCATTCTATTGGGTTTGTGAAGCGGTGTCACCCCTGCAGAAGGAACCAACTGTGCCCTAAATCCCACTGTCCCCTGGGGCCCCTAGCATTCCCCCATCTGCACCCCTCCTGTGGTTTCTGATCCTAGGGAGCCCTCCTGCCCTGTCCAACACTCACATGAAGTGCATATTTCTTCTCCTGGGGCAACTTCTCCACAGAGAGTACATGACATGCCCACTCTCCAGGCACGGGGAGATCCTGCCAAAGTAGCAAATCAGTGATAAGGACATAAAGTGATGAATAGAATTTTAGATCCTGATGGTAGACAGTCTGCAAAATCCAAGGGAGAATGGAATTGGAGGGGACCGGGGATCAGGATGTGGGCATGGAGCTTCCCTGCCAAGGGGGTGGGGGAAGTCACAGGCTGGGGGATGCACAGGATGATCCATGGGCCCTGTGCAGCTACTGGGTCACCCCCTTCTGCATCTCAGCCTTTGGCTTTGAGCTCTGTGATCGTCAAGATGTGCACAGACTGTACTCTGGCTGGCAGAAGAAAGGACCCTGGGAAGACAATTGTAGACCCTTTGTGAGTGTAGGAAGGGGTAGGCTGGACACCCAGTCCAAGAGGAGCTAAAACTGGAGTCGAGGGGTGTGCAAGGAGTGGGTGTGAGGGTTGTGGGCAGTCACAGTCACGGCAGAGATGGCTCTGTCTGTGGGGTGAGTGCCTCCCTGCAGGCACAGCACTGGAGATATCAGATATCCACATGAAAAGGAAAAGCTGGAAATGGCACTATGGTTCAAATGGTAGAGCATCAACCTTGAGCAAAAGAGCTCAGGGACAGTACCAAGGACCTGAGTTCAAGCCTCATGACTGTAAAAGAAAAAGAACCAGGACTATGAGAGGGAACCTTGTACTCTCTTGGTCTAATCACACACAAGAAGAGGCCGGGATATTCTGTGGAAAAACACAGAGAACATCTTCCCCCAGATCATCCTGACCTGCATGCAGGGACAGCCATGTAACTAGGGCTACGGTGAGATCATCTTCACCCCTGTGCTGCCATCTGAATTGTTGGCCTCTGTCCTGGCATGGGGTGTCCTGATGGCTGAGCAGGTGCCCAAACCCTAGATGGAGAGCAGCCACTGACTGTGGTAGCTAAGGAGAGATCTGTTCCATAGCTATCAGGCCACCCAGCATGGGAGCCATAACCACCCCTCACCCAGGTAGAGGCCAATGGTTCTCCAGGTGCTACTAACATTGCCCCACCCCTAGCTCTGGGTACACGTGACATTCCCTCCACAAGGAGCAGGACAGCGTGAGGGATCAGGAAGCTGCCTATGGGCTTCAGATGATGGCCAGGCTGGCACTACAGATGGCCTCACTCTGTCACCACCTTCCCCTGCCTCCATCTTTTCTCCGTCATGCCTCTCTACCTCCCACCCATTAACCTTGGAAACCAATGAACTGGGCTCTCATCATTCCTCTCATCTCTTCACCCACCTTGCCATGCGTCCATCCCTCTGTCACTTCCACCCCACACACTTCCCACCACCAGCCACCCTGTAGCTTATGAGGATCCCAGAGCAAGCTCTTGGTGAAGGGCTTGTGACCACAAAACAGTTACTATCACCCGCTCCGGCCTGATCCACCACAGAATAAGAACAGCCAAGCAGGCACACACTGCAGCAGAGTTGCTCTGCTGCCACCCTGATTTCTTCATGGCCAGGACTTGGCTCTCCTCAGCCTCTCAGTTCAGTAACCAGAACATTGTGCTTTCACAGAGCCATGGCTTCCAGTCTCCATGGACACAATGACATCAAGGTGATGCCAAATTCCGCATCTCTATATACTTCTAACTATGGGATGGGAGCTGAGGTTCTCTTCTGTGACTCCATCCGCTAGGAGGCTCATGTAGATTTCTATCCTTTGCTCATCATGGTGACTCTTTGGTTAACAAGTCACTGCTGGGCTTCTAGTTCACCACATATAGAACCCATACTCCAATACTTTTCTTAGAAGGACTGATGACATTTAAATATTCTCTAGTTTTAAATTTCTAGTTCCTTCTCTCCTTCATTTATATATTTCCCTTCCTCACATACTTCCCTTTTTTACCTTCCTTCTTTCATTCCTGGCCTTGAACTCAAGACCTGGAGCTTTTTCTTAGCTTTTCTTTGCTCAAAGTAGCACTCTAGCTCTTGAGCCACAGCTCTACTTCAATCTTTGTTTTTGCTCTAAACTGGGAGTAAGAGTCTCATGCATTTTTCCCTTTGCTGGGTTGGTTTTAAACCACAATACTAAGGTCAGGATCCTGAATATGCCTCGGATTACAGGTATTATCTACTCAAACAAATTCAGGATTTCTTTTTTAGACATAATTAGTTCGTTCAGGTGAGCCACCAGCCACTCATGCAAGAGCATTGCAGGATTCCAGCATTCATCTTGTCTCCAGTCTTATTCCATCCATCTCACAATGGCCATCTAAAGCACCCTGCTGCATGCCTGAAGTCGCAAGGAACGTTCTCAATGCCATGAGAAGCCCCCTTAAGCTCTGCCTCAGATATGCCCAGCCCCCTTCTCACTTCCACATGAGCATTTGTTTAGGAGAAATTTCCTGAGTACATCATCATCTTTTCCTCACCATTCAAATTTCATCTTTGGAGTCATTTCTCCCAGACAAAGAGGAACATGATCCATGGTTTGATAGCAGCTCCAGCTTCATAGTCCCAGCCACCAACACCCCCCATTACCCTGCCAGACACCTGAATTCAAGAACAATGTTTTCACTACCCCTGACTCTTATCAAATGTTTTAACTTATACAGTGCATTAAAATAATTTTACTAAATGGATTAAACACATGGCATCAAGCTTCAGAATCTTTGCACCTGTACTTTTAGTGAATAACAGACACACCAGCATTTCTGTAGCCAACAGAAATCTTACCTTTGAGATTTCAGCATTCCTGGTATCCAAGTTTGGATGTGCTAACACTGCCCTTAATGGGGCACTTCAATCACACAATCCCACAACAATTAATGTCATTTGACATTATCTGGTAGGTTGTGCTAAGAAAAAGGCTGATGTGCCATCTCCATGCTTGCTTGCCCTATGCCATCTTCAAACCTGGAGCAAGTGGGGCTCCTCTCTCCATGACACCTTTTGTGTACTACCCCAGGAGGACCTTTACCTTGAGACAAAATTATGAAGACTATCTCTACCAGCAAAGATTCCAGTGAGATGTGCCTACATGGATAAAGCTAAAATCTCACTAAAGTGAGGTTGTTGGCAGTGCTGGAGCCTGAACTCAGGGCCTGGGCACTAAGCATTTGTACTCAAGACTAGCCCTTTACCACTTGAGCCCAAACTCCATTCCCAGCTGTTTTTATTTTTGGTAGTAAGAATCTATCAGACTTTCCTGTTCTAGGTGACTTGGAACTTCCATACTCAGATCTCAGCCTCCTGACCAGCCTGGATTAAAAGTGTGGATCAGCCTTGCCCCACACCTTAGGACTTCTGCCAGCACATTTTTTCTCAAAAATTGGAAGAGGAAGATGAGGGAGGGTTGGGCTCATCCTGCCCTGCATATGAAGGACAGCATCAGCGCCTGAACTTCATTCCCTGTTGTAGGCTGCTGGAGGAAAGGAAGCAAATAGGCACAGGCTGGCAGCAGATGCCACAGAACAACTTGTGACCAAGACTCCCAGAGCAGACCTCAGAATCGATGACAGAGTTGGATCTACCCAGTAACAGAGGCAGGGGTGACACCTGAAACTGCGCGTTTGAGCCTTTGCTGCTAGTAAACAGGGCCACCTATGTCTCAATGAGAAAGGTGAGATTTTGGTGGAGAAGGTGAGATTAAACATTATGTATCGTGCAAGAAGACAGACTATAAGGGGTCTTTTATTATTCCAAGTGAAATTGTGGATTTCCTCTTCTGTTTCTTTAAAGAATGACATTGGGATATTGATGAATATTGCACTGAATTTGTAGATAGTCCTTATCAAGATTGCCATTTTTACAATATTACTTCTTCCAAAGCAGGAGCATAGGTTTTTGCATTTCCTCAGTTCTGCGTTAATTTCCTTCTCCAGGGTTTATAGTTCCATCAAAAAGGTGCTTTACATTCTAAGTTAATTCCTAGGTATTTTATTTTCTTTCATAGCAAAATGAGTTGCTATCCTGATTCTTGCCTCATTTCTCTCATTTGTTGGCATATAGGAAGGCAGTTGACATTGAGGCTTAATTTTGTACCCTGCTACCTTACCAAAGTTTTATATCAGCTCAAGCAGCTTCGGAGTAGAGTTTATACGGTTCTTTAAATACAGAATCTTGTCATCTGTAAGGAGAGAAAGTTTCAATTCCTCTTTCCATTTTCCTCCTCACTCCAGTTAGAATGGCCAAGATCCAGAAATCTAATAACGTATGGTGGAGGGGATGTGGCCCGGAGGGATCACTACTACACTGCTGGTGGGATTGCAAACTCGTTCAACCACTATGGAAAGCACTATGGCAGTATCCCAAAAAGACTAAACATAGAGCTCCCCTGTGACCAGCAATTTCACTACTTGCCAATCGTCCAGATAGGACATACTAAATTCACTAGAACAATACCATTTATCACAGCACTATTTACTATAGCAAAGGTATGGAACCAACCCAGATGCCCGTCAGTTGATGAGTAGATCAAATATGGTATTTTTACACAATGGAATTCTGTGCTCCTGTCAGAAAGAATGACATAGACGAATTTGTAAGGAAATAGAAAGACTGTAAAGTTTAGAAATTAGTTTCTGTCTCCTTCTCTCTCTCCTTCTCTATCTCTGTAAAATTTAGAAGTTCCTGTTTCTCTCTCTTTCTCTCTCTCTTCTCTCTCTCTCTCTCTCTCTCTCTCTCTCTCTCTCTCTCTCTCTATCTCTCTTTCTCTCTCTCTCTCTCTCTCTCTTTGTCTCCAATCCTTATGCTTGAACTCAGGGCCTGAGCTACTTTTGCTCAAGGTTAGCACTCTACCATTTGAACCACAGTGCCGCTTCTGACTTGCTCTTTTCACGTAGTATTCAGGAATCTAACCCAGGCCTTCATCCTTGATAGGTTAGCACTCTACCACTAAGCCACACTGTCACCTTTTAGAGGTTTCTGACAAAGGTTTTCCTACATGCTATTATTTCTTCTGTGAGTGCTCTTAATGCTTGCTGAAGGTTGACTTTGTTTAGAAGACTTACCCTAATGCTCCCATATACAGAGATTCTATATATAGCTAAATGTTTTTCATTACTCAGAATTTCTCTATTGTGTATGTTCTGAAATGTACTGAAGACTGACTTCTGATTAAAAGTCATTGCACATTTGTTCTATTCATTAGTTTTCTTTTCTCCTATGGGAATCAGGTTTGTGATGAACACAGAAGTATGCCTTCCAGGTCAAACACTTTCCACATTTGTAATATTCATAAGGTTTTTCTCTCCTATGTGCATTTTATACTTAGTCATGCATTCATGATGGATTTTTTCATATTCTTATATTCATACGATTTTTATCCTGTGTCTGTGTGGTATCATGCAAAGTCAATTATGAGTTCTTCAAAAAAATTTCCCTTTCATTTTATTCATCGGATTCTATCCTGTGGGTGTTTAGTGATAAATCTTGACTTGTGCCTTCTGGGGAAAAGACTGAACATTTGCTACATTCATTAAGGGTTTTATCTTGTGTTGGTTCTGTGACACAAGCTGAGTTTTCTTCCACAGACTAAAAAGTCATTCCTATTTATTACATTGCTAAGGCTTCTCATATGTGTGAACTCTGTTACGCTTCCTGAAGGGTGAATACTGCACGAAAGACTTTGAACTTTGGTTATATTCCTAAGGTTTCTAATATGTGTGAATTCTGTTATGCCTCCTGTAATGTGACTTCCATCTGAAGGTCTTACCACATTTGATGCACTCGTACAGTTTCTCTCCTGTGTGTGTTCTCTGATGTAATTTGAGGGAAGACTTCCATTTGAAAGACATTCCACATCGGTTACATTCATAAGGTTTTTCTCCTGTTTGAATTGTCTTATGCATGTTGAGGTTTGGCTTCTGTGTGAAGGACTTTCCACATATGTTACACTCATAAGGTGTTTCTCCTGAGTATATTCTCTGATGAACATGGAGTTTTACCTTCCATTTGAAAGACTTTCTGCATTCACTACATGCATAAATTTTCTCTCCTGTGTGTGTTCCATTATGCCCATCAAGATATGATTTCCACTTGAAGGTCTTTCCACATTTGGTGCACACATAAGGTTTCTCTCCTGTGTGTGTTCTTTGATGCAATTTGAGGGAAGATTTCTGTCTGAAAGACTTTACACATTGGTTACATTCATAAGGTTTCACTCCTGTGTGTATTCTCTCATGAACACGAAGTTTTCCCTTCCTTTGGAAAGACTTTCCACATTCATTACACTTATAAGATTTCTCTCCTGTGTGTGTTATTTGATGAACTCGAAGGTGTATCTTCTGGGTGAAAGACTTTTCACATTTGTTACATTCATAAGGTTTCTCCTCTGTGTGTCTTCTCTGGTGGAAAGTGAGGTATGATTTCAGTCTAAAAGTCTTCCCACATTTATCCCATTCATAAGATTTCTCTTCTGTGTGAGATCTCTGATGTGTGCTGAGAGCTGAATTCTGGGCAGAAATTTTATTACGTTCCTCATATTCAGAAGGTTTGTCTTCTCTTGGAGATCGAGGTTGGAGCGTCAGGTCTGATTCTCTGAAATTAATTTTCACACTTGATGTACGCATCACATATCTAAGGATATTTGCTCTGAGGTATTGTAAGGCGTATTTCATTACTGAAAGATTTCTCACATTCACTACATGTATGAGGAGTCTCTCCTGTGTACATTTTCGGATGTGTAGTGATGGTCGGTGTTAAGTACAATATTTTTCATCACACAGTACATTTAGCAGTTTTCCTCCCTATCTCAAGAATTTCTTGGGCAGGGAGAACAGAATTATGATACTGCAGATCTTTTGGACTGTCACAATCATGAATAAAATGCTCTGAATATCCGATGGATTTTTTAAGAACAGGAGACATACGAGATCTCTATGCAGCATGCATCTCATCAGGCTTAGGAGACAGAAGCATGTTCTGACACTTAATGAACTCCTCAGTCCTCACCCCTAAGTTGTTACCGTTATTACTAATCAGCTCTGGATTATGTGTAGAGCTCAAATTTAAAGTTGTTGCTAATCTCACGTTTTCCTCCACTTCGACACTACTTGCAACTGCTATTTCACAAAGACATTCATGTGGACTTTCCTGGCAGGTCTTGAACACATTTTCCATTACCTGGACATCTAAAATGAGTCATAGAAAAAAAGACACAAACATACATGAGATACAAATATTCCTTACTGTAAAGGTAATGACTTTACTTTCCCATCCTAAGTGTTAGATATTTTAAAATATAAAAGTGGAAATAGATTTGTGAGAAATATATGCTTTTCTCCCTAACATATTAAGAAAATGATATTTTACAATGACCAAGAATGTTTTTCTGTGTTTTATTCTCTTTTTATATCACAGGAAATATTTATTGAAATTACCCAACTATGTATTGCTACAGTTTTAAGCTGAGTACTACCTATAGTATACCTGCAGCTGTTTTTTTTCAAATACTGTTTTGTTTATACATTGAGGAATAGCTGCCTTTCTTTTTTTTTTTGAGAAATAATCTAAATATTGTGCTGTTTTGCATCTTTTTAAAACTTTCTTTTCTTTTCTTTTCTTTTTTTTTTGTAGTTCATAGGCCTCGGCCCTGTCCCTGAACGCTTCAGCAGAAGACTATAAACCCTATCCTTGAGCCTAAGCCCCACTTCCTGTTTTCTAGAGTTAACTACAGATAAGAGTCTCAGGTCCTGAGTAGCAGATAGGATTACCTTACCCAGTTTCAATGCTGTTTGCTTATTAACCATTAAGTGAGGAACACGAATTTTTTCTAGATTCAGCGGCCACAAGTTTGGTTTATATGTCTGTTTGCCTTTGATCCAAGCAAGAACGATTCTTGAGAGGAAGGACTTACACCTATATCCCTTCAGTTACAACTTCTCACTAAAGTCTCAATTTAGGTATTTGTGGGAATTTTGAAATTTGTTTCTTTCCATTTGAAGTCTTTTAAAAATTCCTTTTCTAACACTCCTGTCCCTCAGAACCATGGAAGACCAGAAAATCTCCAGCTCATTGTCTAGTTAATTTTCTTATGTTGATTGAAACTTTGTTGTTTGTTGTGTTAATAAGGAATCAAACCTGTGTCTTTGTGCATGCTAGGCAAGCACTCTATCACTAGGCTCAATTTCTGGTGGAAAGGTCTGGTTCTGAATACCAGTCTCTTCCTACCAGCAAAAAGATATTATCCTTATCAGAGAATAATGCCCTGACTTATTCCTTGTTTGCTCAATCATTTATAGTGTTAGTTTTAAAGAAATAAAATATCTTCCTTCCTTTCTTTCTTTCTTTCTTTTTTTCTTTCTTTCTTTCTTTCTTCCTTCCTTTCCTTCCTTCCCTCTTTCTTCCCTCTTATTTCTTTCTTTCTTTCTTTCTTTCTTTCTTTCTTTCTTTCTTTCTTTCTTCCTTTCTTTCTTTCTTTCTTGTTTTGCAGTCATGGGACTTGAATTCTAGACCTGGCTGCTCTTCCTGAGCTCTTCAGCTCAAGGTTACTGCCCCATGTCTTTAGACTCAACCCCACTTCTCATTTTCTATTGGTTCATTGGACAGAAGAGTCTAAGGTGTTTTTGTGATAGGTCAGTCTTTGAACCTTGATCCTCAGATCTCAGCCTCCTAAGTAGCTAGGATTACAGGCATGAGCCACGGGCTCATGGCTTTCTCATTTTATTTTGTTTCACAGTGATTTCTACAGAGAAATCTAACTTTAACTCTACTGCCACACAGAATTCATTATATCACCCTATGATTCTTGGTGCCGGGGGTTTGGGCTAGCATGCACAAAGACCTGGTTCAGTTCCTTGGTACTACATACAAAGAAAAAGCCAGAAGTGGTGCTATGACTCAAGAAGTAGAGAGCTAGCCTTGAGAAAACCCAAGGACCATGCTCAGGCCCTGAGACCAAGCATAGGATTGGGAAAAGAAAATGATTCTTGATTCATTCACAAAGAATTCCATAGGTTCCCCACAGGATTTAAGGTAACTAAGAATATTATTGCTCAGTACATCACAACATGAACTTACCGATAGGGCTGAGGCTCCAGCATCAATATGAAGATGCATTCACTCACCTGTGATATTCTTGTCAGAGGAATTTCCTATCCAGAGTTCTGCACAGTGCTCTAGCTTGTCAATTAATACAGGTTTGGGAACACAGGGCCCTGTAAATTAGAAACAGTAGAGAATTATTGCTTATGCTGTGTCAACATTGCTTTAAGTTCGCAGACATTCTACTCACAAGTTATCTATGAAATCTTTTTTCTCATTTCTCACTGGCTCCATGGTTGACTTTTCCCCAGCTCTGGATTCATTTTGTATGGCCTAAACTTAGCTGTCTTCCTCAAGCTAGAAAAATACCAGTTTGAGTCCCAGCTCCACTTACATGCATAGGTCTTCATGCATGCTAGGCAAGCACTCAACCACAAAGTCAAACTCTTGACACTCCACTAACATTTTTGAGGGGTTACTTGGAGTTATAGAGTTTCGTGGCAATTTTTATGCCATTGCTGGCTTCAAATTAGAATTCTTAGAATTCTTCCTACTGAATATTTTAAGATTATAGGCATGAAACATTGCACCTAGTGCCAGGTTTCCATTATAAACTCACTGTTTAGTGATTTGTAGATCCTATTTCCAATAATGATATATATATTCTATTCTGGATTGTTTATCCACTTACAATTACTGTGTAAGTTTGGAATGTAGTCTCCATTCGAGGAAACATAATTTAGAACTGTTGTCAAAGAATCCTGAAGGTATCCTGAAGAATGAGTACAAAATTACCTTAGGTTTTCTTTAGAAAGTAATGATACTTCTCAGGGCCTGGAATCTTTCATTTAAATATTATTGAAAGTTTGATAAACATTCACGTATCTGCAAAATAACAAGGCACTTGGCCTTGCAAGTGAATTTGACTTTTGCTCACCTAAGGACACCAGGTTTCTGTAGTTCTCCAGCATTACATCTCTGTACAGGGTTCTCTGAGCATTGTCCAGATGCTGACACTCCTCCCAGCTGAAATCTACAGCTACATCATCAAATGACACCAGCTTCTGGAATGGCACATTTTCATCAAGTAATTATCACTGAGTCATAAACACACCATGTGTGGAATTTTATTCTTTTTTTGTTGGAATTTTATTCCTTTACTTAAATGTTTAGACTTACATGAAATATTGACCTGAAAAGCTTAGGGATGGTGCCTAGGCCCAGAGTTCAAGTCCCAAGACCCACAAAAAAATAAAAAGGCAAGCCAGGTGTTGGTGGCTCACGCCTGTCATCCTAGCTACTCAGGAGACTGAGATCTGAGGACCATGGTTCAAAGCCAGCCTGGCACAAAATTCCATGAGACTCCTTTCCAATTACCCACCATAAAATGTTTAATGGCTTGTGGCATATCATGGTAGAGCAATTGTGGTATCGACAAAAATAAGTCGGGGGAGTAGATTTAGGTTATAAATGGAATTATTCCATTGAAAAGGAACTACATTATATGATGACATATGCTGGTACTGTGAAAATATTGCAAAATCTTAGGGTATCAAGTAATAATACTGTGAAGTACACCCAGAATGTTAATGTTCTATGTCTGGCATAATAATCACTTGGGGAAGAAACTTTTTTTCTTTTTTTTGGCTGGGGGATTTGTAAGGCTTGAACTCTGGGCCTGGGCACTGTTCCTGAGCTCTTCAACTCAAGGCTATCACCCTACCTATGAAGGCACAGTGCCATTTCCCATATTCTAGTGGTTAACTGTAGGTGAGAGTCTCATAGACTTTCTAATGCCCAGGCTGGCTTTGAACCAAATCTTTAGATATCAGCCTGATATCTGAGTAGCTAGGATTACAGGTAGAAGTCACTGCACCTGGCAAGAAATTTATTTCTTGCTGTTTTATACTACAAATTTACTGTATGTTTTACTTTTTCAAAAAGACTGATGATGACCTTTGTTCTGTATATAATGGGAAGAGGGGTAGGGAGCTGTGAGCAGAAGAACTGAGGGGCAATACTCAGGGTAGGACAATAGCCTTAAAGTAAAGAGCTTACGGCCCAAGGTCCAAGCCCCATGACTTTCCCCACTACCCCACAAAAAAAGGGGAAAAAATTGGAAATTGGAGAGGATTTTCTAAAAAGAATATATAAAAATAATAGTTCAAAATGTAGAAAGAAGTTCAATATTAACAGTCATGAGAAAAATTAAAATTACAATGAAATCATTACTTTAAATATGTTAATATAAATATAGTTTTAAACAAAAAGATCCACATACACACACACAAACACACACACACACACACGCATACAAAAAACCAACTTACAAAGTCTAACTATTACTGGGAAGGCAGTGAGAAGAAGTAGAACTTTGGAATAGTTCTGCAAGGAATATAAAACTATCAAAAATTGCGTGGAGAGTGCTAAAAAAGTACTAAATATAGAATTACATAGAAATATGCTCCAACACTTCTATTTCTAGATTTGTACCTAATGGAAGAGAAAGCAGAGACTAGAACAAATATGTGGAGAATACATTCACAACTATTAATAATAATCAAAAGATAGAAATATGCAAAACAATGCATTGAAAAGGAAGAACATTTTACTATATTTTACAGATGAATCTTGATTACAGTAAACTAAAAATACAGCAGTCATAAAGGAAGAGCTAGGGTATGTTTTCCCTTCCAGAGCTTCCAAGGATCAACAAACCCTTAGAGCCAAAAAGCACGATGGTTCCAGAGAATGGAGTAGAGAGGAACAGGAGCTGAATATTTAATGATTATACATGGAAGATGAAAATTGTTCTAGATGGGTAGAATGAAGAGAGAACTGTACCCTAAACAACGGTTATGTAGCCACACAGGATGGGACACACCTATACTCCCTGATCTTGGGAAACTCAAGGAGGATTTCTAGCCATCCTAGATGCATGGAAAGATCTATCATAAAAACTAATGTGGAGGGGCTGGGAGTTTGGCATAGTTGTAGAGTGTTTGTATGAAGACGAAGGTTCAATTCCGCAGTACCACATACACAGAAAAAACCAGAAGTAGTGCTGTGGCTCAAGTAGAAGATCACTAGGCTTGAGGAAAGCTGAAGGACAGTGCTCAGACCGAGTTCCAGCCAAAGGGCTTGTTTAAAAAAAAACAGAAAGCTGAGCACGATGGGGTGGTGGCTCACTTCTATAATCCTAGCTACTCAGGAGGCTGAGATCTGAGGATCAAGGTTTAAAGCCATCCTGGCACAAAAAGACCTGAGACTCTTATCTCCAATTTACCTTTAGAAAATGGGAAGTGGGGCTTGGCTCCAGGGTAAGGTGGTAGCCTGGAGCTGAAGAGCTCAGGGATAGTGCCCAGGGTGAGTTCAAGATGTATGACCCACCAAAAAAAAAAACAAAAAAAAATAATATGGAAAAATTTGGATTCTGTGAATTTTATCAGGCATATAAATGTCTTTTTTTGCTGTTGAAATAACAAATTGTTTGGAAACATTTTAAAAGTTTTTACCTAGAAATGTACACTACAAATGGAATTAATAACAAACACAAAATATGCAAAAGATACAAATTATCACAATATGGGTATCCTGCTTCTGTATCTTTTCACTGACTCCTGTTCAAATGAGTCACATATTCTGAATCATTTCTCCCAGTCGATATATGCCACACATGTTAGGTTGTACTGAACTTCTTGGAAAATCAAAAGCAAATACTAAGCAAATGTGTGTTAGATTTTGTCAACAGTGATATTTCAAATATAAAACCCTACTCATTGCATTATTTAATATCAATGCCGGAATCTAACTTACACTGGCAGAATCGTCAATCTTTTGAGAATCTTCAAAAGGTTGTGTAAATATTTAGGATCGTTTTGTCTTCCTGGAGGAAAGATCCCTTTAGTAGTATGTAGTAACCTTCTTTGTCTTTTCTTACTAATTTTAGTTTGAAGTCTATTGTATCTGATATGAGGATGGCAACTCCACCCTGTTTATGGGGGCAGTTAGCTTGATAGAGTTTATTCCAACCTCTCACTTTCAAAAGATGATTGTTTTGGGGTAAGATGTGTCTCTTGAAGACAGCAGAACGATGGCTCTTGCTTTTTGATCCAACTAGACAGCCTATGCCGTTTAATTGGAGAGATAAATCCATTGATTTTGAGAGTTAGGATTGAGAGATATTTATTAGTTCCTACCATTTTTAAAAGCATTTTTGGGCCTGTGTCTTGACAGTTCTTGTGGTCCTTAGATGGTATGCTGTTTAGGTGCCATTTCTTTCCCTATATTGCATTTATTTTGGTTTTCTATGTATAGAGCATCTTTGAGAATTCTCTGCAGTGTTGGTTTTGTTTCGACATATTGTTGCAGCTTTTCCCTGGAATGGAATGTTTTTATTGTTCCCTCAGTTATGAATGAGAGCTTAGCTGGCTACAGTATTCTTGGTTGGTAGTTATTTGATTTAAGGGCATGACATATACGCTTCCAGTCACTTCGTGCTTGCATGGTCTCTGCTGAGAAATCTGCGGTTATTCTGATTGGTTTTCCTTTATAGGTTACTTATCCCTTTTCCCTGGCTGCCTTTAGGATCTTTTCTTTCGTTTCTATTGATCCAGTTCGGATCACAATGTGGCGGTGGGATGTTCTTTTCTGGTCAGGTCTGTTTGGGGTTCTAAAAGCTTCTCGTATCTGGATGGGCCTGCCCTTCTGGATATTTGGGAAATTCTCTGAGATGATTCCCTGAAGTATATTTCCAATACCATTGACCTCTTTCTCCACGCCCTCCTCAATACCAACTAGCCTTAAATTAGGCTTCCTAATTGTATCTTGGACCTACTGAAGCGCTCTCTCATATTTCCTAGATTTGGATTGACTCATTTTCTGTTCTTTCTCTATAATAACTAAATTATCTTCAGCCCCGGAAATTGTCTCCTCTGCATTGTCTAAGCTGCTATCAAAGCTGTCTACTTTATTTTTCATCTCCCTTGCTTCTAATTGCTCATTTTTGATGCCATGCATCTCTTGTTTTAGAACATGTATGGATTTCTTTATCGCCTTGATTTCCTTTAGAGTGGTTAGCTCAGTAGCTTTATTTTCTTTGGACATTTGCTGGAGTTTGGTCACGTTTTTATTTGTGGATTCTATGAATTCATCCATCTTTGTTTGAAAAACCTTTATTATGGCCTCCTTTATGGCTTCTTCTTTTTCACTTATCACCTTGTTTATGCATTCCTCTTGTTCAGCTATGGCTTCCTCCATTATCTCTTTCTTTATATTTTCACATTTTCCATTAATGATGTTTATCAATTACATTTGTGTAGCACTTGGAAAACTCTCCTCTAGGTTTGCCAGTGACTGTTCCATTGTCTGTTTACATTGGGTGGGGGATGTTGTTTCTTGATTTGACATTTTTCTTGAGTTTCTTGTTCTGCCCATTTGAAAATGGGAGCAAGATTACTACTAAATACGATTATAGTTTTTCAGATATAACCAACCTAGACCTCTGTAGCTGGCAGATACTAGATGTTCACAAGTTTTGATTGGTATTGTCACTCTTTCTTTTTGTGCACTTACAGACCAGTCTAATACAACCACTGATAAGCGATTTATACCCAAAACAATAAGCCTCTCAATCCAATCTCTATTGTCTTTAAGTCCCTCTGAGCCTAGAGAATAATTAACCAACTACATATACAATATTGCTCAACAGCCATCAAGTGTAGATCCGTGCAGTATAAGGGTTGAAAAACGAGCAGAGGTCCAGAGATAGAAAAAAAGAATGAGAGAGGTCAGGGGAGGTACAAGAGGATTAACATAGGAGTGTAAGAATATTGTAGTCATGAAGAAAATGTATAGCATAAGGATAACTGACCTAAGTTGGTAAGTAGGTAGCATATTTGAGTACAAAGTTTGGAAAGTATTAGAATAAAACTTATGTGTTGCTGCACGAATAGATCTTAGCCCAACCAGTGGCCTCACAGTGGACCATGGGATGGATCTGTTTTCTTGTCTACGTTGAGGGAAAGGGGTATTTCACAAGATGCAGAAGCGAAGATTTCAGAAGCAAATGCTGTGAGTGAATTAGCTCGTAAAAAGCATTTTTATTTTCTTTTATCTTTCTGCCAGTCTTGGGGCTTGAATTCAGGGCCTGAGCACTGTCCTCGGGTTTTCTCAAGTCTAGCCCTCTGCCACTTGAGCCACAGTGCCACATCTAGATTTTCTATCTATGTGATACTGAGCAATCAAACCCAGATCTTCATGGATGCTAGGCAAGCACTCTACCACTATGCCAAACTCTCAAACCTGACATAGTAATTATAAAGTCATCATCATCATATCAAAATATCCTTTCTCCTACCAAGAATGAACACTTATCTAAGTGTGCAATGCTTTTTTTTTAATTTCACTAATTCTTCTGTGTTTTTCCTCTTGCATTTTTTACACATGACAGCAAAACTGATCATCAGGAAAAATTGATTAGGATACAGAAACCTAATAATATCGTAGTAGATTGACGTCAAAAATATGTGCAAGATGCCCTGTGTGTTTGACCTAGTGGTAGAGTCCTTGGCTACCACGTAAAAAGACTCAGGTTTGATTCCTCATTACCACATACATAGAAAACGCTGCAAGTGGTGCTGTGGCTCGGTGGGACAGCTAAAGCCTAAAGAAAGCCCAAGAACAATGTAATATTCACACCCGGAGGTCAAGTCCCAAGACTAGCAAAAACCAAAAAAAAATCGACAAGGGCAAAAAGCAGACAGAGAAGGCACTGTGAAGCAAATGTTTTGTAAAGGATGAGGGCAATATCGACCCTTAAGTTTCGATCTTACCTAAGAAAGGCTCCTTGAGCCTGAGACCAGACTGGTAGTTGGGCCTAGTGGAAGACATTGGGATTGGAAAATAAGGTGTGCTGTTTACTACATCCCCATGTATATTGTGAGATTGGAGGAGAGATTCAGCCTCCAGTATGTCTTTGGTGAGGTCTTCTGTGAGCAAGTATCTTTGGTTATTGGGCCCTGAAAGGTGACCCTGCCTCCCTCACAATGGAACAGAATATGGAACCCTGGTAACCAAGCCACTGTAACTAACAACCAACTCAAGCCAGCTCACTTGGCCTGTGGCTCAGGAGGAAGAAAGATGTTGCTGTGCTCTTGCCAAAGGTCAGGAAACTCAATTCTCAGGTATGGAAGTTGTGGATCTCTTACTCGAAGATGTACATGCTAGATCATTGCCAAGCCACAAGTCCAGTATAACAGGCCTTTCTCCAAGAAGAAGGCCAGGAAAATCCAGGGCAACCAGATGAGGTATATTTCTAAGAAGATATGTATTTGACCCCATCATCCTCCCCACACACTACAAGTTTCTTTTTTTTAAAATTTTTTTATTGTAATCAGTAAAAGGGTTACATGATATTTGCCAGATAGAAGGTGCATTAATTCACATACATTGATACCCTTTCACATGTCTTGGTACCCATTTCCCTCCAACCCCACACCCTCCACCCTTCTTGGTTTTCCCCGCTTCCCTATCAAATTTCAAATATTCAAATACAAATAAATTCAATATATCAGATAACAAAGTGAGATACTATACCAATATGGGATAACCAAGGGACAGCGAAGGAGATGAGAGACAACATAGTACATTAAGGAAAACAATAATTCATTATATGGCTTTTGTTCAGAATCCTGGAGGTCCTTTAAATTAGCTTCACATTATATGGCCTTATATATGGCCTTTTGCTCTATTGGAAATCTCTGCTAGTAGAGCCCAATGTTTCTACTGATTATGACGACTGAGGGAAACCACTGAGCCTAAGTTCCTTTGAGTCTGGCTTACTTCACTTAATATGATTTGTTCTAAGTCTTTCCATTTCCTAACAAATGGGGCGATGTCATTCTTTCTGACAGCAGCATAGAATTCCATTGTGTACAAATACCACAACTTATTCATCCACTCATCAACTGAGGGACATCTGGGTTGGTTCCATATCTTTGCTATAGTGAATAGTTCTGAAGTGAACATTGTTGTGCTAGTGGGTTTAGTATGCCCTTGTTTCTGGATTGTTGGATAAATGCCAAGTAGTGGAATTGCTGAGTTATAGGGGAGTTCTATGTTTAGCCTTTTGAGGCACTGCCACACTGCTTTCCATAGTGGTTGAACGAGTTTGCACTCCCACCAACAGTGTAGTAGTGATCCCTCCTGGCCACATCCCCTCCAGCATCTGTTGTCATTCGTTTTCCTGACCCTGGCCATTCTAACTGGAGTGAGGTGGAACCTTAGAGTTGTTTTGATTTGCATTTCTTTTATGACCAGAGATGTGGAGCATTTCTTCATGTGTCTATAGGCCATTTTTGTTTTTTCTTCAGAGAAGACTCTATTTAAATCTTTGGCCCATTTTTTAATGGGATGGGTGTTACTTTGGAGGTTAGTTTTGGAGTGATTCAATTTTTTGAGTTGTTGATATATTTTAGATATGAGGGCTTTGTCCGCTCTTTGGTTGGTGAAGATCTTCTCCCACTCTGTAGGCTTCCTGATTAGTTTACTAGCTATATCCGTTGCCATACAAAAGGTCTGCAGTTTAATGCAGTCCCACTTATCCAGCCTTTCTCCGATTTGTTGTGATTCTTGGCCCTTATTAAGAAAGTTTCAACCTGTGCCAAGGAGGCCTAGTGTATCTCCTATTCCTTCCTGTAAACTTTTCAGTGTGTCAGCTTTTACCTCCAGGTCTTTGATCCATTTGGAGTTAATTCTAGTGCAATATGACAAAGAAGGACCCAACTTAATTTTCTGCAGGTGCTTAACCAGTTCTGCCAGCACAACTTGTTGAAGAGGCTATCTTTCTTCCATTCTATTTTTGTTCTCCCTTGTCAAAGATTAGGTGGCCATAGGTCTGTGGTTTAATATCTGGGTCCGCAGTTCTATTCCATTGGACTTCAGGCCTGTTCTTGTGCCAGTACCAAGCTGTTTTGAGAATTATAGCTCTGTAATAGAGTCTAAAGTTTGGAATTAAAATTCCTCCAGCGCTGTTCTTTTGGCTAAAAGTATTTTTGCTATACATGATCTTTTATTATTCCATATGAAATTTTGAATAGCCACTTCAATTTCTTTAAAGAATGACACTGGGATGTTGATGGGTACTGCATTGATTTTGTAAATAGCCCTTGGCAAGATTGTCATTTTCACAATGTTGATTCTTCCAATCCAGGAGCATGGGAGGTTTTTCCATTTCCTTAGTTCTGCTTTAATTTCCTCTTTAAGGGTTTCAAAGTTTTCATCTAAATGGTCCCTTACATTCTTAGTTAAGCTAATTCCTAGGTACTTTATTTTCTTTGAGGCTATTGTGAAAGGAGTTTCTTTCCTGATTATTGCCTCGTTCCTCTCACTGTTGGCGTAAAGGAAGGCAGTTGATTTGTGAGGGTTGATTTTATGGCCTGCTACCCTTCCAAAGCTTTCAATCAGCTCAAAGAGCTTGGAAGTAGAGTCTATTGGATTCTTTAAATACAGAATCATGTCATCTGCAAAGAGGGATAGTTTTATTTCCTCTTTCCCTACTTGGATCCCCTTTATGCTTGCTTCTTGCCTTATTGCACTGCCTAGGAATTCTAGTACTATGTTAAAAAGGAGTGGAGAGAGTGGGCATCCTTGTGTCATTCCTGATTTTAGAGGGAATGGCTTTAGATTTTCACCATTAAGTATAATACTGGCAGTGGGTTTCTCATACACAGCCTTTATTACATTGAGAAATGTCCCATGGAGTCCTAGTTTCTCCACATTCTTTAACATAAAGAGGTTTTGGATCTTGTCAAATGACTTTACCGCATCTATTGAGACAATCATGTGATTTTTGTCCTTGCTCCTGTTGATGTGTTGAATTATATTAATTGATTTGTGTATGTTGAACCAGCTTTGCCTCCCTGTGATGAATCCAGTTTGATCGTAGTGTATAATTTTTTTGATGAGTTGTTGTAGACGGTTGGCCAGTATTTTGCTGAGAAGTTTTGCATCGATGTTCATCAAATAAATGGGTCTTTAGTTCTCTTTCTTTGATGAATCTCTGTCTGGTTTGGGGATGAGGGATATACTGGCTTCACAGAATGAGTTTGGTAAAGAACCTTCATTTTCAATTTCGTTGAAGAGCTTGAGGAGTATTGGTGTGAGATCTGCTTTGAAGACCTTATAGAATTCAGCTGTGAATCCATCTGGCCCTGGGCTCTTTTTAGGTGGAAGGTGTCTAAATTCCATTTCTATTTCAGAGGTTGAAATAGGCCTGTTGAGTTGGGTTAGCTCTTCTTGGTTCAGTGTGGGTATGTTAATATTGTCTAGGAATTCATCCATTTCTTCTAGATTCTCAAATTTGTTGGCGTAAAGGTTTGAGAAGTATTCCCTCATGATATTCTGGATCTTGGTAATTTCTGTCGTGATATTACCATTTTCATCTGCGATTTTGTTTATTTCGATATGCTCTCCTCTTTTTTTGGTAAGATTTGCTAAGGGCTTGTCAATTTTGTTAATTCTTTCAAAGAACCAACTCCTTGTTGATTCTTTCTATAGTTTTATTTATTCCAAATCATTTAATTCTGCTTTGATTTTAATAATTTTCTTTCTCCTAATGGGTTTAGGGTTGGTTTGTTGCTCTTTTTCCAGGAGGTTAAGGTGAGACATTAACTAGTTGGTTTCCCATTTTTCCAACTTGCTGTTGTAGGCACTCAGCACTATAAATTTTCCTCTGAGTACTGCCTTTGTTGTGTCCCTAAGGAGTTGATATTTGTGTGCTCCTTATTGTTAAATTTCATAAACAGTTGGATATCTGTTCTGATCTCTTCGATTACCCATTGTTTTTGATTGAACAATGTGTTGTTCAGTCTCCATGAGTTACAGGGTTTTCGTTGGTGGAGATGTGTTCCAATTTGATGCCTTTATGGTCTGAGAGTGTGCATGGAATAATTTCAGTGTTTCTGAATCTGTCCAGGTTTGTTTTATGGCCTAAGATGTGGTCTATTTTGGAAAATGTTCCTTGTGCTGCTGAGAAAAACGTATATTGTGTTTTTACTGGGTGGAATATTCTGCAGATGTCTGTTAGATCTAATTGGTCTATGTAGTTGTTCAGTTCTAAGGTTTCTCTGTTGAGTTTTTGCCTTGTTGATCTGTCCATAGGTGAGAGTGGTGTGTTAAACTCACCAACAATCACTGTATTTCAATCTATGTATGGTTTCAGTGTAAGTAAAGTTTGCTTGATGAAGTTTGGAGCTCCGGGATTGGGTGTGTAAATATATAGGATCGTTATGTCTTCCTGGAGGAAAGATCCCTTTATTAGTATGTAGTAACCTTCTTTGTCTTTTCTTACTAATTTTAGTTTGAAGTCTATTGTATCTGATATGAGGATGGCAACTCCAGCCTGTTTATGGGGGCAGTTAGCTTGATAGAGTTTATTCCAACCTCTCACTTTCAAAAGATGATTGTTTTTGGGGAAGATGTGTCTCTTGAAGACAGCAGAACGATGGCTCTTGCTTTTTGATCCAACTAGACAGCCTATGCCATTTAATTGGAGAGCTAAGTCCATTGATATTGAGAGTTAGGATTGAGAGATATTTATTAGTTCCTACCATTTTAAAAAGCTTTTAGTAGGGCCTGTGTCTTGACAGTTCTTGTGGTCCTTAGGTGTTATGCTGTTTAGGTGCCATTTCTTTCCCTATATTGCATTTATTTTGGTTTTCTATGTATAGAGCATCTTTGAGAATTCTCTGTAGTGTTGGTTTTGTTTCGACATATTGTTGCAGCTTTTCCCTGGAATGGAATGTTTTTATTGTTCCCTTAGTTATGAATGAGAGCTTAGCTGGCTACACTATTCTTGGTTGGTAGTTATTTGATTTAAGAGCATGACATATATGCTTCCAGTCACTTCGTGCTTGCATGGTCTCTGATGAGAAATCTGGGGTTATTCTGATTGGTTTGCCTTTATAGTTTACTGTTGCTATCCCCTCGGCCGGCAAGGAAGTCGCAACAAGTGAGACTTCTTCTCGAGCAGCAGTTTATTCAGCAAGCTTACAGCTATGCCGGTTCGACCCCGACTTCCTCAAAACCCTGGGCTTTTATAGGCCCAATCATCCAATCACATTTGGTTTCTTACAATTCTATAGCCAATAATATAAGTACACCTCTATAGCACATTCTAAACAAGTAACAATATGGCATTACACATACTTCCAATCATGCATAAAGCTCAATGAACAATCACATCTTTTCCTGGAAACTTTCAGACAAACAACTTAGTGGCGCAACCACAAAGGCGGATGCTAGTGCCATCTTGTAATGGCGAATGTAATAGCTCTCTACATCTCCCCCTTTTTTCTCTTGGCTGAAAGTATTGAGAATTTGAGTAGGAATTCAGAGACTGGCCAAATCTCCAAACGCCTTCCCAATTTTCTCATTGAAAGGGTAAGGGATCATGCCTGTCTTAGGTTGGAGAGATGCCTCTTGGTTCTTACCTGTCTTCAACATCTGATACTTGAGCATCGGAGTCTGTCTTAGGTTGATACCAAGACCAATCTCTACTCTTACCCATCTTTGACTACTGATCCAGCATACCCAGCCACAATTGGGGAGATTCTTGTTGCTGAAGAGCCATAAGAGCTTGTTTAATGACCATGTGATCACATTTTCTTTGTCTGATAACTTGTCTGCGCAAAACCAAAACAAACCAACAAAACAATCCTAATCCAACACATAATATAACAATTAAGGACATGCTCCCAGCCCATTCTTTAACCCAACTAAGGGATTGAGAAATCCAATCTACCAATTCTCCCACAGTAGCAATGTTTACACGGGTGGAATTAACAATCATAATTTCATGCCGTAATTGATTAGTAAGATTTTCAAACTCTTGAGTCCAAGATCCTTGAAGCATACGACCCAATTCCCGGGATAAATTTGCAGCATAGGAAAGAGTATAATAATCCAAAGAAGTAATACATAAACCAGATGTGGTTCCTACACACATTAATTGAGCAATTTGAAACATATAATCCATTTGTTCTTGCAACAAGTCCACTCTTTGATTTAAAATCATAAGTCCTCGGGCTAAATGCTGATTCACTTGCACTTGAATATCCATAGCTTGTGAAACCGCTTCGGAAAGTGTATTTACAGCAGTCGCAGTCTGAATGGCGGTAACCATAGCGGCAGCAGATGCAACAGCAGTTGCAATCAACGAAGACACCAAAATAATCAAAGCAGTCACTCCAAAATCACGTTTTGATCTTCATTTCAATTTCACTATTAAATTCTTTTCAGAAGCTTCTACTGGAATAGGAATAAAAGTAGGTATACGCATAACCACAGCAGAATCAAACTCACTAATATTCCAGCACTGACTTAAATAACATACAGTAGAGGAACAATTTATAATTCCATCGACAACATCAAATGAATTAAAAATAACAAACCTAAAAGGAAATCATACACATACAGGGGTAGGGCCATAACTGCCATTAAATGCACAATAATCTAGGGTAACATTATTTCTTGGTTCCATAGTTGTACAATGACATGGAGTTGATCTAGGGCAACATGGCCCTGAACCGGGACAGGCCATCATAAAATCACTTTTAATGGTACTATTACAATGCCTAAACTCTCCTCCATTAATAAAAGCCAAAGCATTACTAACACTACAAGCATATTTCCCACAAATTAGCCAAACATCAAAAGGATTCTCAGTATCTTCATCTGCTCTTTGAAAAATATAATCATGTCTACATGAAGCATGGGTAAAATTCCCAAAATCAGCAATAGCAGGGGAAAAACGAAAACCAGAAGCAACATGAGCATATCTAGAACTCTGACAACCTGTCCACTCCTAGGGCCACCAAGCACCGCTAGCACATTTTGGAAACAATAAAGGAAAACTTTTTGTAGATCCATATTGAATTTCCCCAATTTTCACATGATCTCCTTAAGATGGAACATACCCCGAATATCCCACCAATCCTGCCTTTTGAGTTAGCGTAGAAACTGTTGTCAAATCACCATTTGGCTGGGGATAAAACATTCCCATATTTTGTCGATGAAGAATTATACAGGCACTCAAATTCATAGATAAAGTAAAACATAAGGTTCGAGTTAAATTCAAACTTAAGGAAAAATTTCCACGTCCAGAATCATAAGGAATAGAAGGTAATTTCAAGGAACTGTTAGTTGTGAATATATATGGGTATACTTTAGAAGTACTAGTCACTGGCATTGGCAGGGGAAACGTCTTCATTATTGCCCACAGTACTCGAGCCTCCATCAGTGGCCACAACAGCATCATCAGTAGCAGCAGCATCGACAGGATTTTCATGACGCTCATCCTTCTGCACTTTCCTCACCAAACGTTCCGGCACCCAAATAGGATCTTGTGATTTCTGTGGAAACACACAAACAGCTCCTCGTACCCAAGAGAGCACGGGGTCTGGCCCATTCCATTGGCCAGTTAATACATCCTTCCATTTTACAAATCCTTTATGCAATCCTATAGCTGGTGAAACATGTCTATCAGCGGCAGAATGGCCTTGAATATCCAAATTTAAAAAATTTAAAGTAAAGAGGACTAAGGAAATTCTCTCTTTAGGTGTCCTCTTATGTCCAATTCCCTCCTTTTGTTTTTGTAAATAAATTTTTAAGGTGCGGTGAGCACGTTCCACAATACCTTGTCCTTGAGGATTATAAGGCAGTCCATGTGACAACTGCACTCCCATGGTTTGGCAAAATTGAAGGAATTGTCTGCTAGTATAAGCAGGGCCATTATCAGTTTTTAATAGATAAGGCATGCCCCAGGAAGCCCAAGCTTCCAGGCAATGAGTAATTACATGATGAGTTGTCTCTCCACTTAAAGGAGTGGCATGAATAATTCCTGAACATGTATCAATTGAGACATGTAAAAATTTCAACTTTCCAAGCTCCATAACATGGGTAACATCCATTTGCCAAATTTTTATAGGAAGAAGACCACGAGGATTACCACCCAATGACGCAACCGGTAGGTGGGTAACACATTTTGGACAATTTAACACAATTTGTCTGGCCGCTTGCCGGGGTAACTTAAACTTAGATTGTAAAGTACGGGCATTAACATGAAAATGACTATGAAATTCCTGAGGTTGTCGTTCCGGGGTAAAAACAGTAAAGGCCATTTGCACACGTGTGCACTTGTCCACTACATCATTACCCAAACTAATTGGTCAGGGTAATCCTGTATGGGCACGTATATGAACTGGAAAAAATGGAGCTCTGCGGGTACAAATTAATTCCTGCAATTGTGCAAATAATTTATAAACACTACTACTTTTGCTGATAACCCCAGCAAGTTCTAAACTTTTCAAGGCATTTACTACATAAAGGGAATCAGAAATAATTTTAAAAGAAAAGGGACAATTCTGAAATACAGCAATAACAGCTTGTAACTCCACCTTCTGTGCCAATCCAGGTTGAAAGTGACATAAAACTGGTTGCTGTCCTTCAATTAAATAGGCCCCTAATCCATTCTTAGAGCCATCGGTAAAAATATTAACTGCTCCAATAATAGGTTGTTTTGCTGTAACTACCGGAAAAACCACGGGATGTTCTTTAAAAAACTGTAAAAAAGGACTCTTGGGATAATGATTATCTATTTTTCCTGTAAACCTACAATTTAAAATAGCCCATTCATCGATGGTGGCACTTAAAACCTGAATTTGATCAGAAGTATAAGGAACTATAAGAAGATTAGGTTGACAACCAAAGTGTTGTATACTAAATTTAATACCCAAAATGGACAAATTTGCAACGGCTGTGGGATAGTATTCAATTGATTTTGCAGGTGACAATATAGGGTGAACGCACGCCAAAGGTCCAGTCTGCCACAAGACTCCTGAAGGCTGTTTAAAAGAAGCCAAAATAATTAAAGAAATTTCTAGTCCTGGTTCTATTCTTTGTAAAAATGCAGAATCTAATCTTTCTTCCAAAACTTCTAAAACTCTTCTGGCTGCAGGGGTTAACATTCTTGGTGAGTCTAAGGCAGAATCACCTTGTAATATATCGAATAAGGGCTTTAATTCACTGTTGCTCATAGGGAGGGAGGTTCTAATCCAATTAATATCTCCCATCAATTTCTGGAAGTCATTTAAGGTCTTAAGGTTGTCTTTTCGTAGTTGCCATTTTAAAGGCCTTACCTTTTGAAATGTTATAATGCTCCCTAAGTACTGAGATACTTTATATTTCTGAACCTTTTCAGGGGCTATGAATAAATTCTTATTTTCCAAATATTTTATTAATAAGGCAAAGGCTTCATCCAATATTTCCTGATTTTAGAGGTCAACAAAATATTATCCATATAATGTAAACACCTCACTAATGGAAATTCCTTCCGTAGGGGGAGTAACGCGGTATGTACATAGAGCTGACACAAGGTGGGGCTGTTAGCCATTCCCTGAGGCAATACCACCCATTCAAAGTGTAGGGGGGGCAGCGCCTCGAAAAAAGGAACAACTTCCTGTCCTGCATTAAGGTCTGCTTTCTTGCGCGACCTCTTCCAGTCTGATGTAATACGAACTCGAGATACTGCGCCTAGCACAGGCTCCTCTAAATTAGACTCCTCCTGCATATTTTCAGGCGGCAAGGGGGGATAAATAGAAGGAACCTTTCGATCCTCCCCTGAATTCTCACTCCTTGATTCTGACCTTTCCTCCTTAAATTCCTCCAATGCTATTTTTCCTTCCACTAGCGCGCCGAAGCAACGCTCATCAGTCAAACAGCTCCTAACTAATTTCCATATAGGCTTCACTCCTGGTCCGAGTCTGCCCTTTTCCGCAGCTCTATCTAAATCTTTCCCTAGCTTTTCCCAGGCAGGGAGTGAGACGTTCCCAGAAACTGAGAACCAAGGAGCCACCTCTTCTATATTTAATAGTCTGAGAGTACTTTGTTTCACTTTCAATTCCTTTGCTCGCAAAAGAGCATCTAAAGTTGTTACTAATTGTGTAGATTCCGAGGCCTCCATCTTATTATGGAGAAAACCTCCCGCTCTTTCTTTATCTACAGAAAAGAGCAAAAGTAATTGGTACCCTCTGCCCAGGACTTTAACTGGTCCTACTCTCCCAAGACCTTAATAGGTCTCTCTTATCTTGGACTTTAATTGGTTCCCCTTACCTGGGAAACTTACCAGTGCACCACCTCGAGTTCTGAAGTCTGTTGGAAGTGACTTGGCGTACGGGCGTCCCCGGACCGGCCACCAGATGTTGCTATCTCCTCGGCCGGCAAGGAAGTCGCAACAAGTGAGACTTCTTCTCGAGCAGCAGTTTATTCAGCAAACTTACAACTATGCCGGGTCGACCCCGACTTCCTCAAAACCCTGGGCTTTTATAGGCCCAATCATCCAATCACATTTGGTTTCTTACAATTCTATAGCCAATAATATAAGTACACCTCTATAGCACATTCTAAATAAGTAACAATATGGCATTACACATACTTCCAATCATGCATAAAGCTCAATGACCAATCACATCTTTTCCTGGAAACTTTCAGACAAACAACTCAGTGGCGCAACCACAAAGGCAGATGCCAGCGCCATCTTGTAATGGCGAATGTAATAGCTCTCTACAGTTTACTGATCCCTTTTCTCTGGCTGCCTTTAGGATCTTTCCTTTCGTTTCTATTTGTCCACTTCGGATCACAATGTGGCGGTGGGATGTTCTTTTCCGGTCAGGTCTGTTTGGGGTTCTAAAAGATTCTCGTATCTGGATGGGCCTGCCCTTTTGGATATTTGGGAAATTCTCTGAGATGATTCCCTGAAGTACATTTCCAATACCATTGACCTCTTTCTCCACGCCCTCCTCAATACCAACTAGCCTTAAATTAGGCTTCCTAATTGTATCTTGGACCTCCTGAAGCGCTCTCTCATAGTTCCTAGATTTGGATTGACTCATTTTCTGTTCTTTCTCTATAATAACTAAATTATCTTCAGCCCCGGAAATTCTCTCCTCTGCATTGTCTAACCTGGTATCAAAGCTATCTACTTTATTTTTCATTGCCCTTGCTTCTAATTGCTCACTTTTGATGCCTTGCATCTCTTGTTTTAGATCATGTATGCATTTCTTTATCTCCTTGACTTCCTTTTGAGTAGCTTTATTTTCTTTGGACATTTGCTGGGCTTTGGGCGAGAGGTGGGGGAGGGGTCCTCGCGTTCCGATTTCTTTGAGAAAGTTGGATGTAAGCTTTATCTGGATTTCTTTTCCAGTTTGAGTCCTTCTCCGTTGCTTTTTGAGTTTGTTGTTGTGGATTTATTTAGATAGTTGGCTCGTGGGACCCCCTGGTTCTCTCTTTTTGTCAGAGAAAGCTAGGCAGCGTCCCTATTGTTTCGGCGCCATCTTCCTTCCTCAAGATGTGTCTCTTGAAGACAGCAGAACGATGGCTCTTGCTTTTTGATCCAACTAGACAACCTATGCCATTTAATTGGAGAGTTAAGTCCATTGATATTGAGAGTTAGGATTGAGAGATATTTATTAGTTCCTACCATTTTTAAAAGCTTTTGGTAAGGCCTGTGTCTTGACAGTTTTTGTGGTCCTTAGATGGTATGCTGTTTAGGTGCCATTTCTTTCGCTACATTGCATTTATTTTGGTTTTCTATGTATAGAGCATCTTTGAATATTCCTGTAGTGTTGGTTTTGCTTCGACATATTGTTGCAGCTTTTCCCTGGAATGGAATGTTTTTATTGTTCCCTTAGTTATGAAGGAGAGCTTAGCTGGCTACAGTATTCTTCGTTTGATTTAAGGGCATGACATATATATTTCCAGTCACTTCGTGCTTGCATGGTCTCTGCTGAGAAATCTGGGGTTATTCTAGTTGGTTTGCCTTTATAGGTTACTGATCCCTTTTCCCTGGCGGCCTTTAGGAGGTACAAGAGGATTAACGTAGGACTGTAAGAATATTGTAGTAATGAAGAAAAGGTATAGCATAAGGATAACTGACCTAAGTTGGTAAGTAGGTAGCTTATTTGAGTACAAAGTTTGGAAAGTAGTAGAATAAAACTTATGTGTTGCTGCACGACTAACTCTTAGCCCAACCAGTGGCCTCACAGTGGACCATGGGATGGATCTCTTTTTCTTGTCTACGTTGAGGGAAAGGGGTATTTCACAAGATGGAGAAGCGAAGATTTCAGAAGCAAATGCTGTGAGTGAATTAGCTCGTAAGAAGCATTTTTATTTTCTTTTAACTTTCTGCCAGTCTTGGGGCTTGAATTCAGGGCCTGAGCACTGTCCTCGGGTTTTCTCAAGTCTAGCCCTCTGCCACTTGAGCCACAGTGCCACATCTAGATTTTCTATCTATGTGATACTGAGCAATCAAACCCTGATCTTCATGGATGCTAGGCAAGCACTCTAGCACTATGCCAAACTCTCAACCCTGACATAGCAATTATAAAGTCATCATCATCATATCAAAACATCCTTTCTCCTACAAAGAATGAACACTTATCTATGTGTGTAATGCTTTTTTTTAAATTTCACTAATTCTTCTGTGTTTTTCCCTCTTGCAATTTTTACACATGACAGCAAAGCTAATCATCAGGAAAAAATTGATTAGGATACAGAAACCTAATAATATCCTAGTAGATTGACGTCAAAAATATGTGCAAGATGCCCTGTGTGTTTGACTAGTGGTAGAGTCCTTGGCTACCACGCAAAAAGACTCATGTTTGATTCCTCATTACCACATACATAGAAAACGCTGCAAGTGGTGCTGTGGCTCGGTGGGACAGCTAAAGCCTAAAGAAAGCCCAGGAACAATGTTCACACTCTGAGGTCAAGTCCCAAGACTAGCAAAAACAAAAAAAAATTCGACAAGGGGCAAAATGCAGGCAGAGAAGGCAGTGTGAAGCAAACGTCTTGTAAAGGATGAGGGCAATATTGACCCTTAAGTTTGGGTCTTACCTAAGAAAGGCTCCTTGAGCCTGAGACCAGACTGGTAGATGGGCCTAGTGGAAGGCATTGGGATTGGACAAATAAAGTGTGCTGTTTACTACATCCACATGTATGTTGTGAGATTGAAGGAGAGATTCAGCCTCCACTATGTCTTTGGTGAGGTCTTCGGTCAACAGGGATCTTTGGTCATTGGGCCCTGAAAGGTGACCCTGCCTCACTCACAATGGAACAGAATATGGAACCCTGGTAACCAAGCCACTGTAACTAACAACCAACTCAAGCCAGCTCACTTGGCCTGTGGCTCAGGAGGAAGAAAGATATTGCTGTGCTGTTGCCAAAGGTCAGGAAACTCGAGTCTCAGGCATGGAAGTTGTGGATGTCTTAGTGGAAGATGTACATGCTAGATCATTTCCAAGCCACAAATCCAGTATAACAGGCCTTTCTCTAAGAAGAAGGCCAGGAAAATCCAGGGCAACCAGATGAGGTATATTTCTAAGAAGAAATGTATTTGACCCCATTATCCTCCCCACACATTACAACTTTCATTTCTTTTAATTTTTTTTAATGTTCCCTCAGTTATGAATGAGAACTTAGCTGGCTACAGTATTCTTGGTTGGTAGTTATTTGATTTAAGGGCATGACATATATGCTTCCAGTCACTTCGTGCTTGCATGGTCTCTGCTGAGAAATCTGGGGTTATTCTGATTGGTTTGCCTTTATAGGTTACTGATCACTTTTCCCTGGCTGCCTTTAGGAACTTTCCTTTAGTTTCTATTGATCCAGTTCGGATCACAATGTGACGGTGGGATGTTCTTTTCTGGTCAGGTCTGTTTGGGGTTCTAAAAGCTTCTCGTATCTGGATGGGCCTGCCCTTCTGGATATTTGGGAAATTCTCTGAGATGATTCCCTGAAGTATATTTCCAATACCATTGACCTCTTTCTCCACGCTCTCCTCAATACCAACTAGCCTTAAATTAGGCTTCCTAATTGCATCTTGGACTTCCTGAAGGGCTCTCTCATATTTCCTACATTTGGATTGACTCATTTTCTGTTCTTTCTCTAAATAACTAAATTATCTTCAGCCCCGGAAATTCTCTCCTCTGCATTGTTTAACCTGCTATCAAAGCTATCTACTTTATTTTTCATCTCCCTTGCTTCTAATTGCTCATTTTTGATGCCTTGCATCTCTTGTTTTAGATCATGTATGGATTTCTTTATCTCCTTGATTTCCTTTTGAGTGGTTAGCTCAGTAGCTTTATTTTCTTTGGACATTTGCTGGAGTTTGGTCACGTTTTTATTTGTGGATTCTATTAATTCATCCATCTTTCTTTGAAAAACCTTTATTATGGCCTCCTTTATGGCTTCTTCTTTTTCACTTATCACCTTGTTTATGGTTTCCTCTTGTTCAGCTATGGCTTCCTCCATTATCTCTTTCTTTATATTTTCACATTTTCCATTAATGATGTTTATCAATTGCATTTGTGTAGCACTTGGAAGACTCTCCTCTAGGTTTGCCAGTGACTGTTCCATTGTCTGTTTACATTGGGTGGGGGATGTTGTTTCTTGATTTGACATTTTTCTTGAGTTTCTTGTTCTGCCCATTTGAAAATGGGAGCAAGATTACTTCTAAATATGATTATAGTTTTTCAGATATAACCAACCTAGACCTCTGTAGCTGGCAGACACTAGATGTTCACAAGTTTTGATTGGTATTATCATTCTTTTTTTTGTGCACTTCCGGAGCAGTCTAATACAACCACTGATAAGCGATTTATACCCAAAACTATAAGCCTCTCAATCCAATCTCTATTGTCTTTAAGTCCCTCTGAGCCTAGAGAATAATTAACCACCTACATATAGAATATTGCTCAACAGCCATCAAGTGTAGATCCGTGCAGTATAAGCGTTGAAAGACGAGCAGAGGTCCAGAAATAGAAAAAAAGAATGAGAGAGGTCAGGGGAGGTACAAGAGGATTAACGTAGGAGTGTAAGAATATTGTAGTCATGAAGAAAATGTATAGCATAAGGATAACTGACCTAAGTTGGTAAGTAGGTAACTTATTTGAGTACAAAGTTTGGAAAGTAGTAGAATAAAACTTATGTGTTCCTGCACGACTAGTTCTTAGCCCAACCAGTGGCCTCACAATGGACCATGGGATGGATCTGTTTTTCTTGTCTACGTTGAGGGAAAGGGGTATTTCACAAGATGGAGAAGCGAAGATTTCAAAAGCAAATGCTGTGAGTGAATTAGCTCGTAAAAAGCATTTTTATTTTCTTTTATCTTTCTGCCAGTCTTGGGGCTTGAATTCAGGGCCTGAGCACTGTCCTCGGGTTTTCTCAAGTCTAGCCCTCTGCCACTTGAGCCACAGTGCCACATCTAGATTTTCTATCTATGTGATACTGAGCAATCAAACACAGATCTTCATGGATGCTAGGCAAGCATTCTACCACTGTGCCAAACACTCAACCCTGACATAGTAATTATAAAGTCATCATCATCATATCAAAATATCCTTTCTCTTACCAAGAATGAACACTTATCTATGTGTGTAATGCTTTTTTTTTCATTTCACTAATTCTTCTGTGTTTTTCCCTCTTGCATTTTTTACACATGACACCAAAGCTAATCATCAGGAAAAAATTGATTAGGATACAGAAACCTAATAATATCCTAGTAGATTGACGTCAAAAATATGTGCAAGATGCCCTGTGTGTTTGACTAGTGGTAGAGTCCTTGGCTACCACGCAAAAAGACTCAGGTTTGATTCCTCATTACCACATACATAGAAAACGCTGCAAGTGGTGCTGTGGCTCGGTGGGACAGCTAAAGCCTAAAGAATGCCCAAGAACAATGTTCACACTCTGAGTTCAAGTCCCAAGACTAGCAAAAACAAAAAAAATCGACAAGGGGCAAAATGCAGGCAGAGAAGGCACTGTGAAGCAAATGTTTTGTAAAGGATGAAGGCAATATTGACCCTTAAGTTTGGATCTTACCGAAGAAAGGCTCCTTGAGCCTGAGACCAGACTAGTATTTGGGACTAGTGGAAGACATTGGGATTGGACAAATAAGGTGTGCTGTTTACTACATCCACATATATATTTTGAGATTGGAGGAGAGATTCAGCCTCCAGTATGTCTTTGGTGAGGTCTTCTGTGAGCAAGGATCCTTGGTCATTGGGCCCTGAAAGGTGACCCTGCCTCCCTCAGAATGGAATGGAATATGGAACCCTGGTAAACAAGCCACTGTAACTAACAACCAGCTCAAACCAGCTCACTTGGCCTGTGGCTCAGGAGGAAGAAAGATGTTGCTGTGCTGTTGCCAAAGTTCATGAAACTCGAGTCTCACGCATGGAAATTGTGGCTGTCTTACTCGAAGATGTACATGCTAGATCATTGCCAAGCCACAAATCCAGTATAACAGGCCTTTCTGTAAGAAGAAGGCCAGGAAATCCAGGGCAATCAGATGAGGTATATTTCTAAGAAGAAATGTATTTGACCCCATCATCCTCCCCACACACTACAACATTCTTTTTTTTAAATTCTTTTTATTGTAATTAGTAAAAGGGTTACATGATATTTGCAGGATAGAAGGTGCATTAATTCACATACATTGATACCATTTCACATGTCTTGGTACCCATTTCCCTCCAACCCCACACCCCCCACCCGTCTTGGTTTTCCCCCCTTCCCTCTCAAATTTCAAATATCCAAATACAAATAAATTCAATATATCAGATAACAAAATGAGATACTATACCAATATGGGATAACCAAGGGACAGCAAAGGAGATGAGAGACAACATAGTACATTAAGGACAACAATCATTCATTATGTGGCTTTTGTTTCAATATCCTGCAGGTCCTTTCAATTAGCTTCACATTATATGGTCTTATATATGGCCTTTTGCTCTATTGCAAATCTCTGCTAGTAGAGCCCACGGTTTCTACTGATCATGACGAATGAGGGAAACCACTGAGCCTAAGTTCCTTTGAGTCTGTCTTACTTTACTTATTATGATTTGTTCTAAGTCTTTCCATTTCCTAACAAATGGGTCGAAATCATTCTTTCTGACAGCAGCATAGAATTCCATTGTGTATAAATACCACAACTTGTTGATCCACTCATCAACTGAGGGACATCTGGGTTGGTTCCATACCTTTGCTATGGTGAATAGTGCTGCAATGGACATTGTTGTGCTAGTGGGTTTTGTATGCCCTTGTTTCTGGATTGTTGGGTAAATGCCAAGTAGTGGAATTGCTGGGTCATAGGGGAGTTCTATGTTTAGCCTTTTGAGGCACTGCCACAATGCTTTCCATAGTGGTTGAATGAGTTTGCACTCCCACCAACAGTGGTGGAGTGAGGTGGAATCTTAGAGTTGTTTTGATTTGCATTTCTTTTATGACCAGAGATGTGGAGCATTTCTTCATGTGTCTATAGGCCATTTTTGTTTCTTCTTCAGAGAAGACTCTATTTAAGTCTTTGGCCCATTTTTTAATGGGATGGGTGTTACTTTGGAGGTTAGTTTTGGAGTGATTCAATTGTTTGAGTTGTTGATATATTTTAGATATGAGGCCTTTGTCCATAGTTTGGTTGGTGAAAATCTTCTCCAATTCTGTAGGCCTCCTGATTAGTTTACTAGCTATATCCGTTGCCATACAAAAGCTCTGCAGTTTAATGCACTCCCACTTATCCAGCCTTTCTCTGATTTGTTATGATTCTTGGTCCTTATTAAGAAAGTTTCGACCTGTGCCAAGGAGGCCTAGTGTATCTCCTATTCCTTCCTGTAAACTTTTCAGTGCGTCAGCTTTTACCTCCTGGTCTTTGATCCATTTGGAGTTAATTCTAGTGCAAGGTGACAAAGAAGCATCCAACTTTAGTTTTCTGCACGTGCTTAACCAGTTCTGCCAGCACAACTTGTTGAAGAGGCTATCTTTCTTCCATTCTATTTTTTTGGCTCCCTTGTCAAAGATTAGGTGGCCATAGGTCTGTGGTTTAATATCTGGGCCCGCAGTTCTGTTCCATTGGACATCAGGCCTGTTCTTGTGCTAGTACCAAGTTGTTTTGAGAATTATAGCTCTGTAATAGAGTCTAAAGTTTGGAATTGAAATACCTCCAGCGCTGTTCTTTCTGCTAAGAAGTGTTTTTGCTATACGGGGTCTTTTAATATTCCATATGAAATTTTGAATTGCCTCTTCTATTTCTTTAAAGAATGACATTGGGATGTTGATGGGTATTGCATTGGATTTGTAGATAGCCCTTGGCAAGATTGTTATTTTCACAATGTTGATTCGTCCAATCCAGGAGCATGGGAGGTTTTTCCATTTCCTTAGTTCTGCTTTAATTTCCTTTTTTTTAGCGTTTTAAAATTTTCATCTAAACGGTCCTTTACATTCTTAGTTAAGCTAATTCCTAGGTACTTTATTTTCTTTGAGGCTATTGTGAAAGGAGTTTCTTTCCTGATTATTGCCTCGTTCCTCTCACTGTTGGCGTAAAGGAAGGCAGTTGATTTGTGAGGGTTGATTTTATGGCCTGCTACCCTTCCAAAGATTTCAATCAGCTCAAGGAGCTTGGGAGTAGAGTCTATAGGATCCTTCAAATACAGAATCTTGTTATCTGCAAAGAGGGATAGTTTTATTTCCTCTTTCCCTACTTGGATCCCCTTTATGCTTGCTTCTTGCCTTATTTCACTGCCTAGGAATTCTACTACTATGGTAAAAGGAGTGGAGAGAGTGGGCATCCTTGTCTCATTCCTGATTTTAGAGGGAATGGCTTTAGATTTTCACCATTAAGTATAATACTGGCAGTGGGTTTCTCATACACAGCCTTTATTACATTGGGAAATGTTCCATGGATTCCTAGTTTCTCCGTATCTTTAACATAAAGGGGTTTGGATCTTGTCAAATGCCTTTTCCACATCTATTGAGACAATCATGTTATTTTTGTCCTTGCTCCTTTGATGTGTCGAATTATGTTAATTGATTTGTGTATATTGAACCAGCTTTGCCTCCCTGTGATGAATCCAGATTGATCATAATGTATTTTTTTGATGAGTTCTGTAGACGGTTGGCCAGTATTTTGTTGAGAAGTTTTGCATCGATATTCATCCAAGAAATGGGTCTATGGTTCTCTTTCTTTGATGAATCTCTGTCTGGTTTGGGGATGAGGGATATACTGGCTTCACAGAATGAGTTTGGTAAAGAAACTTCATTTTCAATTTCGTTGAAGAGCTTGAGGATTATTGGTGTGAGCTCTGCTTTGAAGGCCTTATAGAATTCAGCTGTGAATCCATCTGGCCCTGGGCTCATTTTAAGTGGAAGTTGTCTAATTTCCCTTTCTATTTCAGAGCTTGAAATAGGCCTGTTGAGTTGGGTTAGCTCTTCTTGGTTCAGTGTGGGTATGTTAATATTGTCTAGAAATTCATCCATTTCTTCTAGATTCTCAAATTTGTTGGCGTAATGGTTTGAGAAGTATTCCCTCATGATATTCTGGATCTTGGTAATTTCTGTCGTGATATTACCATTTTAACCTGCGATTTTGTTTATTTCGACATGCTCTCTTCTTTTTTGGGTAAGATTTGCTAAGGGCTTGTCAATTTTGTTAATTCTTTCAAATAAACAACTCCTTGTTTTGTTGATTCTTTCTATAGTTTTTTTTTATTGCAAATCATTTAATTCTGCTTTGATTTTAATAATTTGTTTGTCATAATGGGTTTAGGGTTGGTTTGTTGCTCATTTTCCATGAGGTTAAGGTGAGACATTAACTAGTTGGTTTGCCATTTTTCCAACCTGCTGTTGTAGGCACTCAGCGCTGTAAATTTTCCTCTGAGTATTGCCTTTCTTGTGTCCCTAAGGAGTTGATATTTGTGTGCTCCTTATAGTTAAATTTCATAAACAGTTGGATATCTGTTCTGATCTCTTCAATTACCCATTGTTTTTGATTCAACAATGTGTTGTTCAGTCTCATGAGTTACTGGGTTTTCATTGGTGGAGATGTGTGTTCAGTTCCAATTTGATGCCTTTATGATCTGAGAGGGTGCATGGAATAATTTCAGTGTTTCTGAATCCGTTCAGGTTTGTTTTATGGCCTAAGATGTAGTCTATTATGGAAAATGTTCCATGTGCTGCTGAGAAAAACGTATATTGTGTTGTTACTGGGTGGAATATTCTGCAGATGTCTGTTAGATCTAATAGGTCTATGTAGTTGTTCAGTTCTAAGGTTTCTCTGTTGAGTTTTTGCCTTGTTGATCTGTCCATAGGTGAGAGTAGTGTGTTAAACTCACCAGCAATCACTGTATTTCGATCTATGTATGGTTTCAGTGTAAGTAAAGTTTGCTGGATGAAGTTTGGAGCTCCAAGATTGTTTGTGTAAATATTTAGGATCGTTATGTCTTCCTGGAGGAAAGATCCCTTTATTAGTATATAGTAACCTTCTTTGTCTTTTCTTACTAATTTTAGTTTGAAGTCTATTGTATCTGATATGAGGATGGCAACTGCAGCCTGTTAATGGGGGAAGTTAGCTTGATAGAATTTATTCCAACCTCTCACTTTCAAAAGATGATTGTTTTGGGGGAAGATGTGTCTCTTGAAGACAGCAGAACGATGGCTCTTGCTTTTTGATCCAACTAGACAGCCTATGCCGTTGAATTGGACAGTTAAGTCCATTGATATTGAGAGTTAGGATTGAGAGATATTTATTAGTTCCTACCATTTTTAAAAGCTTTTAGTAGGGCCTGTGTCTTGACAGTTCTTGTGGTTCTTAGGTGGTATGCTGTTTAGGTGCCATTTCTTTCCCTATATTGCATTTATTTTGGTTTTCTATGTATAGAGCATCTTTGAGAATTCTCTGTAGTGTTGGTTTTGTTTCGACATATTGTTGCAGCTTTTCCCTGGAATGGAATGTTTTTATTGTTCCCTCAGTTATGAATGAGAGCTTAGCTGGCTACAGTATTCTTGGTTGGTAGTTATTTGATTTAGGGTAATGACATATATGCTTCCAGTCACTTCGTGCTTGCATGGTCTCTGCTGAGAAATCTAGGGTTATTCTGATTGGTTTGCCTTTATAGGTTACTGATCCCTTTTCCCTGGCTGCCTTTAGGATCTTTTCTTTCGTTTCTATTGATCCAGTTCGGATCACAATGTGGCGGTGGGATGTTCTTTTCTGGTCAGGTCTGTTTGGGGTTCTAAAAGCTTCTCGTATCTGGATGGGTCTGCCCTTCTGGATATTTGGGAAATTCTCTGAGATGATTCCCTGAAGTACATTTTCAATACCATTGACCTCTTTCTCCACGCCCTCCTCAATACCAACTATCCTTAAATTAGGCTTCCTAATTGCATTTTGGACCTCTTGAAGCGCTCTCTCATATTTCCTAGATTTGGATTGACTCATTTTCTGTCTTACTCGAAGATGTACATGTTGATAATTGCCAAGCCATAAATAAAGTATAACAGGCCTTTCTCTAAGAAGAAGGCCAGGAAAATCCAGGGCAACCAGATGAGGTATATTTCTAAGAAGAAATGTATTTGACCCCATCATCCTCCCCACACACCACAACTTTCTTTTTTTCAATTTTTTACTGTAATCAGTAAAAGATTTACATGATATTTGCCAGATAGAAGGTGCATTAATTCACGTACATTTATACCTTTCACATGTCTTGGTACCCATTTCCCTCCAACCCCACACCCCCCACCCGTCTTGTTTTTCCCCCCTTCCCTCTCAAATTTCAAATATCCAAATACAAATAAATTCAATATATCAGATAACAAAATGAGATACTATACCAATATGGGATAACGAAGGGACAGCAAAGGAGATGAGAGACAACATAGTACATTAAGGACAACAATCATTCATTATGTGGCTTTTGTTTCAATATCCTGGAGGTCCTTTCAATTAGGTTCACATTATATGGTCTTATATATGGCCTTTTGCTCTATTGCAAATCTCTGCTAGTAGAGCCCACGGTTTCTACTGATCATGACAAATGAGGGAAACCACTGAGCCTAAGTTCCTTTGAGTCTGTCTTACTTTACTTATTATGATTTGTTCTAAGTCTTTCCATTTCCTAACAAATGGGGCGATGTCATTCTTTCTGACAGCAGCATAGAATTCCATTGTGTACAAATACCACAACTTGTTGATCCACTCATCAACTGAGGGACATCTGGGTTGGTACCATATCTTTGCTATGGTGAATAGTGCTGCAATGAACATTGTTGTGCTAGTGGGCTTAGTATGCCTTTGTTTCTGGATTGTTGGGCTGAAAATGTAGCTTGCCTATCATGTATGAAACCCTGGATTCCATTCCTCAGCACCACATAAACAAAAACTGGAAGTGCCACTGTGACTCAGCTGGTAGATTTCTAACGTTCAGCACACAGTGTCTCCTACTGACAAAAATCTGTCACATTTAAGTCAGGCTTCAAAACTTTGCTAGGAACCAGTTACGTGATTTGGAAGAAAGTCCAATTTTCAAAAAATCACTAGCCAGGCGCTGGAGGGTCATAATTGTCATTCTACTAGCCAGGGAGAAGGTGATTCAAAGCCTTTGTAAGCAAAAAACGAAAACAAAAAAGAAAAACTGTACGATTCTTCTCTCCACTTATCCACCCAAAAACTAAGTGGAGTTGTGGCTAAAACTGGTACAGCATTAGCCTTGAGGAAAAAGAACTAAGAGACCTTGCCCAGGTCCAAATTTCAAGCTCCCCATCAAGAAAGCAAAAAAAAAGGAGTCCAGATACCTTAGTTTCAAAAGTATATCTGGATATCTTAGTAGATTTTTCTGATCTTTCCTCATTCATCCCATGGAACCACATAATCTTGATCCTGATCTGACTAAGAGCCTGCATTGTGCTTAATAAATTCATTTCACATATTCCAGTAGAATCTGGACAGCTAACAGCCACTTACCAATGCTTTATTCTACGTTTAGGCCAGTATGTCTTCATACCATCTACACAGTCAGCTATATCATCTTTCCAGTAGTAGCATTGAGTGTAGAACACTCAGAACTAAAATAATTGCATAAAGATGTAATAAAACCACTTGATTCATTAAGAAAATTTCTGTACCACTTAGAGCAAGTACATTAGTGGTATTTACCTCTAGCCTCTTTTTTAAAAAAATTTATTAACATTGAATTTTACATCATATTTCAAATGTCATGTTTAACCAACAAGTATTCAAGAAGGGAATCGCTATACAATCACTGGCACATAAATTTTAGAATATAGTAAAAATTAAGCTGAGTCTTTGTATGTCATAGATACAGATTAATCTATAATAAAACACATGTCTATAGAGTGTATAGTCTATCCTAGATTTTTATGTCTATGTAGTTATGTTTATATCTCCAAAATTATGTCCAGAACTTTGGGTATCAACTATTCAATCATCGCTCTACTACTGTTTGAAACTAATATCCATATATTAAGGATACCATGTACCTTTTGTTCCTTGGTCTTGACTTATTTCACTCAACAGGATTCACTCTAATTTCATCCACTACCCCAAAAATGCCATTATTATTTTTTCTGTGCAGATCTTCTTTTTATGTATTTATTTTTATTGTAATTTATAGAAGGGTTACATTATATTCACCAGATAGAAGGTGCATTACTTCTCAAACTTTGATACCCCATGTAATGATATGGTCCCCATTTCCCTTCCCCTACCCCCACTCATGTTCATTTCCCCCCTTCCCTATCCAGTTTCAAATAACCAAGTAGGCACATATGAAATATATCAGAAAACAAGGTGAAATATTGTAACAATATGATATAACCAAGGGATAGCAAAAGAGATAAGAGATCACATATTTCATTAAGGACAACAATCACTCATTATATGAGTTTTGTATCTTCATCTTGGAGGTCCTTGCATTTAGTGTCATACTATTTGTCACGATGTCTCTAGATTTTGTTCTATTGTAAATCTCTGGTAGCAGAGCCCAAGGTTTCTACTGAATTTGACAAATGAGGGAGACTCTTGGGTCTATGTTCCTTTGAGTTTGGCTTACTTCACTTAATATGATTTTTTTCCTTTTCATCCACTTCCCCGAGAATGCCATTATTTTATCTTGTCGGTTGGCTATGTATCATTCCATTGTGTGTGTGTGTGTGTGTGTGTGTGTGTGTGTGTGTGTGTGTGTGCGTGTATCACATTTTTTGTAGTAGGGCATCTGGTTGTTTCCATCATCCAGCCTCATTTTCTACAGATATTTTTATAGTCTCTTTTTTATTTTCAGGGTAATGTATAGAGGGGTTACGATTACATTTACAGGTAGTGGACTGCATTACTTCTCACACATTTATTCCACTCCACATGTTTGTGTACCCAGTTCCCTCTCCCCTCCCCTTCCCAATCATCTTGTTTCCCCCTTCCCTTTCCTATTTGACATAAACAAATAAACATATAAACAATATGCCAGGGAAAAAATCAGATACACTAACAATCTGACATTAACCAAAGGGCAAAATAAGAGATGAGAAATAACATAGTAGATTAAGGACAAAAATCACACAAGATTAAGAGCACCGATGACACAAGATATAGCTCTTGTTCCCATATCCTAGAGATCCTTACATTTAGTCTCATACTATATGACTTTATATACCTAGGTTTTTGAGTTATTGTAATCCTCTGCCAGGAGAGTCCTAGATGTGAACTAATTATTACAAATGAGGGAAACCATTGAGCTTATGTTTCTCTGGGTCTGGCTTGCTTCACTTAATATGAATTTTTCCAAGACTTTCCATTTCCTTGAATATGGGGCGATGTCATTCCTTCTGATGGCAGCATAGCATTCCATTGTGTATAAGTACCACATCTTCTTGATTCAGTCATCTACTGAGTGGGATCTGGGTTGGTTTCATATCTTTGCTATGGTTAATAGTGCTGCAATGAGCATCATTGTGCTAGTGGCTTTAGTATGTCCTTTTTTCTGGACATTTGGGTAGGTGCCAAGTAGTGGATTTGCTGGATCATAGGGGAGCTCTATGTTCAGTCTTTTGAGGAACCACCACACTGCTTTCCATAGTGGTTGAACGAGTTTACACTCACACCAACAGTGTAGGTATGATCCCCCCTGGACACTTCCCCACCAGTATCTCTTATTAGATTTTTTGATAATGGCCATTCTGACTGGAGTCATGTGGAATCTCAAAGTTGTTTTGATTTTCATTTCCCTTATTGCTAGAGATATGGAGCATTTCTTCATGTGTCTAAAGCCCATTTTAATTTTTTCTTCAGAGAATACTCTTTTAAATCTTTAGCCCACCTTTTAATAGGATGGTTGTTTCTTTGAAGATTTGTTTGGGAGAGATTCATTTTTTCAGCTATAGATATATTTGAGATAACTACATATATTTTTGTAGAAAAAAGAATGGAAGCCATCATGCTGGCTCACAACTTAATTTCAGCTACTTAGGAGGCTCAGGGCTTAGGATCACAGGTCAAAGCCAACCAGGGCCCTACAGTGTGTGAGATCAAACTCTGTGAACATACAATGACTGTAAGAGGAATCTCACTGCCTGGGAATGTAGCCTAATGGTAGAGTGCTCACCTAGAATGCATGAAGACCTAGGTTCTATTCACCGGTACCGCATACTCAGAAAAAAGCTAGAAGTTGCGCTGTGTCTCAAGAGGCAGAGCACTCACCTTGGGCAAGTGAGTCCAATGAAAATGTCTAGGCCCTGAGTCCAAGCCCTAGAACTGGCAAAAAAAAAGAGCAATCTTACTTAAGTAACAAGGAATGTACCCTATATTTATACAGACTGAAAAATTCATTAAGAAATTAGAAAATATGTATAAAGTGCATAATTTCTTTTGTGTGTTGGCACTGGGTCTTCAACTGAGTGCTTCAGCTCTATCCCTGACCTTTTCTGCTCAAGGCTAGCACTCTACCAATGCAGCCCCAAATCAACTATCTTCAATTGAGATATAAGAGATGAATATTTCAGGGTGCTTCATGAAAAACATTTTTATAAATTGAAACTTTCAACACAGTCTTATTTTAGTATGAATGTTGAGATGGGAAGAGACAGAAAAAGTGAAATGTTTCCTGATCCCCATAGAGAAGAGACTCAGCAGAACCACTGTGGTCTGCAGGCTTCTTTGTGAGTTTTGTTTGCTTGTTTGATTTTTGTCAATTGTGGGGCTTGAAGTCTGGGCCTGGGCACTGTCCCTGAGCTCTTCACCTCAAGCCTAGTGCTTTAATCTGTGAGCCACAGTGCCACTTCTGGTTTTTCTGGCAGTTAACTGGGTACTTTGGCTGGCTTTAAACTTTGATTCTCAGATCTTAGCCTCCTGAGTAGCTAAATTATAGGTGTGAGGTACAATCACCAGGCTGCTGCTCTGTTACTATGCAGGTTCTGGATCAAGAACTTCAAGTTCTTACTTCAATTTTTTCTTCTCTTGCCTGATACTCTGCCATTTGAACGAAGCCCCAGTTCCTGGTCTTTGTTGGTTAATGAGAGATATGATTTTCTAATATTCAGAGCAATGATTATAAAACCCAGCATTTTACTTACTTGAATAAATTAAGAGACAGGACCTAGTGAGATGGAAAACACATTTTTTTTCAAGTTGCTATCCTGTTCTAATGCATAAGTCTGGCTATTTTGCTTACACACAAATATGTATTTTACCAGTTTCTACTCTATTTTTGCTTAGCTTAAAACCACCACTGCCATTTCATAGATTTTGTTGTTGTTGTTTGCGGTGCTTGAACTCTGTGCCTGGGCTGTTCCTCAGATCTTCAGTTCAATGCCAGTGCTCTACTCCTTTTGATTTGGCCAGTCCTGGGTTGAACTCGGGGCCTGAGCACTGTCCTTATATTTTCTCAAGGCTAGGGCTCTACCACTTCAGCCTCAGCACCACTTCCAGCATTTTTCTATGTATGTGGTATTGAGGAAATGAACCCAGTTCTTCGTGCATGCTAGGCAAGCACTCTATCACTAGACCAAACTCCCAGCCCAAAATTATTCATCATTACTATTAGCTATCTTCTTTTTTATTATTGATTCGTCATGGTGCTTGGACTTTGGGCCTGGACACTGTCCCTGAGCTCTTCAGCTCAAGGCTAGCGCTCTTCCTCGACAGCTCCATTTTTGGTTTCTGGTAGTTAATTGGGGATGTAAGTCTCACAAACATATGTGTCCAGGCTGGCTTTGGGCTTTGAACCAAGATCCCCAATCTCAGCCTCCATAGTAGCTAGAATTACACGCTTCAGCCAGCAGTGCCTGACTGTTTGATGTCTCTGTCTCTGTCTCTCTGTCTCTGTCTGTCTCTGTCTGTCTGCCTGTCTGTCTGTCTCTCTCTCTCTGTCTCTCTCTCTGTCTCTCTGTCTCTGTCTCTGTCTCTGTCTCTGTCTCTGTCTCTGTCTCTGTCTCTCTCTCTCTCTCTCTCTCTCTCTTTCTCTCTCTCTCTCTCTCTTTTGGTTGTAAGACTTTAATTGTGCACCTGGGCAGTGTCCCTGGGCTCTTCATCTCAAGGCTACAACCTTAAACACCTTGAGCCTCAGTGTCACTTCTCGTTTTCTGGTGCTTAAGTGGAAGTAACAGTTTCATGGAGATTAGTGTCTGGCCTGGCTTTGAACTGTGATCCTCAGAACCCAACCTTCTGGGATCATTTCCAGCTTTTTTTTTGGTGTAAGTGGTACAGAGTAATTGAACACAGGGCTTTGTGCATACTAGGCAAGCAAACTACCACTAGTGTGCACTCCAGCCTTAGATAAGGGCTTTCTTTTTCTTTTTCTTTTTTTCACTCATGGGGCTTGAACTCTGGGCCTGGATGTTTACCTTAAGCTCTTCAGCTCAAGGCAAGAGCTCTACTACTTGAGGCACATTGTCATTTTGAATTTTCTGGATTATTTGGAAATAAGATTCTCACAGATTTTTATGACTGGGCCGTCTTTGAACCTCGATCCTCCAGGGTAGCTAGGATTACCAGGGTGAGCCACCAGTCACAGGCATTAAATTATTATTTTTTGCATGTCCTATGGCTTCAACTCATGGCCAGAGCACTGTCCTAGGGCTTGCTCAAGGATAGCACTTTACTTCAGCCAGCCAACTCCCGGTCCAAATAGGCCACTCTTGAAGCTAGAATTACAGAGATCTGCCATAATACTGGCATGTCGTTATCTAAGTATATAATTTTTCTTCTATTTTTGATGGCTTTTCCTTAGTGGACATATTTCCTACATATTTTATGGAAAACTTCCTTCCCACTGGGGCCATAAGTGAAGCCTAGTGGAAGAGTTCTTGCCAAGCCTGAATGAAGACCCAAGTTCAATTCCTCAGCACAACATAGATAAAAAAAGATAAAATTGGTGCTGTGGCACATGTGATAGAACTTGTGCCTTAAGAATAAACAAAAACAAAAACAAGGATCGTGCTCAGGTCCTCAGTCTAAGCCCAGTACTGGCAAAAAAAAATTCTGCCCAAAGTAGACATTTAAACTTGTTGTACTTTTCAAAAAATTTGTTGTCAAGGTGATATACAAAGAGATTGCTGTTACATATGTAATGAGTACATTTCTTGTAAACACTGTTACCCCCTCCCCCCTTTTCTCTTTCCCTTTCCCCCAGTCATAAATTTCATTTACAACAAATATATATGTATTTTCATTCCTGAAATAAATAGTTTAAAATGTGTTCAAATAAATGATGTAGGTTGATATATTTATCAAAATGGATTACTTGAACTCTAAAATATACATTCCAGGTAATTTTTCTCCTAAAATTGTAGTAATGCTATAAAACTAATAAAAAAGGAATTTTAGTTATTAATTTCTTATGTTTTACCTTTAACATTATTAAACTAAGCATACTGTTTATGGTATTAATACAGACATCATGAAATATGATTATGTAAAAAAATTAAATGATTCAAAATAGTAAGATTGGGGGCCAGTAGTTTGGATTGGTGGCACACACCCTGGACTGGCAAAAAAGAAGTAGGGTTAGATAAAACAGATTTATTTCCAAATGTGTGGAAAATGGTATGATTTTTTGTTTGGCTAGTCCTGGGGCTTAAACTGAGGGACCAGGAACTGTCCTTGGCCACATTTGTTCAAGGGTGGCACTCTGACACCTGAGCCACAGTGCCCCATCTGCTTTTTCTGTGTATGCACTGCCGAGGAATTGAATCAAGGTCTTCTTGTATACTAGGCGAGCACTCTACAACTAGGCCACATTCAAAGCCAAAGTAGATTTTTCATGCTATTGTGGAGTTTTAATTTTCTTAAAGATTTGTACAAAGCACAATGGATATATAAACAGACTTGAACTCACAGAACAGAGTCCCACATAATATTACAGTTACTCTGGCACTTCTCCCGATTGACAAAACACATTTCCAGGCATCTGCTCTGTCCTTAAGCTTTGGTAGCTGACTTGTCTTTCCATGGAGGCCTGGCCTGGATTCCTGGTGATTCCATGCATTTCATAGTTCCAGTAAGGTTGTCTTCTATGGGACCAGACCTGTCTGGTTTTTGGCCCACCCAAGACCTAGGTGTCTGAGGTCTCACTTTCTAAGTGGAAAATAAAACACAGTATAATAAGGACTGAAGAACTGCACACCATAATATTAACAATGAGAGTTTAATAGTTAGCAAAGTAAATACAATGAATACTTGACAAGAATCATGAGAGCAAGATAAAGAGATGTCTTTTTAGGAATGGGACAGGGAAGCTCTAAATCCAGACTGGCCTCCAAGTTGCCTTCAGACAGTAATTCTACTTCAGAGTCCTCAGAAGGGTCTCCTTCCTCATGAGAAACAGAATGTCCTTCCTGAGTTAAGAGGGGGATGGATTCTGGTTTGTCGAATGGAGATTGAGTCTCTTTTAGTGAGAAGGATGGGTCTGGATATTCTGTGAGGATGGATTCATTTTCCTCCAATGAATCCAGTATTGAGAGTGCACTTGCTGCTTCCCATGGGGACATTTTCCATGACCCCAGCGTGTGCCCCTTCAGCTTGCACAATAAGTGGAGTGTTACTCTGACTCAGATGGACTGACTCTGGGTGGAGTGTGAAAGGAAACGGAAGGAAATCTGGCTGCTCTTTTTCTTCCTCCATAGTATCTGCAGGTTCAACTGTGTCACACATGGGGTTCAGAGCAAAAGGTATATCCACAGGACTCTAAACCTGTTTGGTAATTTCTACAGAAGGCCCATGCTTTCTGGAGTGCAGTGATGATTCTCAGTCTCCATCAGTCACCAGCTCCATTGGTGGGTTTTTCATCCGGAGTTCAGGATAAGCTTTTCCACGATGACCCAAACCTAAGAATGGAAATAGGTACAGAGTAGACAGAGTGGACTCTGCAAGTTGAAGTGTCACTCAACTTCCATGAGGATCTAATGGAGGAACCTGTAGAACTGGAGTTTGGACTGAACACTGAGGAGGTGTAGGGTCTTTCTAATGAGTGCTTATTCCCGAGTCCTTTCAGAGGACAGACATTACCTGGCTGACACCACCCATAAAGGGCATTTTGCCAAGCTCTGTAGAAGTAAGGGCCAACCAATATCTAGACCACATGGGCTTCCTACTCACAGGCTCTGAGGCACCCACACCAGGACTTCTACTTTTTCTTGGTCTTACTGGTCGCACATTCCTCCAGCTGGTCAAAAAGTATGTGTCTACAAGAGCAGGTCCAAAGCCGGCATGTGGAGCCTCATATAGAGCTTGAGTTGTGTCAGGGTGTGGCAGTTCTTGAACTCATAGAAACCACTGGGGTAGAAGTCCATTCACATCGTATAGATGGAACACATGATGCTTTGGGCACATTCGGTACAAGGAAAATGAGAGCCTTCTCTCTCCATCCTGAGCCTTCTACCAAAGCCCCTTTCTTGCAGGACTCTAGTGCTGTGGCTGTCCTGCAGAGATGTGCACTTATGTGCTGGGAGGGGGGTAAGAGACACTCGAGAACAGGATGACTTTTACACCCCACTTCCAGAAGCTTCTGAGAGAGGCCTCTATGCATGTGTCCAAAGTAAACGCACCTTAAAGTAACTAAGTAAATGCTCTAAATAAATCAATAAGTGAATTCTCTAAATAAAGAACTAAATGCTCATTCCTCTAATCTTAGCCACCCAGCAGGCTGAGCTCTGAACATCACAGTGGAAAGCCAGTCTAGTCAGTAAAAGTCTAAAAGCACTTGTCTTCAATTAGGCAGCAAAAAGCCAGAACTTGACCTATGACTCAAATGGTACAGTGCTAACTTTTGAACACCAAAGGGATGGCATTTAGACCTGGGTTCAGGTTCAAGTGGCAGCACTGGACCACAGACCAAGATATAAATGTTTTCAGGTTCTAACAGGCAAAGCTATCACAATCCCTCCCTGATGGCTCAAAAGTGCTTCAGCACCCAGCTTTTCCTCTGACTCCAGTATTTCACAGGCCTCCGCCATTAGTACTGATACCTCATTCCTTACTGGGAAATGGGATTTCCTAGGATGTCACCTAGGTGAGGGCTGCAGTTGGGAGCCACTTACTCATGCCTGAAATCCAACTTCTCAGTAAGCACACTGTTGAGACTCCAGTAGCTGGTGAGGGAAATGAAATGGCATGGTGTCCCAGTCATAATAAAGTAGTTTGTGCACTTGTATCATGCTTAGCTCCCCTGTGAACACCCCAATGAACCAAACAGGCTCAGAGAGGAGCCAAGTATTCCAAGACTTGGCCAGGAGGGGTGAGCAAACCTGGGTTTTGAGGGGGAATACTCACTTTTTCAAGAGGATTTCCAGCAACTACTACATTGTCCTCCACTATTTGAAATTGTGCAGGAAGTTTCCCACATAAAAGAGATCACCTTTCTGGTAGGCAGGGATCAGCTTTGTCAGCAGCATCTCCAACAGGCCTTCCTCCAGGATCCATAGGTTACAAGGCTCATTCAGAGTCTGAGCTGACTTACCATCACACTATGTTGGCAAAACAGTGGATATTTCAAACGTAGGAATGGGACCACACTTCACACTGAGGAATTGGAATAGAGTAGATTGGAAATGACACACTCTAATCTCAGTATAGTCACTTGAAAGCACACAAGAAGGTTGTAGTGTGTGGGCAGGATGATGGGTTCAAATAGGTTTCCTCTCAATATACTTCATCTGAGTTGCCCTGGAGTTTCCTGGCTTTCTTCCTAGAGAAATGCCTGATATACTGGAATTTTGGCTTGGCACTGATCCACCATCTACTTCTTCAAGTGAGACATCCATATCTCTCATGCCTGAGATCCGAGCCTCCTGACCTTTGGCAACAGCACAGCAACATCTTTCTGGTTCCTGAGCCACAGGCCAAGGGAGCTGGCTTGAGCTGGTTGTCACATACAGTGTCTTAGTTACCGGGGTTCCATATTCTGTTCCATTGTGAGAGAGGTAGGTCACCTTTCAAGGCCCAATGACCAAAGCTCCTTGCTCACAGAAGACCTCCCCAAAGACATACTGGAGGCTGAATCTCCCTTCCCACCTCACATATGGATGTAGTAAACAGCACACCTTTTTGTGCAAATCCCAAGTCACTAACTAGGCGTAACTGCTAGCCTGGTCTCAGGCTCAAGGAGCCTTTCTTAGGTAAGATCCAAGCTTAACTGTCACTATTCCCCTTACCCTTCACAAGACATTTTGCTTCACAGTGCCTTCTCAGCTTGCATTTTGCCTCTTGCACATTTTTTTGCTAGTCCTGGGACTTGACCTCAGATCCTGACCATTGTTCTTTGGCTTTTTTAGGCTATAGCTGTCCCACCAAGCCACAGCACCACTTCCAGAGTTTTCTATGTATATGGTACTGCAGAATCAAACCGGAGTATTTTTGTGTGGTAGACAAGCACTCTACAAATAGATGAAACACCCAGGCCATCTTGCACATATTTTTCACTTCAATCTACTAGGACGTTGTTAGGTTTCTGTATCCTAATCTATTTTTCTTCCTGATGAATATCTGTGCTGTCATCTTTAAAAATGCAAGTGGGAAAATCACAGAAGCATTGGTGACATAAAAAAAAGTCTTACAGACATAGATCAGTGTTCATTCTTTGTAGGAGAAACGATATTTTGTTATGATGATGATGACTATTTATATATACTTTATCGGGGTTTAGAGTTTAGCCCAGTGGTAGAGTGCTTTCCTAGCATCCATGAAGATCTAGGTTTGAGTCCTTAATAGCACACAGATATAAAAATCCATATGGCAATGTGGCTCAAGTGGCAGAGGGCTAGACTTGGGAAAAGCCAAGAGCAGTGTTCAGGCCCAGAGTTCAAGCCCCAGGAATGGCAGAAAAAAACAAAAGAAAAGAAAAGAAAAGAAATGTGCTTTTTACAAGTTATTCACTCACAGCATTTGCCTCTGAATTCTTCGCTTCTGCATCTTGTGACTTATCCCTTTCCCTCAATGTAGACAAGAAAAACAGATTTTATTACTTGCTATCCTGTTGTCCAATCTTTGGATATTAATTCAAAATACAATATTGCCTGAGATATTGTGTGTGTGCATGTGTGTGTGTGTATCTGCCAATGTGTGCATGCACACATGTGTACAGGGTTTAGGGCTTACTCATAGGGCCTGTGTGATAACCCTCAGCATCTTTTCCTCAAAGGTATTGGTCTTTCACTTCTAGCTTATTATAGCTAATTGGAGTTGAGAGATTCACTCAATTTCTTGCCCTGTGCATTGGAACCCAGTGCTGGGTTCTCATATTGTTAATTGTAGCTATAGAGAAGGCTGAGGTCTGGGGATCATCGTTAGAATCCAGCCCCTGAGAGAAAGTCACTGATAGAACTCTTTATCTTCAGTTAAGCACGAATAAATAAGGCAAAAGTGGAACTGTGGCTCAGTTCCTCTTTTATCAGCCATGAGAAAATTAGTAATTGGCAGCACCTGGTCCCTGAGAGAAATCCTTAGCACTGGTTCAAAAAAAGAAAGAAAATAATGAAAAAAATTAAAACTTGCTGAGGAATCCATAAGGATAAACGTGCCTGTGAATAATCTTGTCATTTCAGATTCTCTCAAGAGCTTATGTCGCTCTATATTATATCAAGTTTTTTTAAAGTTATTTACATATTTTCTGTCTTTCATAAACAGAGATAGCCATCCACAAAACACAAACACAAACTCTCACACAGTATACCACCCACCCATAAGTGTCTGGCTATGTATCTATGTATAGTCATATGTATTGATCTGTCTCTCTATACTAATATATAAATGCATAAACATATGTATTTAGACAAACAGGAAACATACATAGATAGGTCTCAGGCATTTCCAGATTTTGTGCGAGTCTTCTGAGTGCAACTTACCATTGTATTGCTTGTCAAGATAGAGTCCCTCTAACTTTTGGCCAGCTTCTTGTCCTTTGATACTTTTTTCTGCCGGTCCTGGGTTTTGAACGCTAGGCCTGGATGCTGTCACTGAGCTTGAGCTTCTTGCATTCAGTAGTTTATTGCAGATAAGAGTCTCATGGAGTTTCTGTCCTGGGCTGGCTTTGAATTGTGATCCTCAGATCTCAAACTCCTGAGTAGCTAGGATGACAGTCTTGAGCTACCAATACCTGGTTCCTTTGCCTCTTTTACCCCTTTTTTTGGCCCCACCACAGCCATGGTATCTACCTTCCTATGTTCTCTCCACCTGCCCGCAGACAGGGGTCTGACAGATGCTTTCCACCCACTTATTCATGTCCTCATCTGTATTGGCTCACAGCTAAGACATGCACTCACTTGTCTGGATGCCAAACACAAAGCCATGTGATTGTTTCTCAGTCTGGAACATCGTATCAGATTTATAGCACCACAGAGGGTCAGGTTGATGCTCCTCCAGGGCTTCTTAAATTGTTCTCATATGAATCCACAACACGTTTGTCATCCCTTGTCCAGCTAATTCAAGGACTAAACCAGCATTCCCTACAAACTTAGATCCCAATACCATGAGGACACTCACGGGTGCATTAGGAGTGTGACCTGCAGGTGGATGTGAGCCTGTCTAACTTGGAGGGGATTTCTCCACCACAGGAAATGGAATACAAATTTAGAATCTGCTTTCATGAGGTGACAATCTCTGGCAGATGTTCTTATCAAATGTGGCACTGCCTACTTCCAGCTTAAAACATGGGTTGATGACCCAGCATTACAGAGAATGTATTCACCCAGGCCCAACACATAGGCTGGGACCCTGACTTTCAGGTAGCATTTGGCTTTGAAGGTCATGAGATCTTAGTCTACAAATGATGAGCCCCTTCCCGTGAGGCATAGCAAATGGAGCCAAAGTGCAACCCAGTTATGCACCAGATCAAGCTTCCCTTTTTCTGTAGGGTATGGTTTGAAAACTGTGCATAGCTTCTGTTTGAAGCCAGTCCAGAAAGGAAAGTCCATGAAACTCTCATTTCCAGTTAACTGCCAAGAAAAAGCCAAAGATAGAGATGAAGCTCAAGAGAGGTAGAGAGCCATCTGAAAAGAATGGTTACACCCTGCAACATCCTCATTATCTGATCTTGAAACCATCTCTGCGTGCATCCCAGCATGCAGCCAGCATCTGGGTGTGACAGTGAGCCCTGCGCCCATTGGCAATCTGCACTGTCTCTGACATCTGTTATGTGAACCTCATTCTGTTGGGTTTGTGAAGCGGTGTCAACCCTGCAGAAGGAACCAACTGTGCCCTAACTCCCACTGTCCCCTGGGGCCCCTAGCATTCCCCCATCTGCACCCCTCATGTGGCTTCTGATCCTAGGGAGCCCTCCTGCCCTGTCCAACACTCACATGAAGTGCATATTTCTTCTCCTGGGGCAACTTCTCCACAGAGAGTACATGACATGCCCACTCTCCAGGCACGGGGAGATCCTGCCAAAGTAGCAAATCAGTGATAAGGACATAAAGTGATGAATAGAATTTTAGATCCTGATGGTAGACAGTCTGCAAAATCCAAGGGAGAATGGAATTGGAGGGGACCAGGGATCAGGATGTGGGCATGGAGCTTCCCTGCCGAGGGGGTGGGGGAAGTCACAGGCTGGGGGATGCACAGGATGATCCATGGGCCCTGTGCAGCTACTGGGTCACCCCCTTCTGCATCTCAGCCTTTGGTTTTGAGCTCTGTGATCGTCAAGATGTGCACATTCTGTACTCTGGCTGGCAGAAGAAAGGACCCTGGGAAGACAATTGTAGACCCTTAGTGAGTGTAGGAAGGGGTAGGCTGGACACCCAGTCCAAGAGGAGCTAAACCTGGAGTCGAGGGGTGTGCAAGGAGTGGGTGTAAGGGTTGTGGGCAGTCAAAGTCATGTCAGAGGTGGCTCTGTCTGTGGGGTGATGCCTCCCTGCAGGCACAGCACTGGAGATATCAGATATCCACATGAAAAGGAAAAGCTGGAAATGGCACTATGGTTCAAATGGTAGAGCATCAACCTTGAGCAAAAGAGCTCAGGGACAGTACCCAGGACCTGAGTTCAAGCCTCATGACTGTAAAAGAAAAAGAACCAGGACTATGAGAGGGAACGTGGTACTCTCTTGGTCTAATCAGACACAAGAAGAGGCCGGGATAGGCTGTGGAAAAACACAGAGAACATCTTCCCCCAGCTCATCCTGTCCTGCATGCAGGGACAGCCATGTAAGTAGGGCTACGGTGAGATCATCTTCACCCCTGTGCTGCCATCTGAATTGTAGGCCTCTGTCCTGGCATGGGGTGTCCTGATGGCTGAGCAGGTGCCCTAACCCTAGATGGAGAGCAGCCACTGACTGTGGTAGCTAAGGAGAGATCTTTTCCATAGCTATCAGGCCACCCAGCATGGGAGCCAGAACCACCCCTCACCCAGGTAGAGGCCAATGGTTCTCCAGGTGCTACTAACATTGCCCCACCCCTAGCTCTGGGTACATGTGACATTCCCTCCACAAGGAGCAGGACAAAGTGAGGGATCAGGAAGCTGCCTATGTGCTTCAGATGATGGCCAGCCTGGCACTACAGATGGCCTCACTCTGTCACCACCTTCCCCTGCCTCCATCTTTCCTCCATCATGCCTCTCTATCTCCCACCCATTAACCTTGGAAACCAATGAACTGGGCTCTCATCATTCTTCTCATCTCTTCACCCACCTTGCCATGCGTCCATCCCTCTGTCACTTCCACCCCACACACATCCCACCACCAGCCACCCTGTAGCTTATGAGGATCCCAGAGGAAGCTCTTGGTGAAGGGCTTGTGACCACAAAACAGTTACTATCACCCGCTCCGGCCTGATCCACCACAGAATAAGAACAGCCAAGCAGGCACACACTGCAGCAGAGTTGCTCTGCTGCCACCCTGATTTCTTCATGGCCAGGACTTGGCTCTCCTCAGCCTCTCAGCTCAGTAACCAGAACATTGTGCTTTCACAGAGCCATGGCTTCCAGTCTCCATGGACACAATGACATCAAGGTGATGCCAACTTCCCCATCTCTATATACTTCTAACTATGGGATGGGAGCTGAGGTTCTCTTCTGTGACTCCATCCGCTAAGAGGCTCATGCAGATTTCTATCCTTTGCTCATCATGGTGACTCTTTGGTTAACAAGTCACTGCTGGGCTTCCAGTTCACCACATATAGAACCCATACTCCAACACTTTTCTTAGAAGGACTGATGACTTTTAAATATTCTCTAGTTTTAAATTTCTAGTTCCTTCTCTCTTTCATTTATATATTACCCTTCCTCACATACTTCCCTTTTTTACCTTCCTTCTTTCATTCCTTGCCTTGAACTCTAGACCTGGAGCTTTTTCTTAGCTTTTCTTTGCTCAAGGTAGCACTCTAGCTCTTGAGCCACAGCTCTACTTCAATCTTTGTTCTTGCTCTAACCTGGGAGTAAGAGTCTCATGCATTTTTCCCTTTGCTTTGTTGGTTTTAAACCACAATACTAAGATCAGGATCCTGAATATGCCTCGGATTACAGGTATTATCTAATCAAAACAAATTCCTGATTTCTTTTTTAGACATAATTAGTTCTTTCAGGTGAGCCACCAGCCACTCATGCAAGAGCATTGCAGGATCCCAGCATTCATTTTGTCTCCACTCTTATTCCATCCATCTCACAATGGCCATCTAAAACACTCTGCTGCATGCCTGAAGTCGCAAGGAACGTTCTCAACGCCATGAGAAGCCCCCTTAAGCTCTTCCTCAGATATGCCCAGCCCCCATCCCACTTCCACATGAGCATTTGTTTAGGAGAAATTTCCTGAGTACATCATCATCTTTTCCTCACCATTCAAATTTCATCTTTGGAGTCAATTCTCCCAGACAAAGAGGAACATGATCCATGGTTTGATAGCAGCTCCACCTTCATAATCCCAGCCACCAACACAACCCCCATTACCCTGCCAGACACCTGAATTCAAGAACAATGTTTTCACTACCCCTGACTCTTATCAAATGTTTTAACTTATACCGTGCATTAAAATAATTTTACTAAATGGAATAAACACATGGCATCAAGCTTCAGAATCTTTGCACCTGAACTTTTCGTGAATAACAGACACACCAGCATTTCTGTAGCCAACAGAAATCTTAGCTTTGAGATTTCAGCATTCATGGTATCCAAGTTTGGATGTGCTAACACTGCCCTTAATGGGGCACTTCAATCACACAATCCCACAACAATCAATGTCATTTGACATTCACTTGTAGGTGGTGCTAGGAAAAAGACTGATGTGCCAACTCAATGCTGGCTTGACCTATGCCATCTTCAAACCTGGAGCAAGTGGGGCTCCTCTCTCCATGACACCTTTTGTGTACTACCCCAGGAGGACCTTTACCTTGAGACAAAATTATGAAGACTATCTCTACCAGCAAAGATTCCAGTGAGATGTGCCTACATGGATAAAGCTAAAATCTCAGTATCGTAAGGTTGTTGGCAGTGCTGGAGCCTGAACTCAGGGCCTGGGCACTAAGCATTTGTACTCAAGACTAGCCCTTTACCACTTGTGCCCAAACTCCATTCCCAGCTGTTTTTATTTTTGGTAGTAAGAATCTATCATACTTTCCTGTTCTAGGTGACTTGGAACTTCCATACTCAGATCTCAGCCTCCGGACCAGCCTGGATTAAAAGTGTGGATCAGCCATGCCTCATACCTGAGGACTTCTTCCAGCACATTTTTTCCCAAAAATTGGAAGAGGAAGATGAGGGAGGGTTGGGCTCAGAGTGCCCTGCATATGAAGGAGGAGCATCAGCGCCTGAACTTCATTCCCTGTTGTAGGCTGCTGGAGGAAAAGGAAGCAAATAGGCACAGGCTGGCAGCAGATGCCACAGAACAACTTGTGACCAAGACTCCCATAGAAGACCTCAGAATCGATGACAGAGTTGGATCTACCCAGTAACAGAGGCAGTGGTGACACCTGAAACTGCGCGTTTGAGCCTTTGCTGCTAGTAAACAGGGCCACCTATGTCTAAATGAGAAAGGTGAGATTTTGATGGAGAAGGTGAGATTAAACATTAGGTATCATGCAAGAAGACAGACTATAAGGGGTCTTTTATTATTCCAAGTGAAATTTTGGATTTCCTCTTCTGTTTCTTTAAAGAATGACATTGGGATATTGATGAATATTGCACTGAATTTGTAGATAGTCCTTATCAAGATTGCCATTTTTACAATATTTCTTCTTCCAAACCAGGAGCATAGGTTTTTGCATTTCCTCAGTTCTGCGTTAATTTCCTTCTCCAGGGTTTATATTTCCATCAAAAAGGTGCTTTACATTCTAAGTTAATTCCTAGGTATTTTATTTTGTTTGATAGCAAAATGAGTTGCTATCCTGATTCTTGCCTCATTCCTCTCATTTGTTGGCATATAGGAAGGCAGTTGACATTGAGGGTTAATTTTATACCCTGCTACCTTACCAAAGTTTTATATCCGCTCAAGCAGCTTCGGAGTAGAGTCTATAGGGTTCTTTAAATACAGAATCATGTCATCTGTAAGGAGAGAAAGTTTCAGTTCCTCTTTCCCTTTTCCTCCTCACTCCAGTTAGAATGGCCAAGATCCAGAAATCTAATAACGTATGCTGGAGGGGATGTGGCCCGGAGGGATCACTACTACACTGCTGGTGGGATTGCAAACTCGTTCAACCACTATGGAAAGCACTATGGCAGTATCCCAAAAAGACTAAACATAGAGCTCCCCTGTGATCCAGCAATTTCACTACTTGCCAATCGTCCAGATAGGACATATTAATTCACTAGAACAATAACATTTATCACAGCACTATTTACTATAGCAAAGGTATGGAACCAACCCAGATGCCCGTCAGTTGATGAGTATATCAAAAATGGTATTTTACACAATGGAATTCTCTGCTTCTGTCAGAAAGAATGACATAGACGAATTTGTAAGGAAGTAGAAAGACTGTAAAATTTAGAAATTATTTTCTGTCTCCTTCTCTCTCTCCTTCTCTATCTCTGTAAAATTTAGAAGTTCCTGTTTCTCTCTCTCTCTTCTCTCTCTCTCTCTCTCTCTCTCTCTCTCTCTCTCTCTCTCTCTCTCTCTCTCTCTCCTCTCTCTCTCTCTCTCTCTCTCTCTCTCTCTCTCTCTCTCTCTCTCTCTCTCTCTCTCTCTCTCTCTCTCTCTCTCTCCAATCCTTACTCTTGAACTCAGGGCCTGAGCTACTTTGGCTCAAGGTTAGCACTCTACCATTTGAACCACAGTGCTGCTTCTGGCTTGCTCTTTTCACGTAGTATTGAGGAATCTAACCCAGGCCTTCATCCTTGATAGGTTAGCACTCTACCACTAAGCCACACAGGCAGCTTTTAGAGGTTTCTCACAAAGGTTTTCCTACATGCTATTATTTCTTCTGTGAGTGCTCTTAATGCTTGCTGAAGGTTGACTTTGTTTAGAAGACTTACCCTAATGCTCCCATATACAGAGATTCTATATATAGCTAAATGTTTTTCTTTACTCAGAATTTCTCTATTTCTCTATTGTGTATGTTCTGAAATGTACTGAAGACTGACTTCTGATTAAAAGTCATTGCACATTTGTTCTATTCATTAGTTTTCTTTTCTTCTATGGGAATCAGGTTTGTGATGAACACAGAAGTATGCCTTCCAGGTCAAACACTTTCCACATTTGTAATATTCATAAGGTTTTTCTCTCCTATGTGCATTTTATACTTAGTCATGCGTTCATGATGGATTTTTCATATTCTTATATTCATACGATTTTTATCCTGTGTCTGTGTGGTATCATGCAAACTCAACTATGAGTTCTTCAAAAAAATTTCCCTTTCATTTTATTCATAGGATTCTATCCTGTGGGTGTTTAGTGATAAATCTTGACTTGTGCCTTCTGGGGAAAAGACTGAACATTTGCTACATTCATTAAGTGTTTTATCTTGTGTTGGTTCTGTGACACAAGCTGAGTTTTCTTCCACAGACTAAAAAGACGTTCCTATTTATTACATTGCTAAGGCTTCTCATATGTGTGAACTCTCTTACGCTTCCTGAAGGGTGAATACTGCACGAAAGAGTTTCAACTTTGGTTATATTCCTCAGGTTCCTAATTTGTGTGAATTCTGTTATGCCTCCTGTAATGTGACTTCCATTTGAAGGTCTTACCACATTTGATGCACTCGTACAGTTTCTCTCCTGTGTGTGTTCTCTGATGCAATTTGAGGATAGACTTCCATTTGAAAGACATTCCACATTGGTTACATTCATAAGGTTTTTCTCCTGTTTGAATTGTCTTATGCATGTTGAGGTTTGGCTTCTGTGTGAAGGACTTTCCACATATGTTACACTCATAAGGTGTTTCCCCTGAGTATATTCTCTGATGAACATGGAGTTTTACCTTCCATTTGAAAGACTTTCCGCATTCACTACATGCATAAGTTTTCTCTCCTGTGTGTGTTCTATTATGCCTATCAAGATATGACTTTCACTTGAAGGTCTTTCCACATTTGTTGCACACATAAGGTTTCTCTCCTGTGTGTGTTCTTTGATGCAATTTGAGGGAAGATTTCTGTCTGAAAGACTTTACACATTGGTTACAATTCATAAGGTTTCACTCCTGTGTGTATTCTCTGATGAACACGAAGTTTTCCCATTCCTTGGAAAGACTTTCCACATTCATTACACTTATAAGATTTCTCTCCTGTGTGTGTTATTTGATGAACTCGAAGGTGTATCTTCTGGGTGAAAGACTTCACATTTGTTACATTCATAAGGTTTCTCTTCTATGTGTCTTCTCTGGTGCAATGTGAGGTATGATTTCATTCTAAAAGTCTTCCCACATTTATCCCATTCATAAGATTTCTCTTCTGTGTGAGATCTCTGATGTGTGCTGAGAGCTGAATTCTGGGCAGAAATTTTATTACGTTCCTCATATTCATAAGGTTTGTCTTCTCTTGGAGATCGAGGTTGGAGCGTCAGGTCTAACTTCTTAGAAATTAATTTTCATATTTCATTACTGAAAGATTTCTCACAATCACTACATGTATGAGGAGTCTCTCCTGTGTACATTTTCGGATGTGTAGTGATGGTCGGTGTTAAGTACAATATTTTTCATCACACAGTATATTTAGCAGTTTTCCACCCTCCTTGAAGAATTTCTTGGACAGGGAGAACAGAATTATGATACTGCAGATCTTTTGGACTGTCACATTCATGAATAAAATGCTCTGAATATCCGATGGATTTTTTAAGAAGAGGAGACATACGAGATCTATATGCAGCATGCATCTCATCAGGCTTAGGAGACAGAAGCATGTTCTGACACTTAATGAACTCCTCAGTCCTCACCCCTAAGTTGTTACCGTTATTACTAATCAGCTCTGGATTATGTGTAGAGCTCAAATTTAAAGTTGTTGCTAATCTCACGTTTTCCCCACTTCGATACTACTTGCAACTGCTACTTCACAAATACATTCACGTGGACTTTCCTGGCAGGTCTTGAACACATTTTCCATTACCTGGACATCTAAAATGAGTCATAGAAAAAAAGACACAAACATACATGAGATAAAAATATTCCTTACTGTAAAGGTAATAACTTTACTTTCCCATCCTAAGTGTTAGATATTTTAAAATATAAAAGTGGAAATTGATTTGTGAGAAATATATGCTTTTCTCCCTAACATATTAAGAAAATGATATTTTACAATGACCAATAATGTTTTTCTGTGTTTTATTCTCTGTTTATATCACAGGAAATATTTATTGAAATTACCCAACTATGTATTGCTACAGTTTTAAGCTGAGTACTACCTATAATATACCTGCGGCTGTTTTTTTTCAAATACTGTTTTGTTTATACATTGAGGAATAGCTGCCTTTCTTTCATTTTTGAGAAATAATCTAAATATTGTGGTGTTTTGCATCTTTTTAAAACTTTCTTTTCTTTTCTTTTCTTTTCTTTTTTTTTGTAGTTCTTAGGCCTCGGCTGTGTCCCTGAACACTTCAGCAGAAGACTATAACCCCTATCCTTGAGCTACAGCCCCACTTCCTGTTTTCTAGAGTTAACTACAGATAAAAGTCTCATGTCCTGAGAAGCAGATAGGATTACCTTACCCAGTTTCAATGCTGTTTGCTTATTAACCATTAAGTGAGGAACACGAATTTTTTCTAGATTCAGCGGCCACAAGTTTGGTTTATATGTCTGTTTGCCTTTGATCCAAGCAAGAACGATTCTTGAGAGGAAGGACTTACACCTATATCCCTTCAGTTACAACTTCTCACTAAAGTCTCAATTTAGGTATTTGTGGGAATTTTGAAATTTGTTTCTTTCCACTTGAAGTCTTATAAAAATTCCTTTTCTAACACTCCTGTCCCTCAGAACCGTGGAAGACCAGAAAATCTCCAGCTCATTGTTTAGCTAATTTTCTTATGTTGATTGAAACTTTCTTGTTTTTTTTTTCCTTCCAATCCTGAGTTTGAAATTAGGACCTAACCACTGTCCTTGGGTTTTCTCCAGACTAGAACCCTACCAATGAAGTCATTACTTCTGGCTTTTTCTATGTATGTGGTAATAAGGAATCAAACCTGTGTCTTTGTGCATGCTAGGCAAGCACTCTACCACTAGGCTCAATTTCTGGTGGAAAGGTCTGGTTCTGAATACCAGTCTCTCCCTACCAGCAAAAAGATATTATCCTTATCAGAGAATAATGCCCTGACTTATTCCTTGTTTGCTCAATCATTTATAGTCTTAGTTTTGAAGAAATGAAATATCATTCTTTAATTCTTTCTTTCTTTCTTTCTTTGTTTCTTTCTTTCTTTCTTTCTTTCCTTCCTTCCCTCTTTCTTCCATCTTTCTTCTTTCTTTCTCTCTTTCTCTCTTTCTTTCTTTCTTTCTTTCTTTCTTTCTTTCTTTCTTTCTTTCTCTCTTTCTTTCTTTCTTGTTTTGCAGTCATGGGACTTGAATTCTAGGCCTGGCTGTTCTTCCTGAGCTCTTCAGCTGAAGGCTACTGCCCTATGTCTTTAGCCTCAACCCCACTTCTCATTTTCTATTCGTTCATTGGAGAGAAGAGTCTAAGGTGTTTTTGTGATAGGTCAGTCTTTGAACCTTGATCCTCAGATCTCAGCCTCCTAAGTAGCTAGGATTGCAGGCATGAGCAACGGGCTCATGGCTTTCTCATTTTATTTTGTTTCACAGTGATTTCTACAGAGAAATCTAACTTTAACTCTACTGCCACATAGAATTCATTATATCACCCTATGATTCTTGGTGCCGGGGGTTTGGGCTAGCATGCACAAAGACCTGGTTCAGTTCCTTGGTACTACATACAAAGAAAAAGCCAGAAGTGGTGCTGTGACTCAAGAAGTAAAGAGCTAGCCTTGAGAAAACCCAAGGACCATGCTCAGGCCCTGAGACCAAGCATAGGATTGGGAAAAGAAAATGATTCTTGATTCATTCACAAAGAATTCCATAGGTTCCACACAAGATTTAGGGTAACTAAGAATATTATTGCTCAGTACATCACAACATGAACTTACCAATGGGGCTCAGGCTCCAACATCAATATGAAGATGCATTCTCTCACCTGTGATATTCTTGTCAGAGGAATTTCCTATCCAGAGTTCTGCACAGTGCTCTAGCTTGTCAATTAATACAGGTTTGGGAAAACAGGGCCCTGTAAATTAGAAACAGTAGAGAATTATTGCTTATGCTGTGTCATCATTGCTTTAAGTTCGCAGACATCCTACTCACAAGTTATCTATTAAATCTTTTTTCTCATTTCTCACTGGCTCCATGGTTGTCTTTTCCCCAGCTCTGGATTCATTCTGTATGGCATAAACTTAGCTGTCTTGCTCAAGGCTAGAAAAATACCAGTTTGAGTCCCAGCTCCACTTACATACATAGGTCTTCATGCATGCTAGGCAAGCACTCAACCACAAAGTCAAACTCTTGACACTCCACTAACATTTTTGAGGGGTTACTTGGAGTTATAGTATTTCATGGCAATTTTTATGCCATTGCTGGCTTCAAATTAGAATTCTTAGATTTCTTCCTCCTGAATATTTTAAGATTACAGGCATGAAACATTGCACCTAGTGCCAGGTTTCCATTATAAACTCACTGTTTAGTGATTTGTAGATCCTATTTCCAATAATGATATATATTCTATTCTGGATTGTTTATACACTTACAATTACTGTGTAAGTTTGGAATGTCGTCTCCATTAGAGGAAACATAATTTAGAACTGTTGTCAAAGAATCCTGAAGGTATCCTGAAGAATGAGTACAAAATTACCTTAGGTTTTCTTTAGAAAGTAATGATACTACTCAGGGCCTGGAATCTTTCATTTAAATAGTATTGAAAGTTTGATAAACATTCACGTATCTGCAAAATAACAAGTCACTAGGCCTTGCAAGTGAATTTGACTTTTGCTCACCTAAGGACACCAGGTTGCTGTAGGTCTCCAGCATTACATCTCTGTACAGGGTCCTCTGAGCATTGTCCAGATGCTGCCACTCCTCCCAGCTGAAATCCACAGCTACATCATCAAATGACACCAGCTTCTGGAATGGCACATTTTCATCAAGAATTAGCACCGAGTTATAAACACACCATGTCTGGAATTTTATTCTTTTTTGTTGGAATTTTATTCCTTTAATTAATTGTTTAGACTTACATGAAATATTGACCTGAAAAGCTTAGGGATGGTGCCTAGGCCCAGAGTTCAAGTCCCAAGACCCACAAAAAAATAAAAAGGCAAGCCAGGTGTTGGTGGCTCACGCCTGTCATCCTAGCTACTCAGGAGACTGAGATCTGAGGACCATGGTTCAAAGCCAGCCTGGCACAAAATTCCATGAGACTCCTTTCCAATTACCCACCATAAAATGTTTAATGGCTTGTGGCATATCATGGTAGAGCAATTGTGGTATCGACAAAAATAAGTCGGGGGAGTAGATTTAGGTTATAAATGGAATTATTCCATTGAAAAAGAACTATATTATATGATGACATATGCTGTTACTGTGAGATTATTGCAAAATCTTAGGGTATCAAGTAATAGTACTATGAAGTACACCCAGAATGTTAATGTTCTATGTCTGGCATAATAGTCACCTGGGGAAGAAACTTCTTTTTTCTTTTTTTTTTGGCTGGGGGATTTGTAAGGCTTGAACTCTGGGCCTGGGCACTGTTCCTGAGCTCTTGAACTCAAGGCTATCACCCTACCTATGAAGCCACAGTGCCATTTCCCATATTCTAGTGGTTAACTGTAGAGGAGAGTCTCATAGACTTTCTAATGCCCAGGCTGGCTTTGAACCAAATCTTTAGATATCAGCCTGATATCTGTGTAGCTAGGATTACAGGTAGAAGTCACTGCACCTGGCAAGAAATTTATTTCTTGCTGTTTTATACTACAAATTTACTGTATGTTTTACTTTTTCAAAAAGACTGAGGATGACCTCTGTTCTGTATATAATGGGAAGAGGGGTAGGGAGCTGTGAGCAGAAGAACTGAGGGGCAATACTCAGGGTAGGACAATAGTCTTGAACTAAAGAGCTCACGGCCCAAGGTCCAAACCCCATGACTTTCCCCACTACCCCACAAAAAAAGAAAAAAAATTGGAGATTGGAGAGGATTTTCTAAAAAGAATATATAGAAATAGTAGTTCAAAATGTAGAAAGAAGTTCAATATTAACAGTCAGGAGAAAAAATTACAATGAAATCATTACTTTAAATATGTTAATATAAATATAGTTTTAAACAAAAAGATCCACATACACACACACAAACACACACACACACGCATACAAAAAAACAACTTTCAAAGTCTAACTATTACTGGGAAGGTAGTGAGAAGAAGTAGAACTTTGGAATAGTTCTGCAAGAAATATAAAACAATCAAAAATTGCGTGGAGAATGCTAAAAAAGTACTAAATATAGAATTACATAGAAATATGGTCCAACACTTCTATTTCTAGATTTGTACCTAACTGAAGAGAAAGGAGAGACTAGAACAAATATGTGGAGAATCCATTCACAACTATTAATAATAATCAAAAGATAGAAATATGCAAAACAATGCATTGAAAAGGAAGAACATTTTACTATATTTCAAAGATGAATCTTGATTACAGTAAACTAAAAATACAGCAGTCATAAAGGAAGAGCTAGGGTATGTTTTCCCTTCCAGAGCTTCCAAGGATCAACAAACCCTTAGAGCCAAAAAGCACGATGGTTCCAGAGAATGGAGTAGAGAGGAACGGGAGCTGAATGTTTAATGATTATACATGGAAGATGAAAATTGCTCTAGATGGGTAGAATGAAGAGAGAACTGTACCCAAAACAATGGTTATGTAGCCACACAGGATGGGACACACCTATACTCCCTGATCTTGGGAAACTCAAGAAGGATTTCTAGCCATCCTAGATGCATGGAAAGATCTATCATAAAAACTAATGTGGAGGGGCTGGGAGTTTGGCATAGTTGTAGAGTGTTTGTATGAAGACGAAGGTTCAATTCCACAGTACCACATACACAGAAAAAAACAGAAGTAGTGCTGTGGCTCAAGTAGAAAATCACTAGGCTTGAGGAAAGCTGAAGGACAGTGCTCAGACCGAGTTCCAGCCAAAGGGCTTGTTTAAAAAAAAACAGAAAGCTGAGCATGATGGGGTGGTGGCTCACGTCTCTAATCCTAGCTATTCAGGAGGCTGAGATCTGAGGATCAAGGTTTAAAGCCATCCTGGCACAAAAAGACCTGAGACTCTTATCTCCAATTTACCTTTAGAAAATGGGAAGTGCGGCTTGGCTCCAGGGTAAGGTGGTAGCCTGGAGCTGAAGAGCTCAGGGATAGTGCCCAGGCTGAGTTCAAGATCTATGACTCACCAAAAAAAAACAAAAAACAAAAAATAATGTGGAAAAATTTGGATTCTGTGAATTTTATCAGGCATATAAATGTCTTTTTTTGCTGTTGAAATAACAAATTGTTTGGAAACATTTTAAAAGTTTTTACCTAGAAATGTACACTACAAATGGAATTAATAACAAACACAAAATATGCAAAAGATACAAATTATCACAATATGGGTATCCTGCTTCTGTATCTTTTCACTGACTCCTGTTCAAATGAGTCACATATTCTGAATCATTTCTCCCAGTCGATATATGCCACACATGTTAGCTTGTACTGAACTTCTTGGAAAATCAAAAGCAAATACTAAGCAAATGTGTGTTAGATTTTGTCAACAGTGATATTTCAAATATAAATCCCTACTCATTGCATTATTTAATATCAATGCCGGAATCTAACTTACACTGCAGAATCTTCAATCTTTTGAGAATCTTCAAAAGGGTGTGTAAATATTTAGGATCGTTATGTCTTCCTGGAGGAAAGATCCCTTTAGTAGTATGTAGTAACCTTCTTTGTCTTTTCTTACTAATTTTAGTTTGAAGTGTATTGTATGTGATATGAGGATGGCAACTCCAGCCTGTTTATGGGGGCAGTTAGCTTGATAGAGTTTATTCCAACCTCTCACTTTCAAAAGATGATTGTTTTTGGGTAAGATGTTTCTCTTTTTTATTTTAATATATTTTTATTGTAATTAATAGAAGGGTTACATTATATTCACCAGACAGAAGGTGCATTACTTCACAAACATTGATACCCTTTCTCATGTCTTGGTCCCCAGTTCCCTCTCCCCACCCCCAACCCTCATCTTGTTTTACCCGCTTCCCTATCCTATTTCAAATAACCAAATATGCATATATACAATATATCAGACAATCAGGTGAAATACTGTAACAATATGAGTTAACCAAGAGACAGAAAAAGAGATGAGAGATAACATAGTACATTAAGGACAACCATCACTCATTATATGAGACAAACCATTGAGCCTGTGTTCCTTTGGGTCTGGCTTACTTCACTTAATATGATTTTTTCAAAGTCTTTCCATTTCTTTACAAATGGGGCAATGTCGTTCTTTCTGACAGCAGCATAGGATACCATTGTGTATAAATACAACATCTTGTTGATCCACTCATCAACTGAAGGGCATCTGGACTGGTTCCATATCTTTGCTATGGTAAATAGTGCTGCAATGAATATTGTTGTGCAAGTGAATTTAGTATGTCCTTGTTTCTAGACATGAGGGTAAATGCTGAGTAGTGGAACTTCTGGTTCATAGGGGATCTCTATGTTTAGTCTTTTGAAGAATGCCATACTGTTTTTTCCATAGTGGTTGAAGGAGTTTGCACTCCCACCAACAGTGTAGTAGTGATCCCTTCTGGCCACATCCCCTCCAGCATCTGTTGTTATTAGATTTCTTGATCCTGCCCATTCTAACTGGAGTGAGGTAGAATCTTAGAGTTGTTTTGATTTGCATTTCTTTTATGGCCAGACATGTTGAGCATTTCTTCATGTGTCTGTACGCCATGTAGGGTATTTATCTAGACATTTTCCTTATCTATATAAAACTTCTAGAAGATTGGGTCTAACTGCAGAGATTAGGTATTTTCTTTTAACTTTTGATTCGGCCCAAATCTTGACTATTTAACTTAGATTTAGAAGCCAAATATAATGTTTTACATCATTGCCTTTTTCAAATTAAAAAATAAAAAAAAACTTTCTGTGCTGGAGATGTGCTAGAGATTGAACCTAGGGCCTTTCATAAGTGAGTACATGCTGTACCTTGGAGATACATTTCTATCCTTATATTATTTTCTTTCTGATATGTAAGTCCAGCTGCTAATGCTGAATGGATCAGAAACAAGTAGCAATTCAACTGGAATTTGCATTTCATCCGGAATTCAGAGGGGAATGGAGACCGCTGGCTGAAGTTTTTCTCTTTTCTTTTTCTTTTTTTCCATAATTCTTTTTTTTTAGATTTTTTTAATTGTAATTAGTAAAAGGGTTACATGATATTTGCCAGATAGAAGGTCCATTAATTCACATACATTGATACCCTTTCACACGTCTTCATACCTGTTTCCCTCCCCCCCACATCTCCCTCCCGTCTTGGTTTTCCCCCCTTCCCTATCAAATTTCAAATATCCAAATACAAATAAATTCAATATATCAGATAACAAAGTGAGATACTATACCAATATGAGATAACCAAGGGACAGTAAAGGAGATGAGAGAGAACATAGTACATTAAGGACAACAATCATTCATTATGTGGCTTTTGTTTCACTATCCTGTAGGTCCTTTCAATTAGCTTCACATTATATGTGCTTATGTACCAAGATTTTGCTCAATTGCAAATCTCTGCTAGTAGAGCCCAAGGTTTCTACTGATTATGACAAATGAGGGAAACCATTGAGCCTACGTTCCTTTGAGTCTGGCTTACTTCACTTAATATGATTTTTCCTAAGTCTTTCCATTTCCTAACAAATGGGGCGATGTCATTCTTTCTGACAGCAGCATAGAATTCCATTGTGTACAAATACCACAACTTGTTGATCCACTCATCAACTGAGGGATACCTGGGTTGGTTCCATATCTTTCCTATGGTGAATAGTGCTGCAATGAACATTGTTGTGCTAGTGGGTTTAGTATGTCCTTGTTTCTGGGTGGTTGGGTAAATGCCAAGTAGTGGAATTGCTGGGTCATAGGGGAGTTCTATGTTTAGCCTTTTGAGGCACTGCCACACTGCTTTCCATAGTGGTTGAACGAGTTTGCACTCCCACCAACAGTGTAGTAGTGACCCCTCCTGGCCACAGCCCCTCCAGCATCTGTTGTCATTCATTTTCCTGATCCTGGCCATTCTAGCTGAAGTGAGGTGGAATCTTAGAGTTGTTTTGAATTGCATTTCTTTTATGACCAGAGATGTTGAGCATTTCTTCATGTGTCTATAGGCCATTTTTGTTTCTTCTTCAGAGAAGACTCTCTTTAAGTCTTTGGCCCATTTTTAATGGGATGGTTGTTACTTTGGAGGTTAGTTTTGGAATGATTCAATTTTTTGAGTTGTTGATATATTTTAGATATGAAGCCTTTGTCCGTTGTTTGGTTGGTGAAGATCTTCTCCCAAACTGTAGGCTTCCTGCTTAGTTTATAAGCTATGTAATTTGCCATACAAAAGCTCTGCAGTTCAATGCAGTCCCAATTATCCAGCCCTTCTCTGATTTGTTGTGATTCTTGTCCTTATTAAGAAAGTTTCGACCTGTGCCAAGGAGGCCTAGTCTATCTCCTATTCCTTCCTGTAGAGTTTTCGGTGTGTCAGCTTTTACCTCCAGGTCTTTGAACCATTTGGAGTTAATTCTAGTGCAAGGTGACAAAGAAGGATCCAGCTTTAGTTTTCTGCAGGTGCTTAACCAGTTCTGCCACCATAACTTGTTGAAGAGGCTGTCTTTCTTCCATTCTATTTTTTTGGCTCCCATGTTAAAGATTAGGTGGCCATAGGTCTGTGGTTTAATATGTGGGTCCTCAGTTCTATTCCATTGGTCTTCAGGCCTGTTTTGTGCCAGTACCAAGCTGTTTTGAGAATTATAGCTCTGTAATAGAGTCTAAAGTTTGGAATTGAAATTCCTCCACCGCTGTTCTTTCTGCTAAGAAGTGTTTTTGCTATACGGGGTCTTTTATTATTCCATATGAAATTTTGAATTGCCTCTTCTATTTCTTTAAAGAATGACGTTGTGATGTTGATGGGTATTGCATAGAATTTGTAGATAGCTCTTGGCAAGATTGTCATTTTCACAATGTTGATTCTTCCAATCCAGGAGCATGGGAGGTTTTTCCATTTCCTTAGTTCTGCTTTAATTTCTTTTTTAGGGTTTTAAAATTTTCGTCAAAAAGGTCCTTTACATTCTTAGTTAAGCTAATTCCTAGGTACTTTATTTTCTTTGAGGCTATTGTGAAAGGAGTTTCTTTCCAGATTATTGCCTCGTTCCTCTTACTGTTGGCATAAAGGAAGGCAGTTGATTTGTGAGGGTTGACTTTAGAGCCTGCTACTCTGCCAAAGTTTTGAATCAGCTCAAGGAGGTTTGGAGTAGAGTCTATAGGATACTTTGAATACAGAATTATGTCATCTGCAAAGAGGGATAGTTTTATTTCCTCTTTCCCTACTTGGATCCCCTTTATGCTTGCTTCTTGCCTTATTGCACTGGCTAGGAATTCTAGTACTATGTTAAAGAGTAGTACAGGGAGTGGGCATCCTTGTCTCGTTCCTGATTTTAGAGGGAATGGCTTTAGATTTTCACCATTAAGTGTAATACTAGCAGTAGGTTTTTCATACACAGCCTTTATTACATTGAGGAATGTTCCATGGATTTCTAGTTTCTCCAGAGCTTTTAACATAAAGGGGTGTTGGATCTTGTCAAATGCCTTTTCCGCACATATAGAGACAATCATGTGATTTTGGTCCTTGCTCCTGTTGATGTGTCTAATTATATTAATTGATTTGTGTATGTTGTACCAGCATTGCCTCCCTGTGATGAATCCAGTTTGATCATAGTGTATAATTTTTTGATGAGTTGTTGTAGACGTTTGGCCAGTATTTTGTTGAGAAGTTTTGCATCGATGTTCATCAAAGAAATGGGTCTATAGTTCTCTTTCTTTGATGAATCTCTGTCTGGTTTGGGGATGAGGGATGTACTGGCTTCACAGAATGAGTTTGGTAAAGAACATTCATTTTCTATTTCGTTGAAGAGCTTGAGGAGTATTGGTGTGAGCTCTGCTTTGAAGACCTTATAGAATTCAGCTGTGAATCCATCTGACCCTGGGCTTTTCTTAGGTGGAAGTTCTCTAATTGCCATTTCTATTTCAGAGCTTGCAATAGGCCTGTTGAGTTGGCTTAGTTCTTCTTGGTTCAGTGTGCGTATATTAATATTGGATAGGAATTCATCCATTTCTTCTAGATTCTCAAATTTTTTGGCATAAAGGTTTGAGAAGTATTCCCTCATGAGATTCTGGATCTTGGTAATTTCTGTCATGATATTACCATTTTCATCTGCGATTTTGTTTATTTCGATATGCTCTCTTGTTTTTTTGGTAAGATTTGCTAAGGGCTTGTCAATTTTGTTAATTCTTTCAAAGAACCAACTCCTTGTTTTGTTGATTCTTTGTATAGTTTTTTTGGATTCCAAATCATTTAATTCTGCTTTGATTTTAATTATTTGCTTTCTTCTACTGGGATTAGGGTTGGTTTGTTGCTCTTTTTCCAGGAGCTTAAGGTGAGACATTAACTTGTTGGTTTGCAATTTTTCCAACTTGTTATTGTAGGCACTCAGCGCTATAAATTTTCCTCTGAGTACTGCCTTTGCTGTGTCCCAAAGGAGTTGGTATTTTGTGTGCTCCTTACTGTTAAAGTTCATAAACTGTTGGATTTCTGTTCTGATCTCTTCGATGACCCATTGGTGATTCAACAATGTGTTGTTCAGTCTCCATGGTTTACAGGGTTTTCGTTGGTGGAGATGTGTGTTCAGTTCCAGTTTGATGCCTTTGTGGTCTGAGAGTGTGCATGGAGTAATTTCAGTGTTTCTGAATCTGTCCAGGTTTGTTTTATGGCCTAAGATTTGATCTATTTTGGAAAATGTTCCATGTGCTGCTGAGAAAAACGTATATTGTGTTGTTGCTGGGTGGAATATTCTGCACATGTCTGTTAGATCTACTTGGTCTATATATTTGTTCAGTTCTAAGGTTTCTCTGTTGAGTTTTTGCGTTGTTGATCTGTCCATAGGTGAGTGGTGTGTTAAACTCACCTGTAATCACTGTATTTCGATCTGTGTATGGTTTCAGTGTAAGTAAAGTTTGCTTGATGAAGTTTGGAGCTCCGGGATTGGGTGTGTAAATATTTAGGATCGTTATGTCTCCTTGGAGGAAAGATCCCTTTAGTAGTATGTAGTAACCGTCTTTGTCTTTTCTTACTAATATTAGTTTGAAGTCTATTGTATCTGATATGAGGATAGCAACTCCAGCCTGTTTATGGGGGCAGTTAGCTTGATAGAGTTTATTCCAACCTCTCACTTTCAAAAGATGATTGTTTTGGGGTAAGATGTGTCTCTTGAAGACAGCAGAACGATGGCTCTTGCTTTGTGATCCAACTAGACAGACTATGCCATTTAATTGGAGAGTTAAGTCCATTGATATTGAGAGTTAGGATTGAGAGATATTTATTAGTTCCTACCATTTTTAAAAGCTTTTAGTAGGGCCTATGTCTTGACAGTTCTTGTGGTCCTTAGATGGTATGCTGTTTAGGTGCCATTTCTTTCCCTATATTGCATTTATTTTGGTTTTCTATGTATAGAGCATCTTTGAGAATTCTCTGTAGAGTTGGTTTTGTTTCGACCTATTGTTGCAGCTTTTCCCTGGAATGGAATGTTTTTATTCTTCCCTCAGTTATGCATGAGAGCTTAGCTGGCTACAGTATTCTTGGTTGGTAGTTATTTGATTTAAGGGCATGACATATATGCTTCCAGTCACTTCGTGCTTGCATGGTCTCTGCTGAGAAATCTGGGGTTATTCTGATTGGTTTGCCTTTATATGTTACTGATCCCTCTTCCCTGGCTGCCTTTAGGATGTTTCCTTTCGTTTCTATTGATCCAGTTCGGATCACAATGTGGCGGTGGGATGTTCTTTTCTGGTCAGGTCTGTTTGGGGTTCTAAAAGCTTCTCGTATCTGGATGGGCCTGCCCTTCTGGTTATTTGGGAAATTCTCTGACATGATTCCCTGAAGTATATTTCCAATACCATTGACCTCTTTCTCCACGCACTCCTCAATACCAACTAGCCTTAAATTAGGCTTCCTAATTGTATCTTGGACTTCCTGAAGTGCACTCTCATATTTCCGAGATTTGGATTGACTCATTTTCTGTTCTTTCTCTAAATAACTAAATTATCTTCAGCCCCGGAAATTCTCTCCTCTGCATTGTTTAACCTGCTATCAAAGCTATCTACTTTATTTTTCATCTCCCTTGTTTCTAATTGCTCATTTTTGATGCCTTGCATCTCTTGTTTTAGATCATGTATGGATTTCTTTATCTCCTTGATTTCCTTTTGAGTGGTTAGCTCAGTAGCTTTATTTTCTTTGGACATTTGCTGGAGTTTGGTCACGTTTTTATTTGTGGATTCTATGAATTCATCCATCTTTGTTTGAAAAACCTTTATTATGGCCTACTTTATGGCTTCTTCTTTTTCACTTATCACCTTGTTTTTGCTTTCCTCTTGTTCAGTTATATCTTCCACCATTATCTCTTTCTTTATATTTTCACATTTTCCATTAATGATGTTTATCATTTGCATTTGTTAAGCACTTGGAAGACTCTACTCTAGGTTTGCCAGTGACTGTTCCATTGTCTGTTTACATTGGGTGGGGGATGTTGTTTCTTGATTTGACATTTTTCTTGAGTTTCTTGTTCTGCCCATTTGAAATGGGAGCAAGATTACTACTAAATACGATTATAGTTTTTCAGATATAACCAACCAAGACTTCTGTAGCTGGCAGACACTAGATGTTCACAAGTTTTGATTGGTAATATAACTCTTTCTTTTTTGTGCACTTACAGACCAGTCTAATACAACCACTGATAAGCGATTTATACCCAAAACAATAAGCCTCTCAATCCAATCTGTATTGTCTTTAAGTCCCTCTGAGCCAAGAGAATAATTAACCACCTACATATACAATATTGCTCAACAGCCATCAAGTGTAGATCCGTGCAGTATAAGGGTTGAAAGACGAGCAGAGGTCCAGAGATAGAAAAAAAGAATGAGAGAGGTCAGGGGAAGGACAAGAGGATTAACGTAGGAGTGTAAGAATATTGTAGTAATGAAGAAAAGGTATAGCATAAGGATAACTGACCTAAGTTGGTAAGTGGGTAGCATATTTGAGTACAAAGTTTGGAAAGTATTAGAATAAAACCTATGTGTTGCTGCACGAATAGCTCTTAGCCCAACCAGTGGCCTCACAGTGGACCATGAGATGGATATGTTTTTCTTTTTTTTTTAATTTTTAATTTTTTATTTTTTATTGTAATTAGTAAAAGGGTTACATGATATTTGCCAGATAAAAGGTGCATTAATTCACATGCATTGATACCCTTTCACATGTCTTGGTACCCGTTTCCCTCCCCCCCAATCCCCCCTCCCGTCTTGGTTTTCCCCCCTTCCCTATCAAATTTCAAAGTTTGGAAAGTATTAGAATAAAACCTATGTGTTGCTGCACGACTAGCTCTTAGCCCAACCAGTGCCCTCACAGTGGACCATGGGATGGATCTGTTTTTCTTGTGTAGGTTGAGGGAAAGGGGTATTTCACAAGATGCAGAAGTGAAGATTTCAGAAGCAAATTCTGTGAGTGAATTAGCTCGTAAAAAGCATTTTTATTTTCTTTTATCTTTCTGCCAGTGTTGGGGCTTGAATTTAGGGCCTGAGCACTGTCCTCGAGTTTTCTCAAGTCTAGCCCTCTGCCACTTGAGCCACAGTGCCACATCTAGATTTTCTATCTATGTGATACTGAGCAATAAAACCCAGATCTTCATGGATGCTAGGCAAGCACTCTACCACTATGCCAAACTCTCAACCCTGACATAGTAATTATGAAATCATCATCATCATATCAAAATATCCTTTCTCCTACAAAGAATGAACACTTATCTATGTGTGTAATGCTTTTTTTAATTTCACTAATTCTTCTGTGTTTTTCCCTCTTGCATTTTTTACACATGACAGCAAAGCTAATCATCAGGAAAAAATTGAGTAGGATACAGAAACCTAATAATATCCTAGTAGATTGACGTCAAAAATATGTGCAAGATGCCCTGTGTGTTTGACCTAGTGGTAGAGTACTTGGCTACCACGCAAAAAGACTCATGTTTGATTCCTCATTACCACATACATAGAAAACGCTGCAAGTGGTGCTGTGGCTCTGTGGGACAGCTAAAGCCTAAAGAAAGCCCAAGAACAATGTTCACACTCTGAGGTCAAGTCCCAGGAATAGCAAAAACAAAAAAAATTCGACAAGGGGCAAAATGCAGGCAGAGAAGGCACTGTGAAGCAAATGTTTTGTAAAGGATGAGGGCAATATTGACCCTTAAGTTTGGATCTTACCTAAGAAAGGCCCCGAGAGCCTGAGACCAGACTGGTAGTTGGGCCTAGTGGAAGACATTGGGATTGGACAAATAAGGTATGCTGTTTACTACATCCACATGTATATTGTGAGATTGGAGGAGAGATTCAGCCTCCAGCATGTCTTTGGTGAGGTCTTCTGTGAGCAAGGATCTTTGATCATTGGGCCCTGAAAGGTGACCCTGCCTCCCTCACAATGGAACAGAATATGGAACCCTGGTAACCAAGCCACTGTAACTAACAACCAGCTCAAGCCGGCTCACTTGGCCTGTGGCTCAGGAGGAAGAAAGATGTTGCTGTGCTGTTGCCAAAGGTCATGAAACTCGAGTCTTAGGCATGGAAGTTTTGGATGTTTTACTCGAAGATGTACATGGTAGATCATTGCCAAGCCACAAGTCCAGTATAACAGGCCTTTCTCTAAGAAGAAGGCCAGGAAAATCCAGGGCAATCAGATGAGGTATATTTCTAAGAAGAAATGTATTTGACCCCATCAACCTCCCCACACACTACAACTTTCTTTTTTCAAAATATTTTTTATTGTAATTAGAAAAAGGGTTTCCTGATACTTGCCAGATAGAAGGTGCATTAAATCACATACATTGATACCGTTTCACATGTGTTGGTACCCATTTCCCTCTAACCCCACATCCCCCACCCGTCTTGGTTTTCCCCCCTTCCCTATCAAATTTCAAGTATCCAAATACAAATAAATTCAATATATCAGATAACAAAGTGAGATACTATACCAATATGGGATAACCAAGGGACAGCAAAGGAGATGAGAGACAACATAGTACATTAAGGACGACAATCATTCATTATGTGGCTTTTGTTTCAATATCCTGGAGGTCCTTTCAATTAGCTTCACATTATATGGCCTTATATATGGCCTTTTGCTCTATTGCAAATCTCTGCTAGTAGAGCCCAAGGTTTCTACTGATTATGACGAATGAGGGAAACCACAGAGCCTAAGTTCCTTTGAGTCTGTCTTACTTCACTTAATATGACTTCTTCTAAGTCTTTCCATTTCCTAACAAATGGGGCGATGTCATTCTTTCTGACAGCAGCATAGAATTCCATTGTGTACAAATACCACAACTTGTTGATCCACTCATCAGTTGACGGACATCTGGGTTGGTTCCATATCTTTGCTATGGTGAATAGTGCTGCAATGAACATTGTTGTGCTAGTGGGTTTAGTATGCCCTTGTTTCTGGATTGTTGGGTAAATGCCAAGTAGTGGAATTGCTGGGTCATAGGGGAGTTCTATGTTTAGCCTTTTGAGGCATTGCCACACTGCTTTCCATAGTGGTTGAACGAGTTTGCACTCCCACCAACAGTGTAGTAGTGATCCCTCCTGGCCACATCCCCTCCAGCATCTGTTGTCATTCGTTTTCCTGATCCTGGTCATTGTAACTGTAGTGAGGTGGAATCTTAGAGTTGTTTTGATTTGCATTTCTTTTATGACCAGAGATGTGGAGCATTTCTTCATGTGTCTATAGGCCATTTTTGTTTCTTCTTCAGAGAAGACTCTCTTTAAGTCTTTGGCCCATTTTTTAAAGGGATGGGTGTTACTTTGGAGGTTAGTTTTGGAGTGATTCAATTTTTTGAGTTGTTGATATATTTTAGATATGAGGCCTTTGTCCATTGTTTGGTTGGTGAAGATCTTCTCCCACTCTGTAGGCTTCCTGATTAGTTTACTAGCTATATCCGTTGCCATACAAAAGCTCTGCATTTTAATGCAGTCCCACTTATCCAGACTTTTTCTCATTTGTTGTGATTCTTGTTCCTTATTAAGAAAGTTTTGACCTGTGCCAAGGAGGCCTAGTGTATCTCCTATTCCTTCCTGTAAACTTTTCAGTGTGTCAGCTTTTACCTCCAGGTCTTTGATACATTTGGAGTTAATTCTAGTGCAAGGTGTCAAAGAAGGATCCAGCTTTAGTTTTCTGCAGGTGCTTAACCAGTTTTGCCATCACAACTTGTTGAAGAGGCTATCTTGCTTCCATTCTATTTTTTTGGCTCCCTTGTCAAAGATTAGGTGGCCATAGGTCTGTGGTTTAATATCTGGGTCCGCAGTTCTATTCCATTGGACTTCAGGCCTGTTCTTGTGCCCGTACCAAGCTGTTTTGAGAATTATAGCTCTGTAATAGAGTCTAAAGTTTGGAATTGAAATTCCTCCACCGCTGTTCTTTCTGCTAAAAGTGTTTTTGCTATACGGCGTCTTTTATTATTCCATATGAAATTTTGAATTGCCTCTTGTATTTCTTTAAAGAAGGACATTGGGATGTTGATGGGTATTGCATTGGATTTGTAGGTAGCCCTTGGCAAGATTGTCATTTTCACAATGTTGATTCTTCCAATCCAGGAGCATGGGAGGTTTTTCCATTTCCTTAGTTCTGCTGTAATTTCCTTTTTTAGGGTTTTAAAGTTTTTATCTAAACGGTCCTTTACATTCTTATTTAAGCTAATTCCTAGGTACTTTATTTTCTTTGAGGCTATTGTGAAAGAAGTTTCTTTCCTGATTATTACCTCGTTCCTCTCACTGTTGGCGTAAAGGAAGGCAGTTGATTTGTGAGGGTTGATTTTATGGCCTGCTACCCTTCCAAAGCTTTGAATCAGCTCAAGGAGCTTGGGAGTAGAGTCTATAGGATTCTTTAAATACAGAATCATGTCGCCTGCAAAGAGGGATAGTTTTATTTCCTCTTTCCCTACTTGGATCCCCTTTATGCTTGCTTCTTGCCTTATTGCACTGCCTAGGAATTCTAGTACATGTTAAAAAGGAGTGGAGAGAGTGGGCATCCTTGTCTCGTTCCTGATATTAGAGGGAATGGCTTTAGACTTTCACCATTAAGTATAATAGTAGCAGTGGGTTTCTCATACACAGCCTTTATTACATTGAGAAATGTTCCATGGATTCCTAGTTTCTCCACATCTTTTAACATAATGGGGTTTTGGATCTTGTCAAATGCCTTTTCCGCATCTATTGAGACAATCATGTGATTTTTGTCCTTGCTCCTGTTGATGTGTTGAATTATATTAATTGATTTGTGTGTGTTGAGCCAGCTCTGCCTCCCTGTGATGAATCCAGTTTGATTATAGTGTATAATTTTTTTGATGAGTTGTTGTAGACAGTTGGCCAGTATTTTGTTGAGAAGTTTTGCATCGATGTTCATCAAAGAAATGGGTCTATAGTTCTCTTTCTTTGATGAATCTCTGTCTGGTTTGGGGATGAGGGATTTACTGGCTTCACAGAATGAGTTTGGTAAAGAACCTTCATTTTCAATTTCGTTGAAGGGCTTGAAGAGTATTGGTGTGAGCTCTGCTTTGAAGACCTTATAGAATTCAGCTGTGAATCCATCTGTCCCCGGGCTCTTTTAAGTGGAAGTTTTCTAATTTCCATTTCTATTTCAGAGCTTGAAATAGGCCTGTTGATTTGGGTTAGCTCTTCTTGGTTCACTTTGTGTATGTTAATGTTGTCTAGGAATTCATCCATTTCTTCTAGATTCTCAAATTTGTTGGCGTAAAGGTTTGAGAAGTATTCCCTCATGATATTGTAGATCTTGGTAATTCCTGTCGTGATATTACCATTTTCATCTGTGATTTTGTTTATTTCGAAATGCTCTCTTGTTTTTTTGGTAAGATTTGCAAAGGGCTTGTCAATTTTGTTAATTCTTTCAAAGAACCAACTCCTTGTTTTGTTGATTCTTTCTATAGTTTTTTTATTCCAAATCATTTAATTCTGCTGTGATTTTAATAATTTGTTTTCTCCTAATGGGTTTAGGGTTGGTTTGTTGCTCTTTTTCCAGGAGGTTAAGGTGAGACATTAACTAGTTGGTTTGCCATTTTTCCAACTTGCTGTTGTAGGCACTCAGCGCTATAAATTTTCCTCTGAGTACTGCCTTTGTTGTGTCCTTAAGGAGTTGATATTTGTGTGCTCCTTATTCTTAAATTTCATAAACAGTTGGATATCTGTTCTGATCTCTTCAATTACCCATTGTTTTTGATTCAACAATGTGTTGTTCAGTCTCCATGAGTTACAGGGTTTTCGTTGGTGGAAATGTGTGTTCAGTTCCAGTTTGATGCCTTTATGGTCTGAGAGTGTGCATGGAATAATTTCAGTGTTTCTGAATCTGTCCAGGTTTGTTTTATGGCCAAAGATGTGGTCTATTTTGGAAAATGTTCCATGTGCTGCTCAGGAAAATGCATATTGTGTTGTTACTGGGTGGAATATTCTACAGATGTCTGTTACATCTAGTTGGTCTATATAGTTGTTCAGTTCTAAGGTTTCTCTGTTGAGTTTTTGCCTGGTTGATCTGTCCATTGGTGAGTGTGGTGTGTTAAACTCACCAACAATCACTGTATTTCGATCTATGTATGATTTCAGGGTAAGTAAAGTTTGTTTGATGAAATTTGGAGCTCCGGGATTGGGTGTGTAAATATTTAGGATCGTTATGTCTTCCCGGAGGAAAGATCCCTTTAGTAGTATGTAGTAACCTTCTTTGTCTTTTCTTTCTAATTTTAGTTTGAAGTCTATTGTGTCTGATATCAGGATGGCAACTCCAGCCTGTTTATGGGGGCAGTTAGCTTGATAGAGTTTATTCCAACCTCTCACTTTCAAAAGATGATTGTTTTGGGGTAAGATGTGTCTCTTGAAGACAGCAGAACGATGGCTATTGCTTTTTGATCCAACTAGACAGCCTATGCTGTTTAATTGGAGAGTTAAGTGTATTGATATTGAGAGTTAGGATTGAGAGATATTTATTAGTTCCTACCATTTTGAAAAGCTTTTAGTAGGGCCTGTGTCTTGACAGTTCTTGTGGTCCTTAGATGGTATGCTGTTTAGGTGCCATTTCTTTCCCTATGTTGCCCTTATTTTGGTTTTCTATGTATGGAGCATCTTTGAGAATTCTCTGTAGTGTTGGTTTTGTTTCGACATATTGTTGCAGCTTTTCCCTGGAATGGAATGTTTTTATTCTTCCCTCAGTTATGCATGAGAGCTTAGCTGGCTACAGTATTCTTGGTTGGTAGTTATTTGATTTAAGAGCATGACATATATGCTTCCAGTCACTTCGTACTTGCATGGTCTCTGCTGAGAAATCTGGGGTTATTGTGATTGGTTTGCCTTTATAGGTTACTGATCCCATTTCCATGGCTGCCTTTAGGATCTTTTCTTTCTTTTCTATTGATCCAGTTCGGATCACAATGTGACGGTGGGATGTTCTTTTCTGGTCAGGTCTGTTTGGGGTTCTAAAAGCTTCTCGTATCTGGATGGGCCTGCCCTTCTGGTTATTTGGGAAATTCTCTGACATGATTCCCTGAAGTATATTTCCAATACCATTGACCTCTTTCTCCACGCACTCCTCAATACCAACTAGCCTTAAATTAGGCTTCCTAATTGTATCTTGGACTTCCTGAAGTGCACTCTCATATTTCCGAGATTTGGATTGACTCATTTTCTGTTCTTTCTCTAAATAACTAAATTATCTTCAGCCCCGGAAATTCTCTCCTCTGCATTGTTTAACCTGCTATCAAAGCTATCTACTTTATTTTTCATCTCCCTTGCTTCTAATTGCTCATTTTTGATGCCTTGCATCTCTGCTTTTAGATCATGTATGGATTTCTTTATCTCCTTGATTTCCTTTTGAGTGGTTAGCTCAGTAGCTTTATTTTCTTTGGACATTTGCTGGAGTTTGGTCACGTTTTTATTTGTGGATTCTATGAATTCATCCATCTTTCTTTGAAAAACCTTTATTATGGCCTCCTTTATGGCTTCTTCTTTTTCACTTATCACCTTGTTTTTGCTTCCTCTTGTTCAGCTATATCTTCCCCCATTATCTCTTCTTTATATTTTCACATTTTCCATTAATGATGTTTATCAATTGCATTTGTGTAGCACATGAAAGACTCTCCTCTACATTTGCCAGTGACTGTTCCATTGTCTGTTTACATTGGGAGGGGATGTAGTTTCTTGATTTGACATTTTTCTTGAGTTTCTTGTTCTGCCCATTTGAAAATGGGATCAAGATTACTACTAAATACGATTATAGTTCTTCAGATATAACCAACCTAGTCCTCTGTAGCTGGCAGACACTAGATGTTCACAAGTTTTGATTGGTATTATCACTCTTTCTTTTTGTGCACTTACAGACCAGTCTAATACAACCACTGATAAGCGATTTATACCCAAAACAATAAGCATCTCAATCCAATCTCTATTGTCTTTAAGTCCCTCTGAGCCTGGAAAATAATTAACCACCTGCATGTACAATATTGCTCAACAGCCATCAAGTGTACATCCGTGCAGTATAAGGGTTGAGCAGAGGTCCAGAGATAGAAAAAAAGAATGAGAGACATCAGGGGAGGTACAAGAGGATTAACGTAGGAGTGTAAGAATATTGTAGTCATGAAGAAAAGGTATAGCATAAGGATAACTGACCTAAGTTGGTAAGTAGGTAGCATATTTGAGTACAAATTTTGGAAAGTATTAGAATAAAACTTATGTGTTGCTGCATGACTAGCTCTTAGCCCAACCAGTGGCCTCACTGTGGAACATGGGATGGATCTGTTTTTCTTGTGTAGGTTGAGGGAAAGGGGTGTGTCACAAAATGCAGAAGCGAAGATTTCAGAAGCAAATGCTGTGAGTGAATTAGCTCGTAGAAAGCATTTTCATTTTCTTTTATCTTCCTGCCAGTCTTGGGGCTTGAATTCAGGGCCTGAGCACTGTCCTCCGGTTTTCTGAAGTCTAGCCCTCTGCCACTTGTGCCACAGTGCCACATCTAGATTTTCTATCTATGTGATACTGAGCAATCAAACCCAGATCTTCATGGATGCTAGGCAAGCACTCTACCACTATGCCAAACTCTCAACTCTGACATACTAATTATAAAGTCATCATCATCATATCAAAATATCCTTTCTCCTACAAAGAATGAACACTTATCTATGTGTGTAATGCTTTTTTTTAATTTCACTAATTCTTCTGTGTTTTTTCCTCTTGCATTTTGTACACAAGACAGCAAACCTAATCATCAGGAAAAAATTGATTAGGATACAGAAACCTAATAATATCCTAGTAGATTGACGTCAAAAATATGTGCAAGATGCCCTGTGTGTTTGACCTAGTGGAAGAGTCCTTGGCTACCACGCAAAAAGTCTCAGGTTTGATTCCTCATTACCACATACATAGAAAACGCTGCAAGTGGTGCTGTGGCTCGGTGGGACTGGAAAGCCTAAAGAAAGCCCAAGAACAATGTTCACACTCTGAGGTCAAGTCCCAAGAATAGCAAAAACAAAAAAAATTCGACAAGGGGCAAAATGCAGGCAGAGAAGGCACTGTGAAGCAAATGTTTTGTAAAGGATGAGGGCAATATTGACCCTTAAGTTTGGATCTTACCTAAGAAAGACTCCTTGAGCCTGAGACCAGACTGGCAGTTGGGCCTAGTGGAAGACATTGGGATTGGACAAATAAGGTGTGCTGTTTACTACATCCACATGTATATTGTGAGATTGGAGGAGAGATTCAGCCTCCAGTATGTCTTTGGTGAGGTCTTCTGTGAGCAAGGATCTTTGGTCATTGGGCCCTGAAAGGTGACCCTGCCTTCCTCACAATGGAACAGATTATGGAACCCTGGTAACCAAGCCACTGTAACTAACAACCAACTCAAGCCAGCTCACTTGGCCTGTGGCTCAGGAGGAAGAAAGTTGTTGCTGTGCTGTTGCCAAAGGTCATGAAACTCGAGTCTCAGGCATGGAAGTTGTGGATATTTAGGGAAGATGTACATGCTAGATCATTGCCAAGCCACAAATCCAGTATAACAGGCCTTTCTCTAAGAAGAAGGCCAGGAAAATCCAGGGCAACCAGATGAGGTATATTTCTAAGAAGAAATGTATTTGACCCCATCATCCTCCCCACACACTACAACGTTTTTTTTAATTTTTTTATTGTAATTAGTAAAAGGGTTACATGATATTTGCCAGATAGAAGGTGCATTAATTCACATACATTGATACCCTTTCACATGTCTCGGTACCCATTTCCCTCCAACCCCACACCCCCCACCCGTCTTGGTTTTCCCCCCTTCCCTATCAAATTTCAAATATCCAAATACAAATAAATTCAATATATCAGATAACAAAGTGAGATACTATACCAATACGGGATAACCAAGGGACAGCAAAGGAGATGAGAGACAACATAGTAAATTAAGGACAACAATCATTCATTATGTGGCTTTTGTTTCAATATCCTGGAGGTCCTTTCAATTAGCTTCACATTATATGGCCTTATATATGGCCTTTTGCTCTATTGCAAATCTCTGCTAGTAGAGCCCAAGGTTTCTACTGATTATGACGAATGAGGGAAACCACTGAGCCTAGGTTCCTTTGAGTCTGTGTTACTTCACTTAATATGATTTCTTCTAAGTCTTTCCATTTCCTAACAAATGGGGAGATGTCATTCTTTCTGACAGCAGCATAGAATTCCATTGTGTACAAATACCACAACTTGTTGATCCACTCATCAACTGAGGGACATCTGGGTTGGTTCCATATCTTTGCTATGGTGAATAGTGCTCCAATGAACATTGTTGTGCTAGTGGGTTTAGTATGCCCTTGTTTCTGGATTGTTGGGCTGAAAATGTAGCTTGCCTAGCATGTATGAAACCCTGGATTCCATTCCTCAGCACCACATAAACGAAAAGTGGAAGTGCCACTGTGACACAGCTGGTAGATTTCTAAAGTTCAGCACAGAGTGTCTCTAAGTGACAAAAATCTGTCACATTTAAGGCAGGCTTCAAAACTTTGCTAGGAACCAGTTACGTGATTTGGAAGAAAGTCCAATTTTCAAATCATCACTAGTCAGGCGCTGGAGGGTCATAATTGTCATTCTACTAGGCAGGGAGAAGGTGATTCAAAGCCTTTGCAAGCAAAAAATCGAAAACAAAAAAAACCTGTAAGATTCTTCTCTCCACTTATCCAAACAAATCTAAGTGGAGTTGTGGCTAAAACTGGTACAGCATTAGCCTTGAGGAAAAAGAACTAAGAGACCTTGCCCAGGTCCAAAGTTCAAGCTCCCCACCAAGAAAGAAAAAAAAAAGGAGTCCAGATACCTTAGTTTCAAAAGTATATCTGGATATCTTAGTAGATTTTTCTGATCTTTCCTCATTCATCTCATGGAACCACATAATCTTGATCCTGATCTGACTAAGAGCCTGCATTGTGCTTATTAAATTCATTCCACATATTCCAGTAGAATCTGGACAGCTAACAGCCACTTACCAATGCTTTATTCTACGTTTAGGCCAGTATGTCTTCATACCATCTACACAGTCAGCTATATCATCTTTTCAGAAGTAGCACTGAGTGTAGAACACTCAGACCTAAAATAATTGCATAAAGATGTAATAAAACCCCTTGATTCATTAAGAAAATTTCTGTACCACTTAGAGCAAGTACATAAGTGGTATTTACCTCTAGCCTCTTTTTTAAAAAAAATTTATTAACATCGAATTTTACATCATATTTCAAATGTCATGTTTAACCAACAAGTATTCAAGAAGGGAATCGCTATACAATCACTGGCACATAAATTTTAGAATATAGTAAAAATTAAGCTGAGTCTTTGTATGTCATAAATACAGATTAATCTATAATAAAACACATGTCTATACAGTGTATAGTCTATCCTAGATTTTATGTCTATGTAGTTATGTTTATAACTCCAAAATTATGTCCAGAACTTTGGGTATCAACTATTCAATCATCGCTCTACTACTGTTTGTATCCATGTATTAAGGATACCATATACCTTTTGTTCCTTGGTCTTGACTTATCTCACTCAACAGGATTCATTCTAATTTCATCCACTACCGCAAAAATGCCATTATTATTTTTTTCTGTGCAGATCTTCTTTTTATGTATTTATTTTTATTGTAATTTATAGAAGGGTTACATTATGTTCACCAGATAGAAGGTGCATTACTTCTCAAACTTTGATACCCCATGTAATGATATGGTCCCCATTTCCCTTCCCCTACCTCCACTCATGTTCATTTCCCCCCTTCCCTGGGCTCTTCATCTCAAGGCTACAACATTCAACACCTTGAGCCACAGTGTAACTTCTGGTTTTCTGGTGGTTAAGTGGAAGTAACAGTTTCATGGACTTTAGTGTCTGGCCTGGCTTTGAACTGTGATCCTCATCTCAAGGCTACAACATTCAACACCTTGAGCCACAGTGCCCTTCTGCTTTTTCTGTGTATGCAGTGCCGAGGAATTGAATCAAGGTCTTCTACTTTTTCTTGGTCTTACTGGTCGCACATTCCTCCAGCTGGTCAAAAAGTATGTGTTTAGAAGAGCAGGACCAAAGCCGACATGTGGAGCCCCACATTGAGCTTGAGTTGTGAGAGGGTGTGGCAGTTCTTGAACTCTTAGAAATCACTGGGGTAGAAGTCCATTCACATCGTATAGATGGAACAGATGATGCTGTGGGCACATTCGGTACAAGGAAAGCGAGAGCCATCTCTCTCCATCCTGAGCCTTCTACCAAAGCCCCTTTCTTGCAGGACTCTAATGCTGTGGCTGTCCTGCAGATATGTGCACTTATGTGCTTGGAGGGAGGTAAGAGACACTCGAGAACAGAATGACTTTTACACCCCACTTCCAGAAGCTTCGGAGAGAGGCCTCTATGCATCTGTCCAAAGTAAACGCACCTTAAATTAACTAAGTAAATTCTCTAAATAAATCAATAAGTGAATGCTCTAAATAAAGAACTAAATGCTCATTCCTCTAATCATAGCCACCCAGCAGGCTGAGCTCTGAAGATCACAGTGGAAAGCCAGTCTACTCAGTAATAGTCTAAAGGCACTTGTCTTCAATTAGGCAGCAAAAAGCCAGAACTTGACCTATGACTCAAATGGTACAGTGCTAATTTTTGAACACCAAAGGGATGGCATTTAGACCTGGGTTCAGGTTCAAGTGGCAGCACTGGACCACACACCAAAATGTAAATGCTTTCAGGTTCTAACAGGCAAAGATATCAAAATCCCTCCATGATGGCTCAAAAGTGATTCAGCCCCCAGCTTTTCCTCTGACTCCAGTATTTCACAGGCCTCCGCCATTAGTACTGACACCTCATTCCTTACTGGGAAATGGGATTTCCTAGGATGTCACCTAGGTGAGGGCTGCAGTTGGGAGCCACTTACTCATGCCTGAAATCCAACTTCTCAGTAAGCACACTGTTGAGACTCCAGTAGCTTGTGAGGGAAATGAAATGGCATGGTGTCCCAGTCATAATAAAGTAGTTTGTGCACTTGTATCATGCTTAGCTCCCCTGTGAACACCCCAATGAACCAAACAGGCTCAGAGAGGAGCCAAGTATTCCAAGACTTGGCCAGGAGGGGTGAGCAAACCTGGGTTTGGAGGGGGAACACTCACTTATTCAAGAGAATTTCCAGCAACTACTACATTGTCCTCCACTATTTGAAATTGTGCAGGAAGTTTCCCACATAAAAGAGATCACCTTTCTGGTAGGCAGCGATCAGCTTTGTCAGCAGCATCTCCAACAGGCCTTCCTCCAGGATCCATAGGTTACAAGGCTCATTCAGAGTCTGAGCTGACTTACCATCACACTATGTTGGCAAAACAGTGGATATTTCAAACGTAGGAATGGGACCACACTTCACACTGAGGAATTGGAATAGAGTAGATTGGAAATGACACACTCTAATCTCAGTATAGTCACTTGAAAGCACACAAGTAGGTTGTAGTGGGTGGGCAGGATGCTGGGTTCAAATAGGTTTCCTCTCAATATACCTCATCTGAGTTGCCCTGGAGTTTCCTGGCTTTCTTCCTAGAGAAATGCCTGATATACTGGAATTTTGGCTTGGCACTGATCCAGCATCTACTTCTTCAAGTGAGACATCCATATCTCTCATGCCTGAGATGCGAGCCTCCTGACCTTTGGCAACAGCACAGCAACATCTTTCTGGTTCCTGAGCCACAGGCCAAGGGAGCTGGCCTGAGCTGGTTGTCACATACAGTGGCTTAGTTACCAGGGTTCCATATTCTGTTCCATTGTGAGGGAGGTAGGGTCACCTTTCAAGGCCCAATGACCAAAGCTCCTTGCTCACAGAAGACCTCCCCAAAGACATACTGGAGGCTGAATCTCCCTTCCCACCTCACATATGGATGTAGTAAACAGCACACCTTTTTGTTCAAATCCCAAGTCACTAACTAGGCGTAAGTGCTAGCCTGGTCTCAGGCTCAAGGAGACTTTCTTAGGTAAGATCCAAACTTACCTGTCACTATTCCCCTTACCCTTCACAAGACATTTTGCTTCACAGTGCCTTCTCAGATTGCATTTTACCTCTTGCAAATTTTTTTGCTAGTCCTGGGACTTGACCTCAGAGCCTGACCATTGTTCTTAGGCTTTCTTTAGGCTATAGCAGTCCCACCAAGTCACAGCACCACTTCCAGAGTTTTCTATTTATATGGTACTGAAGAAACAAACTGGAGTCTTTTTGTGTGGTAGCCAAGCACTCTACAAATAGATGAAACACCCAGGCCATCTTGCACATATTTTTCACTTCAATCTACTAGGACGTTTTTAGGTTTCTGTATTCTAATCTATATTTCTTCCTGATGAATATCTGTGCTGTCATCTGTAAAAATGCAAGTGGGAAAATCACAGAAGCATTGGTGACATAAAAAAAGTCTTACAGACATAGATAAGTGTTCATTCTTTGTAGGAGAAAGGATATTTTGATATGATGATGATGACTATTTATAAATATTTTATCGGGGTTTAGAGTTTGGCCCAGTGGTAGAGTGCTTGCCTAGCATCCATGAAGATCTAGGTTTGAGTCCCTACTATCACACAGATATAAAAATCCATATGGCAATGTGGCTCAAGTGGCACAGGGCTAGACTTGGGAACAGCCAAGAGCAGTGCTCAGGCCCTGAGTTCAAGCCCCAGGAATGGCAGAAAAAACAAGAGAAAAGAAAAGAAAAGAAAAGAAATGTGCTTTTTACAAGTTTTTTCACAGCATTTGCCTCTGAATTCTTCGCTTCTGCATCTTGTGACTTATCCCTTTCCCTCAATGCAGACAAGAAAACAGATTTCATTACTTGCTATCCTGATGTCAAATCTTTGGATATTAATTCAAAATACAGTATTGCCTGAGATATTGTGTGTGTGCAGGTGTGTTTGTATCTGCCAATGTGTGCATGCACACATGTGTACAGGGTTTAGGGCTTACTCATAGGGCCTGTGTGATAACCCTCAGCATCTTTTCCTCAAAGGTATTGGTCTTTCACTTCTAGCTTATTATAGCTAATTGGAGTTGAGAGATTCACTCAATTTCTTGCCCTGTGCATTGGAACCCAGTGCTGGGTTGTCATATTGTTAATTGTAGCTATAGAGAAGGCTGAGGTCTGGGGATCATCGTTAGAATCCAGCCCCTGAAAGAAAGTCACTGATAGAAATCTTTATCTTCAGTTAAGCACGAATAAATAAGGCAAAAGTGGAACTGTGGCTCAGTTCCTCTTGTACCAGCCATGAGAAAATTAGTAATTGGCAGCACCTGGTCCCTGAGAGAAATCCTTAGCACTGGTTCAAAAAAAGAAAGAAAATAATGAAAAAAATTAAAACTTGCTGAGGAATCCATAAGGATAAACGTGCCTGTGAATAATCTTGTCATTTCAGATTCCTTCAAGAGCTTATGACTCTCTATATTTTATCAAGTTTTTTTTAAAGATATTTACATATTTTCTATCTTTCTTAAGCATAGATAGTCATCCACAAAACGCAAACACAAACTCTCACACAGTATACCACCCACCCATAAGTGTCTGGCTATGTATATATGTATAGTCATATGTATTGATCTGTCTCTCTATACTAATATATAAATGCATAAACATATGTATTTAGACAAACAGGAAACATACATAGATAGGTCTCAGGCATTTCCAGATTTTGTGCAAGTCTTCTGAGTGCAACTTACCATTGTATTGTTTGTCAAGATAGAATCCCTCTAACTTTTGGCCAGCTTCTTGTCCTTTGATACTTTTTTCTGCCGGTCCTGGGTTTTGAACGCTAGGCCTGGATGCTGTCACTGAGCTTGAGCTTCTTGCATTCAGTAGTTTATTGCAGATAAGAGTCTCATGGAGTTTCTGTCCTGGGATGGCTTTGAATTGTGATCCTCAGATCTCAAACTCCTGAGTAGCTAGGATGACAGCCTTGAGCTACCAGTACCTGGTTCCTTTGCCTCTTTTACCCTTTTTTTTGGCCCCACCACAGGCATGGTATCTACCTTACTATGTTCTCTCCACCTGCCCCCAGACAGGGGTCTGACAGTTGCTTTCCACCCACTTATTCATGTCCTCCTCTGTATTGGCTGACAGCTAAGACATGCACTCACTTGTCTGGATGCCAAACACAAAGCCATGTGATTGTTTCTCAGTCTGGAACATCGTATCAGATTTATAGCACCACAGAGGGTCAGGTTGATGCTCCTCCAGGGCTTCTTAAATTGTTCTCATGCGAATCCACAACACGTTTGTCATCACTTGTCCAGCTAATTCATGGACTAAACCAGCATTCCCTACAAACTTAGATCCCAATACCATGAGGACACTCAAGGGTGCATTAGGAGTGTGACCTGCAGGTGGATGTGAGCCTGTCTAACTTGGAGGGGATTTCTCCACCACAGGAAATGGAATACAAATTTAGAATCTGCTTTCATGAGGTGACAATCTCTGGCAGATGTTCTTCTCAAATGTGGCACTGCCTACTTCCAGCTTAAAACACGGGTTGATGACCCAGCATAACAGAGAATGTATTCACCCAGGCCCAACACATAGGCTGGGACCCTGAACTTTCAGGTAGCATTTGGCTTTGAAGGTCATGAGATCTTAGTCTACAAATGATGAGCCCCCTCCCGTGAGGCATAGCAAACGGAGCCAAAGTACAACCCAGTTAAGCACCACATCAAGCTTCCCTTCTTCTGTAGTGTATGGTTTGAAAACTGTGCATAGCTTCTGTTTGAAGCCAGTCCAGAAAGGAAAGTCCATGAAACTCTCATTTCCAGTTAACTGCCAAGAAAAAGCCAAAGATAGAGATGAAGCTCAAGAGAGGTAGAGAGCCATCTGAAAAGAATGATTACACCCTGCAACATCCTCATTATCTGATCTTGATACCATCTCTGCGTGCATCCCAGCATGCAGCCAGCATTGGGGGTGACAGTGACCCCTGCGCCCATTGGCAATCTGCACTGTCTCTGACATCTGTAATGTGAACCTCATTCTGTTGGGTTTGTGAAGCGGTGTCAACCCTGCAGAAGGAACCAACTGTGCCCTAACTCCCACTGTCCGCTGGGGCCCCTCGCATTCCCCCATCTGCACCCCTTCTGTGGCTTCTGATCCTAGGGAGCCCTCCTGCCCTGTCCAACACTCACATGAAGTGCATATTTCTTCTCCTGGGGCAACTTCTCCACAGAGAGTACATGACATGCCCACTCTCCAGGCACGGGGAGATCCTGCCAAAGTAGCAAATCAGTGATAAGGACATAGTGATGAATAGAATTTTAGATCCTGATGGTAGACAGTCTGCAAAATCCAAGGGAGAATGGAATTGGAGGGGACCAGGGATCAGGATGTGGGCATGGAGCTTCCCTGCCAAGGGGGTGGGGGAAGTCACAGGCTAGGGGATGCACAGGATGATCTATGGGCCCGGTGCAGCTACTGAGTCACCCCCTTCTGCATCTCAGCCTTTGGCTTTGAGCTCTGTGATGGTCAAGATGTGCACAGTCTGTACTCTGGCTGGCAGAAGAAAGGACCCTGGGAAGACAATTGTAGACCCTTTATGAGTGTAGGAAGGGGTAGGCTGGACACCCAGTCCAAGAGGAGCTAAAACTGGAGTCGAGGGGTGTGCAAGGAGTGGGTGTGAGGGTTGTGGGCAGTCACAGTCACGGCAGAGGTGGCTCTGTCTGTGGGGTGAGTGTCTCCCTGCAGGCACAGCACTGGAGATATCAGAGATCCACATGAAAAGGAAAAGCTGGAAATGGCACTATGGTTCACATGGTAGAGCATCAATCTTGAGCAAAAGAGCTCAGGGACAGTACCCAGGACCTGAGTTCAAGCCTCAGGACCGTAAAAGAAAAAGAACCAGGACTATGAGAGGGAACCTGGTAGTCTCTTGGTCTAATCAGACACAAGAAGAGTCCGGGATAGGCTGTGGAAAAACACAGAGAACATCTTCCCCCAGCTCATCCTGTCCTGCATGCAGGGACAACCATGTAACTAGGGCTACGGTGAGATCATCTTCACCCTTGTGCTGCCATCTGAATTGTGGGCCTCTGTCCTGGCATGGGGTGTCCTGATGGCTGAGCAGGTGCCCTAACCCTAGATGGAGAGCAACCACTGACTGTGGTAGCTAAGGAGCGATCTGTTTCATAGCTATCAGGCCACCCAGCATGGGAGCCAGAACCACCCCTCACCCAGGTAGAGGCCAAGGGTTCTCCAGGTGCGACTAACATTGCCCCACCCCTAGCTCTAAGTACACGTGACATTCCCTCCACAAGGAGGAGGACAAAGTGAGGGATCAGGAAGCTGCCTATGGGCTTCAGATGATGGCCAGGCTGGCACTACGGATGGCCTCACTCTGTCACCACCTTCCCCTGCCTCCATCTTTCCTCCATCATGCCTCTCTACCTCCCACCCATTAACCTTGGAAACCAATGAACTGGGCTCTCATCATTCCTCCCATCTCTTCACCCACCTTGCCATGCGTCCATCCCTCTGTCACTTCCACCCCACACACATCCCACCACCAGCCACCCTGTAGCTTATGAGGATCCCAGAGGAAGCTCTTGGTGAAGGGCTTGTGACCACAAAACAGTTACTATCACCCGCTCCGGCCTGATCCACCACAGAATAAGAACAGCCAAGCAGGCACACACTGCAGCAGAGTTGCTCTGCTGCCACCCTGATTTCTTCATGGCCAGGACTTGGCTCTCCTCAGCCTCTCAGCTCAGTAACCAGAACATTGTGCTTTCACAGAGCCATGGCTTCCAGTCTCCATGGACACAATGACATCAAGGTGATGCCAACTTCCCCATCTCTATATACTTCTAACTATGGGATGGGAGCTGAGGTTCTCTTCTGTGACTCCATCCGCTAAGAGGCTCATGCAGATTTCTATCCTTTGCTCATCATGGTGACTCTTTGGTTAACAAGTCACTGCTGGGCTTCCAGTTCACCACATATAGAACCCATACTCCAACACTTTTCTTAGAAGGACTGATGACTTTTAAATATTCTCTAGTTTTGAATTTCTAGTTCCTTCTCTCTTTCATTTATATATTTCCCTTCCTAACATACTTCCCTTTTTTAACCTTCCTTCTTTCATTCCTGGCCTTGAAGTCAAGACCTGGAGCTTTTTCTTAGCTTTTCTTTGCTCAAGGTAGCACTCTAGCTCTTGAGCCACAGCTCTACTTCAATCTTTGTTCTTGCTCTGAACTGGGAGTAAGAGTCTCATGCATTTTTCCCTTTGCTGGGTTGGTTTTAAACCACAATACTAAGATCAGGATGCTGACTATGCCTCGGATTACAGGTATTATCTAATCAAAACAAATTCCTGATTTCTTTTTTAGACATAATTAGTTCTTTCAGGTGAGCCACCAGCCACTCATGCAAGAGCATTGCAGGATCCCAGCATTCATCTTGTCTCCAATCTTATTCCATCCATCTCACAATGGCCATCTAAAACACCCTGCTGTATGCCTGAATTCGCAAGGAACGTTCTCAACGCCATGAGAAGCCCCCTTAAGCTCTTCCTCAGATATGCCCAGCCCCCATCCCACTTCCACATGAGCATTTGTTTAAGAGAAATTTCCTGAGTACATCATCATCTTTTCCTCACCATCCAAGTTTCACCTTTGAGTCATTTCTCCCAGACAAAGAGGAACATGATCCATGGTTTGATAGCAGCTCCAGCTTCATAGTCCCAGCCACCAACACCCCCCATTACCCTGCTAGACACCTGAATTCAAGAACAATGTTTTCACTACCCCTGATTCTTATCAAATGTTTTAACTTATACAGTGCATTAAAATAATTTTACTAAATGGAATAAACACATGGCATCAAGCTTCAGAATCTTTGCACCTGAACTTTTAGTGAATAACAGACACACCAGCATTTCTGTAGCCAACAGAAATCTTAGCTTTGAGATTTCAGCATTCCTGGTATCCAAGTTTGGATGTGCTAACACTGCCCTTAATGGGGCACTTCAATCACACAATCCCACAACAATCAATGTCATTTGACATTCACTGGTAGGTGGTGCTAGGAAAAAGACCGATGTGCCAACTCCATGCTGGCTTGACCTATGCCATCTTCAAACCTGGAGCAAGTGGGGCTCCACTCTCCATGACACCTTTTGTGTACTACCCCAGGAGGACCTTTACCTTGAGACAAAATTATGAAGACTATCTCTACCAGCAAAGATTCCAGTGAGATGTGCCTACATGGATAAAGCTAAAATCTCACTGAAGTGAAGTTGTTGGCAGTGCTGGAGCCTGAACTCAGGGCCTGGGCACTAAGCATTTGTACTCAAGACTAGCCCTTTACCACTTGAGCCCAAACTCCATTCCCAGCTGTTTTTATTTTTGGTAGTAACAATCTATCAGACTTTCCTGTTCTAGGTGACTTGGAACTTCCATACTCAGATCTCAGTCTCCTGACCAGCCTGGATTAAAAGTGTGGATCAGCCATGCCCCACACCTGAGAACTTCTGCCAGCACAATTTTTCCCAAAAATTGGAAGAGGAAGATGAGGGAGGGTTGGGCTCATCCTGCCCTGCATATGAAGGACAGCATCAGCGCCTGAACTTCATTCCCTGTTGTAGGCTGCTGGAGGAAAAGGAAGCAAATAGGCACAGGCTGGCAGCAGATGCCACAGAACAACTTGTGACCAAGACTCCCAGAGAAGACCTCAGAATCGATGACAGAGTTGGATCTACCCAGTAACAGAGGCAGTGGTGACACCTGAAAATGCGCGTTTGAGCCTTTGCTGCTAGTAAACAGGGCCACCTATGTCTCAATGAGAAAGGTGAGATTTTAGTGGAGAAGGTGAGATTAAACATTATGTATCATGCAAGAAGACAGACTATAAGGGGTCTT